>NC_143016.1:201663397-201980482 GCF_055824585.1 Amblyomma mixtum
ACTTATAAAAAGACATCAAACAACTTATCACAAGTAGAGATTTCAGTCTTCACATTCACACCTAATGCACAGGCATATCGACCTAATTTGCTCCAAAGCACAAGCTTACCGCATATAAAAATGCCTAATAAGACCAATTCTTGAGCATACATGCGCTGTTTGGTCACCCTATCATGTACGTGATGCAAAAAAACCTGAGTCTCTTCAAAGAAAAGCAATAAGATTTATTTACAGCAGCAAGAGAAACTAAATGAAGCGTTTTCAGTGTTCTGCGATTGAAGTGAGAAATGGCAAATTTAATTTCAAGAAAATCGTTCTCATGAAACTTACGACCAAAAAAGAATCATTTAAATACACTTATAAAAACAGATCAAACAACTTATCACAAGTAAAGAGATTTCAGTCTTCACATTCACACCTAATGCACAGGCATATCGACCTAATTTGCTCCAAAGCACAAGCTTACCGCATATAAATATGCCTAATAAGACCAATTCTTGAGCATACATGCACTGTTTGGTCACCCTATCATGTGCGTGATGTAAAAAAAACCTCAGTCTCTTCAAAGAAAAGCAATAACATTTATTTACGGCAGGAGAGAAACTAAATGAAGCGTTTTCAGTGTTCTGCGATTCAAGTGAGAAATGGCAAATTTAATTTCAAGAAAATTGTTGTCATGACACTTACGACCAAAAAAAACCATTTAAATACACTTATAAAAACAGCTCAAACAACTTATCACAAGTAAAGAGAGTTCAGTCTTTGGGAGTAACATTCACACCTAATGCACAGACATATCGACCTAATTTGCTCCAAAGCACAAGCTTACCGCATATAAAAATGCCTAATAAGATCAATTCTAGAGCATACATGCCCTGTTTGGTCACCCTATCATGGGAGTGATGTAAAAAAAACCTGAGTCTCTTCAAAAAAAGCAATAAGATTTATTTACGGCAGCAAGAGAAACTAAATGAAGCGTTTTCAGTGTTCTGCGATGCAAGAGAGAAATGGCAAATTTAATTTCAAGAAAATCGTTGTCATGACACTTACGACCAAAAACGAACCATTTAAATATACTTATAAAAACAGATCAAACAACTTATCACAAGTAAAGAGATTTCAGTATCTGGGAGTAACATTCACACCTAATGCACAGGCATATCGACCTAATTTGCTCAAAAGCACAAGCTTACCGCATATAAAAATGCCTAATAAGATCAATTCTTGAGCATGCATGCGCTGTTTGGTCACCCTTTCATATGCGTGATGTAAAAAAACCTGTCTCTTCAAGGAAAAGCAATAAGATGTATTTACGGCAGCAAGAGAAACTAAATGAAGCGTTTTCAGTGCTTTGCGATCGAAGTGAGAAATGGCAAATTTAATTTCAAGAAAATCGTTGTCATGACACTTACGACCAAAAAAGAACCATTTAAATACACTTATAAAAAGACATCAAACAACTTATCACAAGTAGAGATTTCAGTCTTCACATTCACACCTAATGCACAGGCATATGGACCTAATTTGCTCCAAAGCACAAGCTTACCTCATATAAAAATGCCTAATAAGATCAATTCTTGAGCATACATGCGCTGTTTGGTCACCCTTTCATGTGCGTGATGTAAAAAAAAACCTGAGTCTCTTCAAAGAAAAGCAATAAGATTTATTTACGGCAGCAAGAGAAACTAAATGAAGCGTTTTCAGTGTTCTGCGATTGAAGTGAGAAATGGCAAATTTAATTTCAAGAAAATCGTTGTCATGACACTTACGACCAAAAAAGAACCATTTAAATGCACTTTTAAAAAAGATCAAACAACTTATCACAAGTAGAGATTTCAGTCTTCACATTCACACCTAATGCACAGGCATATCGACCTAATTTGCTCCAAAGCACAAGCTTACCGCATATAAAAATGCCTAATAAGACCAATTCTTGAGCATACATGCGCTGTTTGGTCCCCCTACATGTGCGTGATGTAAAAAAACCTGAGTCTCTTCAAAGAAAAGCAATAAGATTTATTTACGGCAGCAAGAGAAACTAAATGGAGCGTTTTCAGTGTTCTGCGATTGAAGTGAGAAATGGCAAATTTAATTTCAAGAAAATCGTTGTCATGACACTTACGACCAAAAAAGAACCATTTAAATGCACTTATAAAAACAGATCAAACAACTTATCACAAGTAAAGAGATTTCAGTCTTCACATTCACACCTAATGCACAGGCATATCGACCTAATTTGCTCCACAAGCTTACCGCATATAAATATGCGTAATAAGACCAATTCTTGAGCATACATGCACTGTTTGGTCACCCTATCATGTGCGTGATGTAAAAAAAACCTGAGTCGCTTCAAAGAAAAGCAATAAGATTTATTTACGGCAGGAAGAGAAACTAAATGAAGCGTTTTCAGTGTTCTGCGATTCAAGTGAGAAATGGCAAATTTAATTTCAAGAAAATCGTTGTCATGACACTTACGACCAAAAAAAACCATTTAAATACACTTATAAAAACAACTCAAACAACTTATCACAAGTAAAGAGATTTCAGTCTTTGGGAGTAACATTCACACCTAATGCACAGGCATATCGACCTAATTTGCTCCAAAGCACAAGCTTACCGCATATAAAAATGCCTAATAAGATCAATTCTAGAGCATACATGCCCTGTTTGGTCACCCTATCATGTGAGTGATGTAAAAAAACCTGAGTCTCTTCAAAGAAAAGCAATAAGATTTATTTACGGCAGCAAGAGAAACTAAATGAAGCGTTTTCAGTGCTCTGCGATTGAAGTGATAAATGGCAAATTTAATTTCAAGAAAATCGTTGTCATAACACTTACTACCAAAGAAGAACCATTTAAATACACTTATAAGAACAGATCAAACAACTTATCACAGGTAAAGAGATTTCAGTCTTCACATTCAAACCTAATGCACAGGCATATCGACCTAGTTTGCTCCAAAGCACAAGCTTACCGCATATAAAAATGCCTAATAATACCAATTCTTGAGCATACATGCGCTGTTTGGTCACCCTATCATGTGCGTGATGTAAAAAAACCTGAGTCTCTTCAAAGAAAAGCAATAAGATTTATTTACGGCAGCAAGAGAAACTAAATGAAGCGTTTTCAGTGTTCTGCGATTGAAGTGAGAAATGGCAAATTTAATTTCAAGAAAATCGTTGTCATGACACTTACGACCAAAAAAGAACCATTTAAATACACTTATAAAAACAGATCAAACAACTTATCACAAGTAAAGAGATTTCAGTCTTCACATTCACACCTAATGCACAGGCATATCGACCTAATTTGCTCCAAAGCACAAGCTACCTCATATAAAAATGCCTAATAAGATCAATTCTTGAGCATACATGCACTGTTTGGTCACCCTTGCATGGGCGTGATGTAAGAAAACCTGACTCTCTTCAAAGAAAAGCAATGAGATTTATTTACGGCAGCAAGAGAAACTAAATGAAGCGTTTTCAGTGTTCTGCGATTGAAGTGAGAAATGGCAAATTTAATTTCAAGAAAATCGTTGTCATGACACTTACGACCAAAAAAGAACCATTTAAATACACTTATAAAAACAGATCAAACAACTTATCACAAGTAAAGAGATTTCAGTCTTCACATTCACACCTAATGCACAGGCATATCGACCTAATGTGCTCCAAAGCACAAGCTTACCGCATATAAATATGCGTAATAAGACCAATTCTTGAGCATACATGCACTGTTTGGTCACCCTATCATGTGCGTGATGTAAAAAAAACCTGAGTCTCTTCAAAGAAAAGCAATAAGATTTATTTACGGCAGCAAGAGAAACTAAATGAAGCGTTTTCAGTGTTCTGCGATTCAAGTGAGAAATGGCAAATTTAATTTCAAGAAAATCGTTGTCATGACACTTACGACCAAAAAAGAACCATTTAAATACACTTATAAAAACAGATCAAACAACTTATCACAAGTAAATAGATTTTAGTCTTTGGGAGTAACATTCACACCTAATGCACAGGCGTATCGACCTAATTTGCTCCAAAGCACAAGCTTACCGCATATAAAAATGCCTAATAAAATCAATTCTTGAGCATGCATGCGCTGTTTGGTCACCCTTTCATATGCGTGATGTAAAAAAACCTGTGTCTCTTCAAAGAAAAGCAATAAGATGTATTTACGGCAGCAAGAGAAACTAAATGAAGCGTTTTCAGTGTTTTGCGATCGAAGTGAGAAATGGCAAATTTAATTTCAAGAAAATCGTTGTCATGACACTTACGACCAAAAAAAACCATTTAAATACACTTATAAAAACAGCTCAAACAACTTATCACAAGTAAAGAGATTTCAGTCTTTGGGAGTAACATTCACACCTAATGCACAGACATATCGACCTAATTTGCTCCAAAGCACAAGCTTACCGCATATAAAAATGCCTAATAAGATCAATTCTAGAGCATACATGCCCTGTTTGGTCACCCTATCATGGGAGTGATGTAAAAAAAACCTGAGTCTCTTCAAAAAAAGCAATAAGATTTATTTACGGCAGCAAGAGAAACTAAATGAAGCGTTTTCAGTGTTCTGCGATTCAAGAGAGAAATGGCAAATTTAATTTCAAGAAAATCGTTGTCATGACACTTACGACCAAAAACGAACCATTTAAATACACTTATAAAAACAGATCAAACAACTTATCACAAGTAAAGAGATTTCAGTATCTGGGAGTAACATTCACACCTAATCCACAGGCATATCGACCTAATTTGCTCAAAAGCACAAGCTTACCGCATATAAAAATGCCTAATAAGACCAATTCTTGATCATACATGCGCTGTTTGGTCACCCTATCATGTGCGTGATGTAAAAAAACCTGAGTCTCTTCAAAGAAAAGCAATAAAATTTATTTACGGCAGCAAGAGAAACTAAATGAAGCGTTTTCAGTGTTCTGCGATTGAAGTGATAAATGGCAAATTTAATTTCAAGAAAATCGTTGTCATGACACTTACGACCAAAAAATAACCATTTAAATACACTTATAAAAACAGATCAAACAACTTATCACAAGTAAAGAGATTTCAGTATCTGGGAGTAACATTCACACCTAATCCACAGGCATATCGACCTAATTTGCTCAAAAGCACAAGCTTACCGCATATAAAAATGCCTAATAAGATCAATTCTTGAGCATGCATGCGCTGTTTGGTCACCCTTTCATATGCGTGATGTAAAAAAACCTGTGTCTCTTCAAGGAAAAGCAATAAGATGTATTTACGGCAGCAAGAGAAACTAAATGAAGCGTTTTCAGTGTTTTGCGATCGAAGTGAGAAATGGCAAATTTAATTTCAAGAAAATCGTTGTCATGACACTTACGACCAAAAAAGAACCATTTAAATACACTTATAAAAAGACATCAAACAACTTATCACAAATAGAGATTTCAGTCTTCACATTCACACCTAATGCACAGGCATATCGACCTAATTTGCTCCAAAGCACAAGCTTACCGCATATAAAAATGCCTAATAAGACCAATTCTTGAGCATACATGCGCTGTTTGGTCACCCTATCATGTACGTGATGCAAAAAAACCTGAGTCTCTTCAAAGAAAAGCAATAAGATTTATTTACGGCACTAAGAGGAACTAAATGAAGCGTTTTCAGTGTTCTGCGATTCAAGTGAGAAATGGCAAATTTAATTTCAAGAAAGTCGTTGTCATGACACTTACGACCAAAAAAGAACCATTTAAATACACTTATAAAAACAGATCAAACAACTTATCACAAGTAAAGAGATTTCAGTCTTCACATTCACACCTAATGCACAGGCATATCGACCTAATTTGCTCCAAAGCACAAGCTTACCGCATATAAAAATGCCTAATAAGACCAATTCTTGAGCATACATGCGCTGTTTGGTCACCCTATCATGTGCGTGATGTAAAAAAACCTGAGTCTCTTCAAAGAAAAGCAATAAGATTTATTTACAGCAGCAAGAGAAACTAAATGAAGCGTTTTCAATGTTCTGCGATTAAAGTGAGAAATGGCAAATTTAATTTCAAGAAAATCGTTGTCATGACACTTACGACCAAAAAAGAACCATTTAAATACACTTATAAAAACAGATCAAACAACTTATCACAAGTAAAGAGATTTCAGTCTTCACATTCACACCTAATGCACAGGCATATCGACCTAATGTGCTCCAAAGCACAAGCTTACCGCATATAAATATGCGTAATAAGACCAATTCTTGAGCATACATGCACTGTTTGGTCACCCTATCATGTGCGTGATGCAAAAAAACCTGAGTCTCCTCAAAGAAAAGCAATAAGATTTATTTACAGCAGCAAGAGAAACTAAATGAAGCGTTTTCAGTGTTCTGCGATTGAAGTGAGAAATGGCAAATTTAATTTCAAGAAAATCGTTGTCATGAAACTTACGACCAAAAAAGAACCATTTAAATACACTTATAAAAACAGATCAAACAACTTATCACAAGTAGAGATTTCAGTCTTCACATTCACACCTAATGCACAGGCATATCGACCTAATTTGCTCCAAAGCACAAGCTTAAAGCATATAAAAATGCCTAATAAGACCAATTCTTGAGCATACATGCGCTGTTTGGTCACCCTATCATGTACGTGATGCAAAAAAACCTGAGTCTCCTCAAAGAAAAGCAATAAGATTTATTTACAGCAGCAAGAGAAACTAAATGAAGCGTTTTCAGTGTTCTGCGATTGAAGTGAGAAATGGCAAATTTAATTTCAAGAAAATCGTTGTCATGAAACTTACGACCAAAAAAGAACCATTTAAATACACTTATAAAAACAGATCAAACAACTTATCACAAGTAAAGAGATTTCAGTCTTCACATTCACACCTAATGCACAGGCATATCGACCTAATTTGCTCCAAAGCACAAGCTTACCGCATATAAATATGCCTAATAAGACCAATTCTTGAGCATACATGCACTCTTTGGTCACCCTATCATGTGCGTGATGTAAAAAAAACCTGAGTCTCTTCAAAGAAAAGCAATAACATTTATTTACGGCAGGAGAGAAACTAAATGAAGCGTTTTCAGTGTTCTGCGATTCAAGTGAGAAATGGCAAATTTAATTTCAAGAAAATCGTTGTCATGACACTTACGACCAAAAAAAACCATTTAAATACACTTATAAAAACAGCTCAAACAACTTATCACAAGTAAAGAGATTTCAGTCTTTGGGAGTAACATTCACACCTAATGCACAGACATATCGACCTAATTTGCTCCAAAGCACAAGCTTACCGCATATAAAAATGCCTAATAAGATCAATTCTAGAGCATACATGCCCTGTTTGGTCACCCTATCATGGGAGTGATGTAAAAAAAACCTGAGTCTCTTCAAAAAAAGCAATAAGATTTATTTACGGCAGCAAGAGAAACTAAATGAAGCGTTTTCAGTGTTCTGCGATTCAAGAGAGAAATGGCAAATTTAATTTCAAGAAAATCGTTGTCATGACACTTACGACCAAAAACGAACCATTTAAATACACTTATAAAAACAGATCAAACAACTTATCACAAGTAAAGAGATTTCAGTATCTGGGAGTAACATTCACACCTAATCCACAGGCATATCGACCTAATTTGCTCAAAAGCACAAGCTTACCGCATATAAAAATGCCTAATAAGACCAATTCTTGATCATACATGCGCTGTTTGGTCACCCTATCATGTGCGTGATGTAAAAAAACCTGAGTCTCTTCAAAGAAAAGCAATAAAATTTATTTACGGCAGCAAGAGAAACTAAATGAAGCGTTTTCAGTGTTCTGCGATTGAAGTGATAAATGGCAAATTTAATTTCAAGAAAATCGTTGTCATGACACTTACGACCAAAAAATAACCATTTAAATACACTTATAAAAACAGATCAAACAACTTATCACAAGTAAAGAGATTTCAGTATCTGGGAGTAACATTCACACCTAATCCACAGGCATATCGACCTAATTTGCTCAAAAGCACAAGCTTACCGCATATAAAAATGCCTAATAAGATCAATTCTTGAGCATGCATGCGCTGTTTGGTCACCCTTTCATATGCGTGATGTAAAAAAACCTGTGTCTCTTCAAGGAAAAGCAATAAGATGTATTTACGGCAGCAAGAGAAACTAAATGAAGCGTTTTCAGTGTTTTGCGATCGAAGTGAGAAATGGCAAATTTAATTTCAAGAAAATCGTTGTCATGACACTTACGACCAAAAAAGAACCATTTAAATACACTTATAAAAAGACATCAAACAACTTATCACAAATAGAGATTTCAGTCTTCACATTCACACCTAATGCACAGGCATATCGACCTAATTTGCTCCAAAGCACAAGCTTACCGCATATAAAAATGCCTAATAAGACCAATTCTTGAGCATACATGCGCTGTTTGGTCACCCTATCATGTACGTGATGCAAAAAAACCTGAGTCTCTTCAAAGAAAAGCAATAAGATTTATTTACGGCAGTAAGAGGAACTAAATGAAGCGTTTTCAGTGTTCTGCGTTTCAAGTGAGAAATGGCAAATTTAATTTCAAGAAAGTCGTTGTCATGACACTTACGACCAAAAAAGAACCATTTAAATACACTTATAAAACAGATCAAACAACTTATCACAAGTAAAGAGATTTCAGTCTTCACATTCACACCTAATGCACAGGCATATCGACCTAATTTGCTCCAAAGCACAAGCTTACCGCATATAAAAATGCCTAATAAGACCAATTCTTGAGCATACATGCGCTGTTTGGTCACCCTATCATGTGCGTGATGCAAAAAAAACCAGAGTCTCTTCAAAGAAAAGCAATAAGATTTATTTACAGCAGCAAGAGAAACTAAATGAAGCGTTTTCAATGTTCTGCGATTAAAGTGAGAAATGGGAAATTTAATTTCAAGAAAATCGGTGTCATGAAACTTACGACCAAAAAAGAACCATTTAAATACACTTATAAAAAGAGATCAAACAACTTATCACAAGTAAAGAGATTTCAGTATCTGGGAGTAACATTCACACCTAATCCACAGGCATTTCGATCTAATTTGCTCCAAAGCACAAGCTTGCCGCATATAAAAATGCCTAATAAGACCAATTCTTGAGCATACATGCGCTGTTTGGTCACCCTATCATGTGCGTAATGTGAAAAAACCTGAGTCTCTTCAAAGAAAAGCAATAAGATTTATTTACGGCAGCAAGAGAAAATAAATGAAGCGTTTTCAGTGTTCTGCGATTGAAGTGAGAAATGGCATATTTAATTTCAAGAAAATCGTTGTCATGACACTTACGACCAAAAAAGAACCATTTAAATACACTTATAAAAACAGATGAAACAACTTATCACAAGTAAAGCGATTTCAGTCTTCACATTCACATCTAATGCTCAGGCATATGACCTAATTTGCTCCAAAGCACCAGCTTACCACATATAAAAATGCCTAATAAGACCAATTCTTGAGCATACATGCCCTGTTTGGTCACCCTATCTTGTGAGTGATGTAAAAAAACCCGAGTCTCTTCAAAAAAAGCAATAAGATTTATTTACGGCAGCTAGAGAAACTAAATGAAGCGTTTTCAGTGTTTTGCGATTCAAGTGAGAAATGGCAAATTTAATTTCAAGAAAATCGTTGTCATGACACTTACGACTAAAAACGAACCATTTAAATAAACTTATAAAAACAAAACAAAGAACTTATCACAAATAAAGAGATTTCAGTCTTCACATTCACACCTAATTCACAGGCATATCGACCTAATTTGCTCCAAAGCACAACCTTACCGCGTATAAAAATGCCTAATAAGACCAATTCTTGAGCATACATGCGCTGTTTGGTCACCCTCTCATGTGCGTGATGTAAAAAAAACCTGAGTCTCTTCACAGAAAAGCAATAAGATTTATTTACGGCAGCAAGAAAAACTAAATGAAGCGTTTTCAGTGTTCTGCGATTGAAGTGAGAAATGGCAAATTTAAATTCAAGAAAATCGTCATGACACTTACGACCAAAAAAGAACCATTTAAATACACTTATAAAAACAGACCAAACAACTTATCACAAGTAAAAAGATTTCAGTCTTTGGGAGTAACATTCACACCTAATGCACAGGCATATCGACCTAATTTGCTCCAAAGCACAAGCTTACAGCATATAAAAATGCCTAATAAGACCAATTCTTGAGCATAAAATCTAACGTTCGACGAAAACTCGTCTGGTCGGGAAGAAGATTCTTGAAGTCAATAGAAGGAACGCCGACCAAAAGGTTGTTGTTTAATATGAAAACGAAGACGTTTCGGCTTCCATACGGAAGCCTTGATCACTGGGCGAAAAGCCCAAAGCACATCGCTTAAGTGCACTGCAGTAATCGCCCCAGGCATCTTGCATACGTAGGCGGGAGATGGGCTTAGAGGCTTGGTCGTCCGCCTCGGCTGCGGAAGGTGGTTGGTTCGAAACCCACCGCCGGACACCCCCCGTTAAAAATGGGTACAAGCCACCCCCGGCCCGGCGCCCGGCTTCTTCAGGGGTGTGCGCTTGGAAGAGGCTCCGCAAACCCCGCTGTGTCCTTTCGGGGGCAAAACCAGTTTCGAGCACCATCAGCCTGCAAAGGTGGTTCGTGATTCAGACTTTACAGGTTCAACGGAGTTTGGAGAGTTCGATGAAGTTTAAACGAGTTCGCTCTAACGTGAGCTCAGGTGGCACTGCGCAAACTTGAGAAATTGAAAAGCTGCGCCTTAAGGATGCGTTAGGTGCCTTCACAGATCACAATAGCATGGAAGACTACATTCAATTCACGGTTGAGGAGGAGGCTGCTTGCCGTCTTCCTTTTCTGGACGTTTTGGTCGAACGCCGTAACCACCGCCTTTCTTTCAAAGTTTATAGAAAGGACACCCACACAGGCCGGTACCTTCATTTTAATTCCGTGCACCCGGTTTGCCACAAACGCTCCGTCGTGGCTTCC
This sequence comes from Amblyomma mixtum, assembly GCF_055824585.1. Taxonomy (NCBI): domain Eukaryota; kingdom Metazoa; phylum Arthropoda; class Arachnida; order Ixodida; family Ixodidae; genus Amblyomma; species Amblyomma mixtum. The sequence goes on from NC_143016.1 coordinate 201,674,376, forward strand.
GTCGTCCGACGTGCCAAAAACATCTGCCCAAGTCCAGAAGATCGGGCTGCTGACCTACGCCAAGTGCGCCGAGAACTGAGTGAATGCGGCTACCCGAAGCACTTCGTAGATTCCGTTCGTCAACAGTCATCACGCCCGCCAGAACCAGTTGGTACCCCGCGTCGAGCCCGAGCCGCTATCCCATATGTACTGGGCGTGAGCGAGTCTCTGGCTCGCGTTTTGCGCAATTACGGCGTACACGTCGCTCACGTTCCGGCGTGCAAGCTGAGGCACGAGCTGGTGTCTGTCAAAGACAAGATAAAGAAAGAGAAGTTTCCTGGCGTCATCTACAAGATTCCCTGCGCAGATTGCGACTACTGCTATATCGGCGAGAGCGGGAATTTCGAGAGACGATTGAGGGACCACAAGAACGACGTCAGCAACAAGAGGATTGCTTCTAATGCACTTGCGGAACACGTGGAAGCCGCGACGCACAAAATAGCCTGGGAAGAAGCTTCAATCATCGCAAGAGAGAAGAATTGGCTGTTACGTCGGTATCTAGAATCCCTAATAATTTAATCAACAGAAAAAACCCTTAACCACAACGCAGGCAATCTCCCGCCTACGTATGCAAGATGCCTGGGACGATTACTGCAGTGCACTTAAGCGATGTGCTTTCGGCTTTTCGCCCAGTGATCAAGGCTTCCGTATGGAAGCCGAAACGTCTTCGTTTTCATATTAAACAACAACCTTTTGGTAGGCGTTCCTTCTATTGACTTCATGATTCTTGAGCATACATGCGCTGTTTGGTCACCCTGTCATGTGCGTGATGTAAAAAAACCTGAGTCTCTTCAAAGAAAAGCAATAAGATTTATTTACGGCAGCAAGAAAAACTAAATGAAGCGTTTTCAGTGTTCTGCGATTGAAGTGAGAAATGTCAAATTTAATTTCAAGAAAATCGTTGTCATGACAGTTACGACCAAAAAAGAACCATTTAAATACACTTATAAAAACAGATCAAACAACTTATCACAAGTAAAGAGATTTCAGTCTTTCGGAGTAACATTCACACCTAATGCACAGGCATATCGACCTAATTTGCTCCAAAGCACAAGCTTACCGCATATAAAAATGCCTAATAAGATCATTTCTTGAGCATGCATGCGCTGTTTGGTCACCCTTTCATGTGCGTGATGTAAAAAAACCGGTGTCTCTTCAAAGAAAAGCAATAAGATTTATTTATGGCAGCAAGAGAAACCAAATCAAGCGTTTTCAGTGTTTTGCGATCGAAGTGAGAAATGGCAAATTTAATTTCAAGAAAATCGTTGTCATGACACTTACGACCAAAAAAGAACCATTTAAATGCACTTATAAAAAGACATCAAACAACTTATCACAAGTAGAGATTTCAGTCTTCACATTCACACCTAATGCACAGGCATATCGACCTAATTTGCTCCAAAGCACAATTTTACCGCATATAAATATGCCTAATAAGACCAATTCTTGAGCATACATGCCCTGTTTGGTCACCCTATCATGTGAGTGATGTAAAAAAACCTGAGTCTCTTCAAAGAAAAGCAATAAGATTTATTTACGGCAGCAAGAGAAACTAAATGAAGCGTTTTCAGTGTTCTGCGATTGAAGTGATAAATGGCAAATTTAATTTCAAGAAAATCGTTGTCATGACACTTACGACCAAAAAAGAACCATTTAAATACACTTATAAGAACAGATCAAACAACTTATCACAAGTAAAGAGATCTCAGTCTTCACATTCAAACCTAATGCACAGGCATATCGACCTAGTTTGCTCCAAAGCACAAGCTTACCGCGTATAAAAATGCCTAATAAGACCAATTCTTGAGCATACATGCGCTGTTTGGTCACCCTCTCATGTGCGTGATGTAAAAAAAACCTGAGTCTCTTCACAGAAAAGCAATAAGATTTATTTACGGCAGCAAGAAAAACTAAATGAAGCGTTTTCAGTGTTCTGCGATTGAAGTGAGAAATGGCAAATTTAAATTCAAGAAAATCGTCATGACACTTACGACCAAAAAAGAACCATTTAAATACACTTATAAAAACAGACCAAACAACTTATCACAAGTAAAAAGATTTCAGTCTTTGGGAGTAACATTCACACCTAATGCACAGGCATATCGACCTAATTTGCTCCAAAGCACAAGCTTACAGCATATAAAAATGCCTAATAAGACCAATTCTTGAGCATAAAATCTAACGTTCGACGAAAACTCGTCTGGTCGGGAAGAAGATTCTTGAAGTCAATAGAAGGAACGCCGACCAAAAGGTTGTTGTTTAATATGAAAACGAAGACGTTTCGGCTTCCATACGGAAGCCTTGATCACTGGGCGAAAAGCCCAAAGCACATCGCTTAAGTGCACTGCAGTAATCGCCCCAGGCATCTTGCATACGTAGGCGGGAGATGGGCTTAGAGGCTTGGTCGTCCGCCTCGGCTGCGGAAGGTGGTTGGTTCGAAACCCACCGCCGGACACCCCCCGTTAAAAATGGGTACAAGCCACCCCCGGCCCGGCGCCCGGCTTCTTCAGGGGTGTGCGCTTGGAAGAGGCTCCGCAAACCCCGCTGTGTCCTTTCGGGGGCAAAACCAGTTTCGAGCACCATCAGCCTGCAAAGGTGGTTCGTGATTCAGACTTTACAGGTTCAACGGAGTTTGGAGAGTTCGATGAAGTTTAAACGAGTTCGCTCTAACGTGAGCTCAGGTGGCACTGCGCAAACTTGAGAAATTGAAAAGCTGCGCCTTAAGGATGCGTTAGGTGCCTTCACAGATCACAATAGCATGGAAGACTACATTCAATTCACGGTTGAGGAGGAGGCTGCTTGCCGTCTTCCTTTTCTGGACGTTTTGGTCGAACGCCGTAACCACCGCCTTTCTTTCAAAGTTTATAGAAAGGACACCCACACAGGCCGGTACCTTCATTTTAATTCCGTGCACCCGGTTTGCCACAAACGCTCCGTCGTGGCTTCCGTCGTCCGACGTGCCAAAAACATCTGCCCAAGTCCAGAAGATCGGGCTGCTGACCTACGCCAAGTGCGCCGAGAACTGAGTGAATGCGGCTACCCGAAGCACTTCGTAGATTCCGTTCGTCAACAGTCATCACGCCCGCCAGAACCAGTTGGTACCCCGCGTCGAGCCCGAGCCGCTATCCCATATGTACTGGGCGTGAGCGAGTCTCTGGCTCGCGTTTTGCGCAATTACGGCGTACACGTCGCTCACGTTCCGGCGTGCAAGCTGAGGCACGAGCTGGTGTCTGTCAAAGACAAGATAAAGAAAGAGAAGTTTCCTGGCGTCATCTACAAGATTCCCTGCGCAGATTGCGACTACTGCTATATCGGCGAGAGCGGGAATTTCGAGAGACGATTGAGGGACCACAAGAACGACGTCAGCAACAAGAGGATTGCTTCTAATGCACTTGCGGAACACGTGGAAGCCGCGACGCACAAAATAGCCTGGGAAGAAGCTTCAATCATCGCAAGAGAGAAGAATTGGCTGTTACGTCGGTATCTAGAATCCCTAATAATTTAATCAACAGAAAAAACCCTTAACCACAACGCAGGCAATCTCCCGCCTACGTATGCAAGATGCCTGGGACGATTACTGCAGTGCACTTAAGCGATGTGCTTTCGGCTTTTCGCCCAGTGATCAAGGCTTCCGTATGGAAGCCGAAACGTCTTCGTTTTCATATTAAACAACAACCTTTTGGTAGGCGTTCCTTCTATTGACTTCATGATTCTTGAGCATACATGCGCTGTTTGGTCACCCTGTCATGTGCGTGATGTAAAAAAACCTGAGTCTCTTCAAAGAAAAGCAATAAGATTTATTTACGGCAGCAAGAAAAACTAAATGAAGCGTTTTCAGTGTTCTGCGATTGAAGTGAGAAATGTCAAATTTAATTTCAAGAAAATCGTTGTCATGACAGTTACGACCAAAAAAGAACCATTTAAATACACTTATAAAAACAGATCAAACAACTTATCACAAGTAAAGAGATTTCAGTCTTTCGGAGTAACATTCACACCTAATGCACAGGCATATCGACCTAATTTGCTCCAAAGCACAAGCTTACCGCATATAAAAATGCCTAATAAGATCATTTCTTGAGCATGCATGCGCTGTTTGGTCACCCTTTCATGTGCGTGATGTAAAAAAACCGGTGTCTCTTCAAAGAAAAGCAATAAGATTTATTTATGGCAGCAAGAGAAACCAAATCAAGCGTTTTCAGTGTTTTGCGATCGAAGTGAGAAATGGCAAATTTAATTTCAAGAAAATCGTTGTCATGACACTTACGACCAAAAAAGAACCATTTAAATGCACTTATAAAAAGACATCAAACAACTTATCACAAGTAGAGATTTCAGTCTTCACATTCACACCTAATGCACAGGCATATCGACCTAATTTGCTCCAAAGCACAATTTTACCGCATATAAATATGCCTAATAAGACCAATTCTTGAGCATACATGCCCTGTTTGGTCACCCTATCATGTGAGTGATGTAAAAAAACCTGAGTCTCTTCAAAGAAAAGCAATAAGATTTATTTACGGCAGCAAGAGAAACTAAATGAAGCGTTTTCAGTGTTCTGCGATTGAAGTGATAAATGGCAAATTTAATTTCAAGAAAATCGTTGTCATGACACTTACGACCAAAAAAGAACCATTTAAATACACTTATAAGAACAGATCAAACAACTTATCACAAGTAAAGAGATCTCAGTCTTCACATTCAAACCTAATGCACAGGCATATCGACCTAGTTTGCTCCAAAGCACAAGCTTACCGCATATAAAAATGCCTAATAAGACCAATTCTTGAGCATACATGCGCTGTTTGGTCACCCTATCATGTGCGTGATGTAAAAAAACCTGAGTCTCTTCAAAGAAAAGCAATAAGATTTATTTACGGCAGCAAGAGAAACTAAATGAAGCGTTTTCAGTGTTCTGCGATTGAAGTGAGAAATGGCAAATTTAATTTCAAGAAAATCGTTGTCATGACACTTACGACCAAAAAAGAACCATTTAAATACACTTATAAAAACAGATCAAACAACTTATCACAAGTAAAGAGATTTCAGTCTTCACATTCACACCTAATGCACAGGCATATCGACCTAATTTGCTCCAAAGCACAAGCTTACCTCATATAAAAATGCCTAATAAGATCAATTCTTGAGCATACATGCACTGTTTGGTCACCCTTTCATGTGCGTGATGTAAGAAAACCTGACTCTCTTCAAAGAAAAGCAATGAGATTTATTTACGGCAGCAAGAGAAACTAAATGAAGCGTTTTCAGTGTTCTGCGATTGAAGTGAGAAATGGCAAATTTAATTTCAAGAAACTCGTTGTCATGACACTTACGACCAAAAAAGAACCATTTAAATACACTTATAAGAACAGATGAAACAACTTATCACAATTAAAGAGATTTCAGTCTTCACATTCAAACCTAATGCACAGGCATATCGACCTAGTTTGCTCCAAAGCACAAGCTTACCGCATATAAAAATGCCTAATAAGACCAATTCTTGAGCATACATGCGCTGTTTGGTCACCCTATCATGTGCGTGATGTAAAAAAACCTGAGTCTCTTCAAAGAAAAGCAATAAAATTTATTTACGGCAGCAAGAGAAACTAAATGAAGCGTTTTCAGTGTTCTGCGATTGAAGTGAGAAATGGCAAATTTAATTTCAAGAAAATCGTTGTCATGACACTTACGACCAAAAAAGAACCATTTAAATACACTTATAAAAACAGACCAAACAACTTATCAGAAGTAAAGAGATTTCAGTCTTCACATTCACACCTAATGCACAGGCATATCGACCTAATGTGCTCCAAAGCACAAGCTTACCGCATATAAATATGCGTAATAAGACCAATTCATGAGCATACATGCACTGTTTGGTCACCCTATCATGTGCGTGATGTAAAAAAAACCTGAGTCTCTTCAAAGAAAAGCAATAAGATTTATTTACGGCAGCAAGAAAAAATAAATGAAGCGTTTTCAGTGTTCTGCGATTCAAGTGAGAAATGGCAAATTTAATTTCAAGAAAATCGTTGTCATGACACTTACGACCAAAAAAGAACCATTTAAATACACTTATAAAAACAGATCAAACAACTTATCACAAGTAAATAGATTTTAGTCTTTGGGAGTAACATTCACACCTAATGCACAGGCGTATCGACCTAATTTGCTCCAAAGCACAAGCTTACCGCATATAAAAATGCCTAATAAGATCATTTCTTGAGCATGCATGCGCTGTTTGGTCACCCTTTCATGTGCGTGATGTAAAAAAACCTGTGTCTCTTCAAAGAAAAGCAAAAGATTTATTTATGGCAGCAAGAGAAACCAAATCAAGCGTTTTCAGTGTTTTGCGATCGAAGTGAGAAATGGCAAATTTAATTTCAAGAAAATCGTTGTCATGACACTTACGACCAAAAACGAACCATTTAAATACACTTATAAAAACAGATCAAACAACTTATCACAAGTAAAGAGATTTCAGTATCTGGGAGTAACATTCACACCTAATCCACAGGCATATCGACCTAATTTGCTCAAAAGCACAAGCTTACCGCATATAAAAATGCCTAATAAGACCAATTCTTGATCATACATGCGCTGTTTGGTCACCCTATCATGTGCGTGATGTAAAAAAACCTGAGTCTCTTCAAAGAAAAGCAATAAAATTTATTTACGGCAGCAAGAGAAACTAAATGAAGCGTTTTCAGTGTTCTGCGATTGAAGTGATAAATGGCAAATTTAATTTCAAGAAAATCGTTGTCATGACACTTACGACCAAAAAATAACCATTTAAATACACTTATAAAAACAGATCAAACAACTTATCACAAGTGAAGAGATTTCAGTATCTGGGAGTAACATTCACACCTAATCCACAGGCATATCGACCTAATTTGCTCAAAAGCACAAGCTTACCGCATATAAAAATGCCTAATAAGATCAATTCTTGAGCATGCATGCGCTGTTTGGTCACCCTTTCATATGCGTGATGTAAAAAAACCTGTGTCTCTTCAAGGAAAAGCAATAAGATGTATTTACGGCAGCAAGAGAAACTAAATGAAGCGTTTTCAGTGTTTTGCGATCGAAGTGAGAAATGGCAAATTTAATTTCAAGAAAATCGTTGTCATGACACTTACGACCAAAAAAGAACCATTTAAATGCACTTATAAAAAGACATCAAACAACTTATCACAAGTAGAGATTTCAGTCTTCACATTCACACCTAATGCACAGGCATATCGACCTAATTTGCTCCAAAGCACAATTTTACCGCATATAAATATGCCTAATAAGACCAATTCTTGAGCATACATGCCCTGTTTGGTCACCCTATCATGTGAGTGATGTAAAAAAACCTGAGTCTCTTCAAAGAAAAGCAATAAGATTTATTTACGGCAGCAAGAGAAACTAAATGAAGCGTTTTCAGTGTTCTGCGATTGAAGTGATAAATGGCAAATTTAATTTCAAGAAAATCGTTGTCATGACACTTACGACCAAAAAAGAACCATTTAAATACACTTATAAGAACAGATCAAACAACTTATCACAAGTAAAGAGATCTCAGTCTTCACATTCAAACCTAATGCACAGGCATATCGACCTAGTTTGCTCCAAAGCACAAGCTTACCGCATATAAAAATGCCTAATAAGACCAATTCTTGAGCATACATGCGCTGTTTGGTCACCCTATCATGTGCGTGATGTAAAAAAACCTGAGTCTCTTCAAAGAAAAGCAATAAGATTTATTTACGGCAGCAAGAGAAACTAAATGAAGCGTTTTCAGTGTTCTGCGATTGAAGTGAGAAATGGCAAATTTAATTTCAAGAAAATCGTTGTCATGACACTTACGACCAAAAAAGAACCATTTAAATACACTTATAAAAACAGATCAAACAACTTATCACAAGTAAAGAGATTTCAGTCTTCACATTCACACCTAATGCACAGGCATATCGACCTAATTTGCTCCAAAGCACAAGCTTACCTCATATAAAAATGCCTAATAAGATCAATTCTTGAGCATACATGCACTGTTTGGTCACCCTTTCATGTGCGTGATGTAAGAAAACCTGACTCTCTTCAAAGAAAAGCAATGAGATTTATTTACGGCAGCAAGAGAAACTAAATGAAGCGTTTTCAGTGTTCTGCGATTGAAGTGAGAAATGGCAAATTTAATTTCAAGAAACTCGTTGTCATGACACTTACGACCAAAAAAGAACCATTTAAATACACTTATAAGAACAGATGAAACAACTTATCACAATTAAAGAGATTTCAGTCTTCACATTCAAACCTAATGCACAGGCATATCGACCTAGTTTGCTCCAAAGCACAAGCTTACCGCATATAAAAATGCCTAATAAGACCAATTCTTGAGCATACATGCGCTGTTTGGTCACCCTATCATGTGCGTGATGTAAAAAAACCTGAGTCTCTTCAAAGAAAAGCAATAAAATTTATTTACGGCAGCAAGAGAAACTAAATGAAGCGTTTTCAGTGTTCTGCGATTGAAGTGAGAAATGGCAAATTTAATTTCAAGAAAATCGTTGTCATGACACTTACGACCAAAAAAGAACCATTTAAATACACTTATAAAAACAGACCAAACAACTTATCAGAAGTAAAGAGATTTCAGTCTTCACATTCACACCTAATGCACAGGCATATCGACCTAATGTGCTCCAAAGCACAAGCTTACCGCATATAAATATGCGTAATAAGACCAATTCATGAGCATACATGCACTGTTTGGTCACCCTATCATGTGCGTGATGTAAAAAAAACCTGAGTCTCTTCAAAGAAAAGCAATAAGATTTATTTACGGCAGCAAGAAAAAATAAATGAAGCGTTTTCAGTGTTCTGCGATTCAAGTGAGAAATGGCAAATTTAATTTCAAGAAAATCGTTGTCATGACACTTACGACCAAAAAAGAACCATTTAAATACACTTATAAAAACAGATCAAACAACTTATCACAAGTAAATAGATTTTAGTCTTTGGGAGTAACATTCACACCTAATGCACAGGCGTATCGACCTAATTTGCTCCAAAGCACAAGCTTACCGCATATAAAAATGCCTAATAAGATCATTTCTTGAGCATGCATGCGCTGTTTGGTCACCCTTTCATGTGCGTGATGTAAAAAAACCTGTGTCTCTTCAAAGAAAAGCAAAAGATTTATTTATGGCAGCAAGAGAAACCAAATCAAGCGTTTTCAGTGTTTTGCGATCGAAGTGAGAAATGGCAAATTTAATTTCAAGAAAATCGTTGTCATGACACTTACGACCAAAAACGAACCATTTAAATACACTTATAAAAACAGATCAAACAACTTATCACAAGTAAAGAGATTTCAGTATCTGGGAGTAACATTCACACCTAATCCACAGGCATATCGACCTAATTTGCTCAAAAGCACAAGCTTACCGCATATAAAAATGCCTAATAAGACCAATTCTTGATCATACATGCGCTGTTTGGTCACCCTATCATGTGCGTGATGTAAAAAAACCTGAGTCTCTTCAAAGAAAAGCAATAAAATTTATTTACGGCAGCAAGAGAAACTAAATGAAGCGTTTTCAGTGTTCTGCGATTGAAGTGATAAATGGCAAATTTAATTTCAAGAAAATCGTTGTCATGACACTTACGACCAAAAAATAACCATTTAAATACACTTATAAAAACAGATCAAACAACTTATCACAAGTGAAGAGATTTCAGTATCTGGGAGTAACATTCACACCTAATCCACAGGCATATCGACCTAATTTGCTCAAAAGCACAAGCTTACCGCATATAAAAATGCCTAATAAGATCAATTCTTGAGCATGCATGCGCTGTTTGGTCACCCTTTCATATGCGTGATGTAAAAAAACCTGTGTCTCTTCAAGGAAAAGCAATAAGATGTATTTACGGCAGCAAGAGAAACTAAATGAAGCGTTTTCAGTGTTTTGCGATCGAAGTGAGAAATGGCAAATTTAATTTCAAGAAAATCGTTGTCATGACACTTACGACCAAAAAAGAACCATTTAATACACTTATAGAAAGACATCAAACAACTCATCACAAGTAGAGATTTCAGTCTTCACATTCACACCTAATGCACAGGCATATCGACCTAATTTGCTCCAAAGCACAAGCTTACCGCATATAAAAATGCCTAATAAGACCAATTCTTGAGCATACATGCGCTGTTTGGTCACCCTATCATGTACGTGATGCAAAAAAACCTGAGTCTCTTCAAAGAAAAGCAATAAGATTTATTTACGGCAGTAAGAGGAACTAAATGAAGCGTTTTCAGTGTTCTGCGATTCAAGTGAGAAATGGCAAATTTAATTTCAAGAAAGTCGTTGTCATGACACTTACGACCAAAAAAGAACCATATAAATAAACTTATAAAAACAGATCAAACAACTTATCACAAGTAAAGAGATTTCAGTCTTCACATTCACACCTAATGCACAGGCATATGGACCTAATTTGCTCCAAAGCACAAGCTTACCTCATATAAAAATGCCTAATAAGATCAATTCTTGAGCATACATGCGCTGTTTGGTCACCCTTTCATGTGCGTGATGTAAAAAAAAACCTGAGTCTCTTCAAAGAAAAGCAATAAGATTTATTTACGGCAGCAAGAGAAACTAAATGAAGCGTTTTCAGTGTTCTGCGATTGAAGTGAGAAATGGCAAATTTAATTTCAAGAAAATCGTTGTCATGACACTTACGACCAAAAAAGAACCATTTAAATGCACTTATAAAAAAGATCAAACAACTTATCACAAGTAGAGATTTCAGTCTTCACATTCACACCTAATGCACAGGCATATCGACCTAATTTGCTCCAAAGCACAAGCTTACCGCATATAAAAATGCCTAATAAGACCAATTCTTGAGCATACATGCGCTGTTTGGTCCCCCTATCATGTACGTGATGCAAAAAAACCTGAGTCTCTTCAAAGAAAAGCAATAAGATTTATTTACGGCAGTAAGAGAAACTAAATGAAGCGTTTTCAGTGTTTTGCGATCGAAGTGAGAAATGGCAAATTTAATTTCAAGAAAATCGTTGTCATGACACTTACGACCAAAAAAGAACCATTTAATACACTTATAGAAAGACATCAAACAACTTATCACAAGTAGATTTTTCAGTCTTCACATTCACACCTAATGCACAGGCATATCGACCTAATTTGTTCCAAAGCACAAGCTTACCGCATATAAAAATGCCTAATAAGACCAATTCTTGAGCATACATGCGCTGTTTGGTCACCCTATCATGTACGTGATGCAAAAAAACCTGAGTCTCTTCAAAGAAAAGCAATAAGATTTATTTACGGCAGTAAGAGGAGCTAAATGAAGCGTTTTCAGTGTTCTGCGATTCAAGTGAGAAATGGCAAATTTAATTTCAAGAAAGTCGTTGTCATGACACTTACGACCAAAAAAGAACCATATAAATACACTTATAAAAACAGATCAAACAACTTATCACAAGTAAAGAGATTTCAGTCTTCACATTCACACCTAATGCACAGGCATATGGACCTAATTTGCTCCAAAGCACAAGCTTACCTCATATAAAAATGCCTAATAAGATCAATTCTTGAGCATACATGCGCTGTTTGGTCACCCTTTCATGTGCGTGATGTAAAAAAAAACCTGAGTCTCTTCAAAGAAAAGCAATAAGATTTATTTACGGCAGCAAGAGAAACTAAATGAAGCGTTTTCAGTGTTCTGCGATTGAAGTGAGAAATGGCAAATTTAATTTCAAGAAAATCGTTGTCATGACACTTACGACCAAAAAAGAACCATTTAAATGCACTTATAAAAAAGATCAAACAACTTATCACAAGTAGAGATTTCAGTCTTCACATTCACACCTAATGCACAGGCATATCGACCTAATTTGCTCCAAAGCACAAGCTTACCGCATATAAAAATGCCTAATAAGACCAATTCTTGAGCATACATGCGCTGTTTGGTCCCCCTACATGTGCGTGATGTAAAAAAACCTGAGTCTCTTCAAAGAAAAGCAATAAGATTTATTTACGGCAACAAGAGAAACTAAATGAAGCGTTTTCAGTGTTCTGCGATTGAAGTGAGAAATGGCAAATTTAATTTCAAGAAAATCGTTGTCATGACACTTACGACCAAAAAAGAACCATTTAAATACACTTATAAAAACAGATCAAACAACTTATCACAAGTAAAGAGATTTCAGTCTTCAAATTCACACCTAATGCACAGGCATATCGACCTAATTTGCTCCACAAGCTTACCGCATATAAATATGCGTAATAAGACCAATTCTTGAGCATACATGCACTGTTTGGTCACCCTATCATGTGCGTGATGTAAAAAAAACCTGAGTCGCTTCAAAGAAAAGCAATAAGATTTATTTACGGCAGGAAGAGAAACTAAATGAAGCGTTTTCAGTGTTCAGCGATTCAAGTGAGAAATGGCAAATTTAATTTCAAGAAAATCGTTGTCATGACACGACCAAAAAAACCATTTAAATACACTTATACAAACAACTCAAACAACTTATCACAAGTAAAGAGATTTCAGTCTTTGGGAGTAACATTCACACCTAATGCACAGGCATATCGACCTAATTTGCTCCAAAGCACAAGCTTACCGCATATAAAAATGCCTAATAAGATCAATTCTAGAGCATACATGCCCTGTTTGGTCACCCTATCATGTGAGTGATGTAAAAAAACCTGAGTCTCTTCAAAGAAAAGCAATAAGATTTATTTACGGCAGCAAGAGAAACTAAATGAAGCGTTTTCAGTGTTCTGCGATTGAAGTGATAAATGGCAAATTTAATTTCAAGAAAATCGTTGTCATGACACTTACGACCAAAAAAGAACCATTTAAATACACTTATAAGAACAGATCAAACAACTTATCACAAGTAAAGAGATTTCAGTCTTCACATTCAAACCTAATGCACAGGCATATCGACCTAGTTTGCTCCAAAGCACAAGCTTACCGCATATAAAAATGCCTACTAATAGCAATTCTTGAGCATACATGCGCTGTTTGGTCACCCTATCATGTGCGTGATGTAAAAAAACCTGAGTCTCTTCAAAGAAAAGCAATAAGATTTATTTACGGCAGCAAGAGAAACTAAATGAAGCGTTTTCAGTGTTCTGCGATTGAAGTGAGAAATGGCAAACTTAATTTCAAGAAAATGGTTGTCATGACACTTACGACCAAAAAAGAACCATTTAAATACACTTATAAAAACAGATCAAACAACTTATTACAAGTAAAGAGATTTCAGTCTTCACATTCACACCTAATGCACAGGCATATCTACGTAATTTGCTCCAAAGCACAAGCTTACCTCATATAAAAATGCCTAATAAGATCAATTCTTGAGCATACATGCACTGTTTGGTCACCCTTTCATGTGCGTGATGTAAGAAAACCTGACTCTCTTCAAAGAAAAGCAATGAGATTTATTTACGGCAGCAAGAGAAACTAAATGAAGCGTTTTCAGTGTTCTGCGATTGAAGTGAGAAATGGCAAATTTAATTTCAAGAAACTCGTTGTCATGACACTTACGACCAAAAAAGAACCATTTAAATACACTTATAAGAACAGATCAAACAACTTATCACAATTAAAGAGATTTCAGTCTTCACATTCAAACCTAATGCACAGGCATATCGACCTAGTTTGCTCCAAAGCACAAGCTTACCGCATATAAAAATGCCTAATAAGACCAATTCTTGAGCATACATGCGCTGTTTGGTCACCCTATCATGTGCGTGATGTAAAAAAACCTGAGTCTCTTCAAAGAAAAGCAATAAAATTTATTTACGGCAGCAAGAGAAACGAAATGAAGCGTTTTCAGTGTTCTGCGATTGAAGTGAGAAATGGCAAATTTAATTTCAAGAAAATCGTTGTCATGACACTTACGACCAAAAAAGAACCATTTAAATACACTTATAAAAACAGATCAAACAACTTATCACAAGTAAAGAGATTTCAGTCTTCACATTCACACCTAATGCACAGGCATATCGACCTAATTTGCTCCACAAGCTTACCGCATATAAATATGCGTAATAAGACCAATTCTTGAGCATACATGCACTGTTTGGTCACCCTATCATGTGCGTGATGTAAAAAAAACCTGAGTCGCTTCAAAGAAAAGCGATAAGATTTATTTACGGCAGGAAGAGAAACTAAATGAAGCGTTTTCAGTGTTCTGCGATTCAAGTGAGAAATGGCAAATTTAATTTCAAGAAAATCGTTGTCATGACACTTACGACCAAAAAAAAACCATTTAAATACACTTATAAAAACAACTCAAACAACTTATCACAAGTAAAGAGATTTCAGTCTTTGGGAGTAACATTCACACCTAATGCACAGGCATATCGACCTAATTTGCTCCAAAGCACAAGCTTACCGCATATAAAAATGCCTAATAAGATCAATTCTAGAGCATACATGCCCTGTTTGGTCACCCTATCATGTGAGTGATGTAAAAAAACCTGAGTCTCTTCAAAGAAAAGCAATAAGATTTATTTACGGCAGTAAGAGAAACTAAATGAAGCGTTTTCAGTGTTTTGCGATCGAAGTGAGAAATGGCAAATTTAATTTCAAGAAAATCGTTGTCATGACACTTACGACCAAAAAAGAACCATTTAATACACTTATAGAAAGACATCAAACAACTTATCACAAGTAGATTTTTCAGTCTTCACATTCACACCTAATGCACAGGCATATCGACCTAATTTGTTCCAAAGCACAAGCTTACCGCATATAAAAATGCCTAATAAGACCAATTCTTGAGCATACATGCGCTGTTTGGTCACCCTATCATGTACGTGATGCAAAAAAACCTGAGTCTCTTCAAAGAAAAGCAATAAGATTTATTTACGGCAGTAAGAGGAGCTAAATGAAGCGTTTTCAGTGTTCTGCGATTCAAGTGAGAAATGGCAAATTTAATTTCAAGAAAGTCGTTGTCATGACACTTACGACCAAAAAAGAACCATATAAATACACTTATAAAAACAGATCAAACAACTTATCACAAGTAAAGAGATTTCAGTCTTCACATTCACACCTAATGCACAGGCATATGGACCTAATTTGCTCCAAAGCACAAGCTTACCTCATATAAAAATGCCTAATAAGATCAATTCTTGAGCATACATGCGCTGTTTGGTCACCCTTTCATGTGCGTGATGTAAAAAAAAACCTGAGTCTCTTCAAAGAAAAGCAATAAGATTTATTTACGGCAGCAAGAGAAACTAAATGAAGCGTTTTCAGTGTTCTGCGATTGAAGTGAGAAATGGCAAATTTAATTTCAAGAAAATCGTTGTCATGACACTTACGACCAAAAAAGAACCATTTAAATGCACTTATAAAAAAGATCAAACAACTTATCACAAGTAGAGATTTCAGTCTTCACATTCACACCTAATGCACAGGCATATCGACCTAATTTGCTCCAAAGCACAAGCTTACCGCATATAAAAATGCCTAATAAGACCAATTCTTGAGCATACATGCGCTGTTTGGTCCCCCTACATGTGCGTGATGTAAAAAAACCTGAGTCTCTTCAAAGAAAAGCAATAAGATTTATTTACGGCAACAAGAGAAACTAAATGAAGCGTTTTCAGTGTTCTGCGATTGAAGTGAGAAATGGCAAATTTAATTTCAAGAAAATCGTTGTCATGACACTTACGACCAAAAAAGAACCATTTAAATACACTTATAAAAACAGATCAAACAACTTATCACAAGTAAAGAGATTTCAGTCTTCAAATTCACACCTAATGCACAGGCATATCGACCTAATTTGCTCCACAAGCTTACCGCATATAAATATGCGTAATAAGACCAATTCTTGAGCATACATGCACTGTTTGGTCACCCTATCATGTGCGTGATGTAAAAAAAACCTGAGTCGCTTCAAAGAAAAGCAATAAGATTTATTTACGGCAGGAAGAGAAACTAAATGAAGCGTTTTCAGTGTTCAGCGATTCAAGTGAGAAATGGCAAATTTAATTTCAAGAAAATCGTTGTCATGACACGACCAAAAAAAACCATTTAAATACACTTATACAAACAACTCAAACAACTTATCACAAGTAAAGAGATTTCAGTCTTTGGGAGTAACATTCACACCTAATGCACAGGCATATCGACCTAATTTGCTCCAAAGCACAAGCTTACCGCATATAAAAATGCCTAATAAGATCAATTCTAGAGCATACATGCCCTGTTTGGTCACCCTATCATGTGAGTGATGTAAAAAAACCTGAGTCTCTTCAAAGAAAAGCAATAAGATTTATTTACGGCAGCAAGAGAAACTAAATGAAGCGTTTTCAGTGTTCTGCGATTGAAGTGATAAATGGCAAATTTAATTTCAAGAAAATCGTTGTCATGACACTTACGACCAAAAAAGAACCATTTAAATACACTTATAAGAACAGATCAAACAACTTATCACAAGTAAAGAGATTTCAGTCTTCACATTCAAACCTAATGCACAGGCATATCGACCTAGTTTGCTCCAAAGCACAAGCTTACCGCATATAAAAATGCCTACTAATAGCAATTCTTGAGCATACATGCGCTGTTTGGTCACCCTATCATGTGCGTGATGTAAAAAAACCTGAGTCTCTTCAAAGAAAAGCAATAAGATTTATTTACGGCAGCAAGAGAAACTAAATGAAGCGTTTTCAGTGTTCTGCGATTGAAGTGAGAAATGGCAAACTTAATTTCAAGAAAATGGTTGTCATGACACTTACGACCAAAAAAGAACCATTTAAATACACTTATAAAAACAGATCAAACAACTTATCACAAGTAAAGAGATTTCAGTCTTCACATTCACACCTAATGCACAGGCATATCTACGTAATTTGCTCCAAAGCACAAGCTTACCTCATATAAAAATGCCTAATAAGATCAATTCTTGAGCATACATGCACTGTTTGGTCACCCTTTCATGTGCGTGATGTAAGAAAACCTGACTCTCTTCAAAGAAAAGCAATGAGATTTATTTACGGCAGCAAGAGAAACTAAATGAAGCGTTTTCAGTGTTCTGCGATTGAAGTGAGAAATGGCAAATTTAATTTCAAGAAACTCGTTGTCATGACACTTACGACCAAAAAAGAACCATTTAAATACACTTATAAGAACAGATCAAACAACTTATCACAATTAAAGAGATTTCAGTCTTCACATTCAAACCTAATGCACAGGCATATCGACCTAGTTTGCTCCAAAGCACAAGCTTACCGCATATAAAAATGCCTAATAAGACCAATTCTTGAGCATACATGCGCTGTTTGGTCACCCTATCATGTGCGTGATGTAAAAAAACCTGAGTCTCTTCAAAGAAAAGCAATAAAATTTATTTACGGCAGCAAGAGAAACGAAATGAAGCGTTTTCAGTGTTCTGCGATTGAAGTGAGAAATGGCAAATTTAATTTCAAGAAAATCGTTGTCATGACACTTACGACCAAAAAAGAACCATTTAAATACACTTATAAAAACAGATCAAACAACTTATCACAAGTAAAGAGATTTCAGTCTTCACATTCACACCTAATGCACAGGCATATCGACCTAATTTGCTCCACAAGCTTACCGCATATAAATATGCGTAATAAGACCAATTCTTGAGCATACATGCACTGTTTGGTCACCCTATCATGTGCGTGATGTAAAAAAAACCTGAGTCGCTTCAAAGAAAAGCGATAAGATTTATTTACGGCAGGAAGAGAAACTAAATGAAGCGTTTTCAGTGTTCTGCGATTCAAGTGAGAAATGGCAAATTTAATTTCAAGAAAATCGTTGTCATGACACTTACGACCAAAAAAAACCATTTAAATACACTTATAAAAACAACTCAAACAACTTATCACAAGTAAAGAGATTTCAGTCTTTGGGAGTAACATTCACACCTAATGCACAGGCATATCGACCTAATTTGCTCCAAAGCACAAGCTTACCGCATATAAAAATGCCTAATAAGATCAATTCTAGAGCATACATGCCCTGTTTGGTCACCCTATCATGTGAGTGATGTAAAAAAACCTGAGTCTCTTCAAAGAAAAGCAATAAGATTTATTTACGGCAGCAAGAGAAACTAAATGAAGCGTTTTCAGTGTTCTGCGATTGAAGTGATAAATGGCAAATTTAATTTCAAGAAAATCGTTGTCATGACACTTACGATCAAAAAAGAACCATTTAAATACACTTATAAGAACAGATCAAACAACTTATCAAAAGTAAAGAGATTTCAGTCTTCACATTCAAACCTAATGCACAGGCATATCGACCTAGTTTGCTCCAAAGCACAAGCTTACCGCATATAAAAATGCCTAATAATACCAATTCTTGAGCATACATGCGCTGTTTGGTCACCCTATCATGTGCGTGATGTAAAAAAACCTGAGTCTCTTCAAAGAAAATCAATAAGATTTATTTACGGCAGCAAGAGAAACTAAATGAAGCGTTTTCAGTGTTCTGCGATTGAAGTGAGAAATGGCAAATTTAATTTCAAGAAAATGGTTGTCATGACACTTACGACCAAAAAAGAACCATTTAAATACACTTATAAAAACAGATCAAACAACTTATCACAAGTAAAGAGATTTCAGTCTTCACATTCACACCTAATGCACAGGCATATCGACGTAATTTGCTCCAAAGCACAAGCTTACCTCATATAAAAATGCCTAATAAGATCAATTCTTGAGCATACATGCACTGTTTGGTCACCCTTTCATGTGCGTGATGTAAGAAAACCTGACTCTCTTCAAAGAAAAGCAATGAGATTTATTTACGGCAGCAAGAGAAACTAAATGAAGCGTTTTCAGTGTTCTGCGATTGAAGTGAGAAATGGCAAATTTAATTTCAAGAAACTCGTTGTCATGACACTTACGACCAAAAAAGAACCATTTAAATACACTTATAAGAACAGATCAAACAACTTATCACAATTAAAGAGATTTCAGTCTTCACATTCAAACCTAATGCACAGGCATATCGACCTAGTTTGCTCCAAAGCACAAGCTTACCGCATATAAAAATGCCTAATAAGACCAATTCTTGAGCATACATGCGCTGTTTGGTCACCCTATCATGTGCGTGATGTAAAAAAACCTGAGTCTCTTCAAAGAAAAGCAATAAAATTTATTTACGGCAGCAAGAGAAACGAAATGAAGCGTTTTCAGTGTTCTGCGATTGAAGTGAGAAATGGCAAATTTAATTTCAAGAAAATCGTTGTCATGACACTTACGACCAAAAAAGAACCATTTAAATACACTTATAAAAACAGATCAAACAACTTATCACAAGTAAAGAGATTTCAGTCTTCACATTCACACCTAATGCACAGGCATATCGACCTAATTTGCTCCACAAGCTTACCGCATATAAATATGCGTAATAAGACCAATTCTTGAGCATACATGCACTGTTTGGTCACCCTATCATGTGCGTGATGTAAAAAAAACCTGAGTCGCTTCAAAGAAAAGCGATAAGATTTATTTACGGCAGGAAGAGAAACTAAATGAAGCGTTTTCAGTGTTCTGCGATTCAAGTGAGAAATGGCAAATTTAATTTCAAGAAAATCGTTGTCATGACACTTACGACCAAAAAAAACCATTTAAATACACTTATAAAAACAACTCAAACAACTTATCACAAGTAAAGAGACTTCAGTCTTTGGGAGTAACATTCACACCTAATGCACAGGCATATCGACCTAATTTGCTCCAAAGCACAAGCTTACCGCATATAAAAATGCCTAATAAGATCAATTCTAGAGCATACATGCCCTGTTTGGTCACCCTATCATGTGAGTGATGTAAAAAAACCTGAGTCTCTTCAAAGAAAAGCAATAAGATTTATTTACGGCAGCAAGAGAAACTAAATGAAGCGTTTTCAGTGTTCTGCGATTGAAGTGATAAATGGCAAATTTAATTTCAAGAAAATCGTTGTCATGACACTAACGATCAAAAAAGAACCATTTAAATACACTTATAAGAACAGATCAAACAACTTATCAAAAGTAAAGAGATTTCAGTCTTCACATTCAAACCTAATGCACAGGCATATCGACCTAGTTTGCTCCAAAGCACAAGCTTACCGCATATAAAAATGCCTAATAATACCAATTCTTGAGCATACATGCGCTGTTTGGTCACCCTATCATGTGCGTGATGTAAAAAAACCTGAGTCTCTTCAAAGAAAAGCAATAAGATTTATTTACGGCAGCAAGAGAAACTAA
The DNA here is from genome assembly GCF_055824585.1 of Amblyomma mixtum. NCBI lineage: Eukaryota > Metazoa > Arthropoda > Arachnida > Ixodida > Ixodidae > Amblyomma > Amblyomma mixtum. Next base: position 201,694,693 of record NC_143016.1, read on the forward strand.
ATGAAGCGTTTTCAGTGTTCTGCGATTGAAGTGAGAAATGGCAAATTTAATTTCAAGAAAATGGTTGTCATGACACTTACGACCAAAAAAGAACCATTTAAATACACTTATAAAAACAGATCAAACAACTTATCACAAGTAAAGAGATTTCAGTCTTCACATTCACACCTAATGCACAGGCATATCGACGTAATTTGCTCCAAAGCACAAGCTTACCTCATATAAAAATGCCTAATAAGATCAATTCTTGAGCATACATGCACTGTTTGGTCACCCTTTCATGTGCGTGATGTAAGAAAACCTGACTCTCTTCAAAGAAAAGCAATGAGATTTATTTACGGCAGCAAGAGAAACTAAATGAAGCGTTTTCAGTGTTCTGCGATTGAAGTGAGAAATGGCAAATTTAATTTCAAGAAACTCGTTGTCATGACACTTACGACCAAAAAAGAACCATTTAAATACACTTATAAGAACAGATCAAACAACTTATCACAATTAAAGAGATTTCAGTCTTCACATTCAAACCTAATGCACAGGCATATCGACCTAGTTTGCTCCAAAGCACAAGCTTACCGCATATAAAAATGCCTAATAAGACCAATTCTTGAGCATACATGCGCTGTTTGGTCACCCTATCATGTGCGTGATGTAAAAAAACCTTAGTCTCTTCAAAGAAAAGCAATAAAATTTATTTACGGCAGCAAGAGAAACTAAATGAAGCGTTTTCAGTGTTCTGCGATTGAAGTGAGAAATGGCAAATTTAATTTCAAGAAAATCGTTGTCATGACACTTACGACCAAAAAAGAACCATTTAAATACACTTATAAAAACAGATCAAACAACTTATCACAAGTAAAGAGATTTCAGTCTTCACATTCACACCTAATGCACAGGCATATCGACCTAATGTGCTCCAAAGCACAAGCTTACCGCATATAAATATGCGTAATAAGACCAATTCTTGAGCATACATGCACTGTTTGGTCACCCTATCATGTGCGTGATGTAAAAAAAACCTGAGTCTCTTCAAAGAAAAGCAATAAGATTTATTTACGGCAGCAAGAGAAACTAAATGAAGCGTTTTCAGTGTTCTGCGATTCAAGTGAGAAATGGCAAATTTAATTTCAAGAAAATCGTTGTCATGACACTTACGACCAAAAAAGAACCATTTAAATACACTTATAAAAACAGATCAAACAACTTATCACAAGTAAAGAGATTTCAGTCTTCACATTCACACCTAATGCACAGGCATATCGACCTAATTTGCTCCAAAGCACAAGCTTACCGCATATAAATATGCCTAATAAGACCAATTCTTGAGCATACATGCGCTGTTTGGTCACCCTTTCATATGCGTGATGTAAAAAAACCTGTGTCTCTTCAAAGAAAAGCAATAAGATGTATTTACGGCAGCAAGAGAAACTAAATGAAGCGTTTTCAGTGTTTTGCGATCGAAGTGAGAAATGGCAAAATTAATTTCAAGAAAATCGTTGTCATGACACTTACGACCAAAAAAGAACCATTTAAATACACTTATAAAAAGACATCAAACAACTTATCACAAGTAGAGATTTCAGTCTTCACATTCACACCTAATGCACAGGCATATCGACCTAATTTGCTCCAAAGCACAAGCTTACCGCATATAAAAATGCCTAATAAGACCAATTCTTGAGCATACATGCGCTGTTTGGTCACCCTATCATGTACGTGATGCAAAAAAACCTGAATCTCTTCAAAGAAAAGCAATAAGATTTATTTACAGCAGCAAGAGAAACTAAATGAAGCGTTTTCAGTGTTCTGCGATTGAAGTGAGAAATGGCAAATTTAATTTCAAGAAAATCGTTGTCATGAAACTTACGTCCAAAAAAGAACCATTTAAATACACTTATAAAAACAGATCAAACAACTTATCACAAGTAAAGAGATTTCAGTCTTCACATTCACACCTAATGCACAGGCATATCGACCTAATTTGCTCCAAAGCACAAGCTTACCGCATATAAATATGCCTAATAAGACCAATTCTTGAGCATACATGCACTCTTTGGTCACCCTATCATGTGCGTGATGTAAAAAAAACCTGAGTCTCTTCAAAGAAAAGCAATAACATTTATTTACGGCAGGAGAGAAACTAAATGAAGCGTTTTCAGTGTTCTGCGATTCAAGTGAGAAATGGCAAATTTAATTTCAATAAAATCGTTGTCATGACACTTACGACCAAAAAAAACCATTTAAATACACTTATAAAAACAGCTCAAACAACTTATCACAAGTAAAGAGATTTCAGTCTTTGGGAGTAACATTCACACCTAATGCACAGACATATCGACCTAATTTGCTCCAAAGCACAAGCTTACCGCATATAAAAATGCCTAATAAGATCAATTCTAGAGCATACATGCCCTGTTTGGTCACCCTATCATGGGAGTGATGTAAAAAAAACCTGAGTCTCTTCAAAAAAAGCAATAAGATTTATTTACGGCAGCAAGAGAAACTAAATGAAGCGTTTTCAGTGTTCTGCGATTCAAGAGAGAAATGGCAAATTTAATTTCAAGAAAATCGTTGTCATGACACTTACGACCAAAAACGAACCATTTAAATACACTTATAAAAACAGATCAAACAACTTATCACAAGTAAAGAGATTTCAGTATCTGGGAGTAACATTCACACCTAATCCACAGGCATATCGACCTAATTTGCTCAAAAGCACAAGCTTACCGCATATAAAAATGCCTAATAAGACCAATTCTTGATCATACATGCGCTGTTTGGTCACCCTTTCATATGCGTGATGTAAAAAAACCTGTGTCTCTTCAAGGAAAAGCAATAAGATGTATTTACGGCAGCAAGAGAAACTAAATGAAGCGTTTTCAGTGTTTTGCGATCGAAGTGAGAAATGGCAAATTTAATTTCAAGAAAATCGTTGTCATGACACTTACGACCAAAAAAGAACCATTTAATACACTTATAGAAAGACATCAAACAACTTATCACAAGTAGAGATTTCAGTCTTCACATTCACACCTAATGCACAGGCATATCGACCTAATTTGCTCCAAAGCACAAGCTTACCGCATATAAAAATGCCTAATAAGACCAATTCTTGAGCATACATGCGCTGTTTGGTCACCCTATCATGTACGTGATGCAAAAAAACCTGAGTCTCTTCAAAGAAAAGCAATAAGATTTATTTACGGCAGTAAGAGGAACTAAATGAAACGTTTTCAGTGTTCTGCGATTCAAGTGAGAAATGGCAAATTTAATTTCAAGAAAGTCGTTGTCATGACACTTACGACCAAAAAAGAACCACATAAATACACTTATAAAAACAGATCAAACAACTTATCACAAGTAAAGAGATTTCAGTCTTCACATTCACACCTAATGCACAGGCATATGGACCTAATTTGCTCCAAAGCACAAGCTTACCTCACATAAAAATGCCTAATAAGATCAATTCTTGAGCATACATGCGCTGTTTGGTCACCCTTTCATGTGCGTGATGTAAAAAAAAACCTGAGTCTCTTCAAAGAAAAGCAATAAGATTTATTTACGGCAGCAAGAGAAACTAAATGAAGCGTTTTCAGTGTTCTGCGATTGAAGTGAGAAATGGCAAATTTAATTTCAAGAAAATCGTTGTCATGACACTTACGACCAAAAAAGAACCATTTAAATGCACTTATAAAAAAGATCAAACAACTTATCACAAGTAGAGATTTCAGTCTTCACATTCACACCTAATGCACAGGCATATCGACCTAATTTGCTCCAAAGCACAAGCTTACCGCATATAAAAATGCCTAATAAGACCAATTCTTGAGCATACATGCGCTGTTTGGTCCCCCTACATGTGCGTGATGTAAAAAAACCTGAGTCTCTTCAAAGAAAAGCAATAAGATTTATTTACGGCAGCAAGAGAAACTAAATGAAGCGTTTTCAGTGTTCTGCGATTGAAGTGAGAAATGGCAAATTTAATTTCAAGAAAATCGTTGTCATGACACTTACGACCAAAAAAGAACCATTTAAATACACTTATAAAAACAGATCAAACAACTTATCACAAGTAAAGAGATTTCAGTCTTCACATTCACACCTAATGCACAGGCATATCGACCTAATTTGCTCCACAAGCTTACCGCATATAAATATGCGTAATAAGACCAATTCTTGAGCATACATGCACTGTTTGGTCACCCTATCATGTGCGTGATGTAAAAAAAACCTGAGTCGCTTCAAAGAAAAGCAATAAGATTTATTTACGGCAGGAAGAGAAACTAAATGAAGCGTTTTCAGTGTTCTGCGATTCAAGTGAGAAATGGCAAATTTAATTTCAAGAAAATCGTTGTCATGACACTTACGACCAAAAAAAACCATTTAAATACACTTATACAAACAACTCAAACAACTTATCACAAGTAAAGAGATTTCAGTCTTTGGGAGTAACATTCACACCTAATGCACAGGCATATCGACCTAATTTGCTCCAAAGCACAAGCTTACCGCATATAAAAATGCCTAATAAGATCAATTCTAGAGCATACATGCCCTGTTTGGTCACCCTATCATGTGAGTGATGTAAAAAAACCTGAGTCTCTTCAAAGAAAAGCAATAAGATTTATTTACGGCAGCAAGAGAAACTAAATGAAGCGTTTTCAGTGTTCTGCGATTGAAGTGATAAATGGCAAATTTAATTTCAAGAAAATCGTTGTCATGACACTTACGACCAAAAAAGAACCATTTAAATACACTTATAAGAATAGATCAAACAACTTATCACAAGTAAAGAGATTTCAGTCTTCACATTCAAACCTAATGCACAGGCATATCGACCTAGTTTGCTCCAAAGCACAAGCTTACCGCATATAAAAATGCCTAATAATACCAATTCTTGAGCATACATGCGCTGTTTGGTCACCCTATCATGTGCGTGATGTAAAAAAACCTGAGTCTCTTCAAAGAAAAGCAGTAAGATTTATTTACGGCAGCAAGCGAAACTAAATGACGCGTTTTCAGTGTTCTGCGATTGAAGTGAGAAATGGCAAATTTAATTTCAAGAAAATGGTTGTCATGACACTTACGACCAAAAAAGAACCATTTAAATACACTTATAAAAACAGATCAAACAACTTATCACAAGTAAAGAGATTTCAGTCTTCACATTCACACCTAATGCACAGGCATATCTACGTAATTTGCTCCAAATCACAAGCTTACCTCATATAAAAATGCCTAATAAGATCAATTCTTGAGCATACATGCACTGTTTGGTCACCCTTTCATGTGCGTGATGTAAGAAAACCTGACTCTCTTCAAAGAAAAGCAATGAGATTTATTTACGGCAGCAAGAGAAACTAAATGAAGCGTTTTCAGTGTTCTGCGATTGAAGTGAGAAATGGCAAATTTAATTTCAAGAAACTCGTTGTCATGACACTTACGACCAAAAAAGAACCATTTAAATACACTTATAAGAACAGATCAAACAACTTATCACAAGTAAAGAGATTTCAGTCTTCACATTCACACCTAATGCACAGGCATATCGACCTAATTTGCTCCACAAGCTTACCGCATATAAATATGCGTAATAAGACCAATTCTTGAGCATACATGCACTGTTTGGTCACCCTATCATGTGCGTGATGTAAAAAAAACCTGAGTCGCTTCAAAGAAAAGCGATAAGATTTATTTACGGCAGGAAGAGAAACTAAATGAAGCGTTTTCAGTGTTCTGCGATTCAAGTGAGAAATGGCAAATTTAATTTCAAGAAAATCGTTGTCATGACACTTACGACCAAAAAAAACCATTTAAATACACTTATAAAAACAACTCAAACAACTTATCACAAGTAAAGAGATTTCAGTCTTTGGGAGTAACATTCACACCTAATGCACAGGCATATCGACCTAATTTGCTCCAAAGCACAAGCTTACCGCATATAAAAATGCCTAATAAGATCAATTCTAGAGCATACATGCCCTGTTTGGTCACCCTATCATGTGAGTGATGTAAAACAACCTGAGTCTCATCAAAGAAAAGCAATAAGATTTATTTACGGCAGCAAGAGAAACTAAATGAAGCGTTTTCAGTGTTCTGCGATTGAAGTGATAAATGGCAAATTTAATTTCAAGAATATCGTTGTCATGACACTTACGATCAAAAAAGAACCATTTAAATACACTTATAAGAACAGATCAAACAACTTATCAAAAGTAAAGAGATTTCAGTCTTCACATTCAAACCTAATGCACAGGCATATCGACCTAGTTTGCTCCAAAGCACAAGCTTACCGCATATAAAAATGCCTAATAATACCAATTCTTGAGCATACATGCGCTGTTTGGTCACCCTATCATGTGCGTGATGTAAAAAAACCTGAGTCTCTTCAAAGAAAAGCAATAAGATTTATTTACGGCAGCAAGAGAAACTAAATGAAGCGTTTTCAGTGTTCTGCGATTGAAGTGAGAAATGGCAAATTTAATTTCAAGAAAATGGTTGTCATGACACTTACGACCAAAAAAGAACCATTTAAATACACTTATAAAAACAGATCAAACAACTTATCACAAGTAAAGAGATTTCAGTCTTCACATTCACACCTAATGCACAGGCATATCGACGTAATTTGCTCCAAAGCACAAGCTTACCTCATATAAAAATGCCTAATAAGATCAATTCTTGAGCATACATGCACTGTTTGGTCACCCTTTCATGTGCGTGATGTAAGAAAACCTGACTCTCTTCAAAGAAAAGCAATGAGATTTATTTACGGCAGCAAGAGAAACTAAATGAAGCGTTTTCAGTGTTCTGCGATTGAAGTGAGAAATGGCAAATTTAATTTCAAGAAACTCGTTGTCATGACACTTACGACCAAAAAAGAACCATTTAAATACACTTATAAGAACAGATCAAACAACTTATCACAATTAAAGAGATTTCAGTCTTCACATTCAAACCTAATGCACAGGCATATCGACCTAGTTTGCTCCAAAGCACAAGCTTACCGCATATAAAAATGCCTAATAAGACCAATTCTTGAGCATACATGCGCTGTTTGGTCACCCTATCATGTGCGTGATGTAAAAAAACCTTAGTCTCTTCAAAGAAAAGCAATAAAATTTATTTACGGCAGCAAGAGAAACTAAATGAAGCGTTTTCAGTGTTCTGCGATTGAAGTGAGAAATGGCAAATTTAATTTCAAGAAAATCGTTGTCATGACACTTACGACCAAAAAAGAACCATTTAAATACACTTATAAAAACAGATCAAACAACTTATCACAAGTAAAGAGATTTCAGTCTTCACATTCACACCTAATGCACAGGCATAACGACCTAATGTGCTCCAAAGCACAAGCTTACCGCATATAAATATGCGTAATAAGACCAATTCTTGAGCATACATGCACTGTTTGGTCACCCTATCATGTGCGTGATGTAAAAAAAACCTGAGTCTCTTCAAAGAAAAGCAATAAGATTTATTTACGGCAGCAAGAGAAACTAAATGAAGCGTTTTCAGTGTTCTGCGATTCAAGTGAGAAATGGCAAATTTAATTTCAAGAAAATCGTTGTCATGACACTTACGACCAAAAAACAACCATTTAAATACACTTATAAAAACAGATCAAACTACTTATCACAAGTAAATAGATTTTAGTCTTTGGGAGTAACATTCACACCTAATGCACAGGCGTATCGACCTAATTTGCTCCAAAGCACAAGCTTACCGCATATAAAAATGCCTAATAAAATCAATTCTTGAGCATGCATGCGCTGTTTGGTCACCCTTTCATATGCGTGATGTAAAAAAACCTGTGTCTCTTCAAAGAAAAGCAATAAGATGTATTTACGGCAGCAAGAGAAACTAAATGAAGCGTTTTCAGTGTTTTGCGATCGAAGTGAGAAATGGCAAAATTAATTTAAAGAAAATCGTTGTCATGACACTTACGACCAAAAAAGAACCATTTAAATACACTTATAAAAAGACATCAAACAACTTATCACAAGTAGAGATTTCAGTCTTCACATTCACACCTAATGCACAGGCATATCGACCTAATTTGCTCCAAAGCACAAGCTTACCGCATATAAAAATGCCTAATAAGACCAATTCTTGAGCATACATGCGCTGTTTGGTCACCCTATCATGTACGTGATGCAAAAAAACCTGAATCTCTTCAAAGAAAAGCAATAAGATTTATTTACAGCAGCAAGAGAAACTAAATGAAGCGTTTTCAGTGTTCTGCGATTGAAGTGAGAAATGGCAAATTTAATTTCAAGAAAATCGTTGTCATGAAACTTACGTCCAAAAAAGAACCATTTAAATACACTTATAAAAACAGATCAAACAACTTATCACAAGTAAAGAGATTTCAGTCTTCACATTCACACCTAATGCACAGGCATATCGACCTAATTTGCTCCAAAGCACAAGCTTACCGCATATAAATATGCCTAATAAGACCAATTCTTGAGCATACATGCACTCTTTGGTCACCCTATCATGTGCGTGATGTAAAAAAAACCTGAGTCTCTTCAAAGAAAAGCAATAACATTTATTTACGGCAGGAGAGAAACTAAATGAAGCGTTTTCAGTGTTCTGCGATTCAAGTGAGAAATGGCAAATTTAATTTCAATAAAATCGTTGTCATGACACTTACGACCAAAAAAAACCATTTAAATACACTTATAAAAACAGCTCAAACAACTTATCACAAGTAAAGAGATTTCAGTCTTTGGGAGTAACATTCACACCTAATGCACAGACATATCGACCTAATTTGCTCCAAAGCACAAGCTTACCGCATATAAAAATGCCTAATAAGATCAATTCTAGAGCATACATGCCCTGTTTGGTCACCCTATCATGGGAGTGATGTAAAAAAAACCTGAGTCTCTTCAAAAAAAGCAATAAGATTTATTTACGGCAGCAAGAGAAACTAAATGAAGCGTTTTCAGTGTTCTGCGATTCAAGAGAGAAATGGCAAATTTAATTTCAAGAAAATCGTTGTCATGACACTTACGACCAAAAACGAACCATTTAAATACACTTATAAAAACAGATCAAACAACTTATCACAAGTAAAGAGATTTCAGTATCTGGGAGTAACATTCACACCTAATCCACAGGCATATCGACCTAATTTGCTCAAAAGCACAAGCTTACCGCATATAAAAATGCCTAATAAGACCAATTCTTGATCATACATGCGCTGTTTGGTCACCCTTTCATATGCGTGATGTAAAAAAAACCTGTGTCTCTTCAAGGAAAAGCAATAAGATGTATTTACGGCAGCAAGAGAAACTAAATGAAGCGTGTTCAGTGTTTTGCGATCGAAGTGAGAAATGGCAAATTTAATTTCAAGAAAATCGTTGTCATGACACTTACGACCAAAAAAGAACCATTTAATACACTTATAGAAAGACATCAAACAACTTATCACAAGTAGAGATTTCAGTCTTCACATTCACACCTAATGCACAGGCATATCGACCTAATTTGCTCCAAAGCACAAGCTTACCGCATATAAAAATGCCTAATAAGACCAATTCTTGAGCATACATGCGCTGTTTGGTCACCCTATCATGTACGTGATGCAAAAAAACCTGAGTCTCTTCAAAGAAAAGCAATAAGATTTATTTACGGCAGTAAGAGGAACTAAATGAAACGTTTTCAGTGTTCTGCGATTCAAGTGAGAAATGGCAAATTTAATTTCAAGAAAGTCGTTGTCATGACACTTACGACCAAAAAAGAACCACATAAATACACTTATAAAAACAGATCAAACAACTTATCACAAGTAAAGAGATTTCAGTCTTCACATTCACACCTAATGCACAGGCATATGGACCTAATTTGCTCCAAAGCACAAGCTTACCTCACATAAAAATGCCTAATAAGATCAATTCTTGAGCATACATGCGCTGTTTGGTCACCCTTTCATGTGCGTGATGTAAAAAAAAACCTGAGTCTCTTCAAAGAAAAGCAATAAGATTTATTTACGGCAGCAAGAGAAACTAAATGAAGCGTTTTCAGTGTTCTGCGATTGAAGTGAGAAATGGCAAATTTAATTTCAAGAAAATCGTTGTCATGACACTTACGACCAAAAAAGAACCATTTAAATGCACTTATAAAAAAGATCAAACAACTTATCACAAGTAGAGATTTCAGTCTTCACATTCACACCTAATGCACAGGCATATCGACCTAATTTGCTCCAAAGCACAAGCTTACCGCATATAAAAATGCCTAATAAGACCAATTCTTGAGCATACATGCGCTGTTTGGTCCCCCTACATGTGCGTGATGTAAAAAAACCTGAGTCTCTTCAAAGAAAAGCAATAAGATTTATTTACGGCAGCAAGAGAAACTAAATGAAGCGTTTTCAGTGTTCTGCGATTGAAGTGAGAAATGGCAAATTTAATTTCAAGAAAATCGTTGTCATGACACTTACGACCAAAAAAGAACCATTTAAATACACTTATAAAAACAGATCAAACAACTTATCACAAGTAAAGAGATTTCAGTCTTCACATTCACACCTAATGCACAGGCATATCGACCTAATTTGCTCCACAAGGTTACCGCATATAAATATGCGTAATAAGACCAATTCTTGAGCATACATGCACTGTTTGGTCACCCTATCATGTGCGTGATGTAAAAAAACCTGAGTCTCTTCAAAGAAAAGCAGTAAGATTTATTTACGGCAGCAAGCGAAACTAAATGACGCGTTTTCAGTGTTCTGCGATTGAAGTGAGAAATGGCAAATTTAATTTCAAGAAAATGGTTGTCATGACACTTACGACCAAAAAAGAACCATTTAAATACACTTATAAGAACAGATCAAACAACTTATCACAATTAAAGAGATTTCAGTCTTCACATTCAAACCTAATGCACAGGCATATCGACCTAGTTTGCTCCAAAGCACAAGCTTACCGCATATAAAAATGCCTAATAAGACCTATTCTTGAGCATACATGCGCTGTTTGGTCACCCTATCATGTGCGTGATGTAAAAAAACCTGAGTCTCTTCAAAGAAAAGCAATAAAATTTATTTACGGCAGCAAGAGAAACTAAATGAAGCGTTTTCAGTGTTCTGCGATTGAAGTGAGAAATGGCAAATTTAATTTCAAGAAAATCGTTGTCATGACACTTACGACCAAAAAAGAACCATTTAAATACACTTATAAAAACAGATCAAACAACTTATCACAAGTAAAGAGATTTCAGTCTTCACATTCACACCTAATGCACAGGCATATCGACCTAATTTGCTCCACAAGCTTACCGCATATAAATATGCGTAATAAGACCAATTCTTTAGCATACATGCACTGTTTGGTCACCCTATCATGTGCGTGATGTAAAAAAAACCTGAGTCGCTTCAAAGAAAAGCAATAAGATTTATTTACGGCAGGAAGAGAAACTAAATGAAGCGTTTTCAGTGTTCTGCGATTCAAGTGAGAAATGGCAAATTTAATTTCAAGAAAATCGTTGTCATGACACTTACGACCAAAAAAAACCATTTAAATACACTTATAAAAAGAACTCAAACAACTTATCACAAGTAAAGAGATTTCAGTCTTTGGGAGTAACATTCACACCTAATGCACAGGCATATCGACCTAATTTGCTCCAAAGCACAAGCTTACCGCATATAAAAATGCCTAATAAGATCAATTCTAGAGCATACATGCCCTGTTTGGTCACCCTATCATGTGAGTGATGTAAAAAAACCTGAGTCTCTTCAAAGAAAAGCAATAAGATTTATTTACGGCAGCAAGAGAAACTAAATGAAGCGTTTTCAGTGTTCTGCGATTGAAGTGATAAATGGCAAATTTAATTTCAAGAAAATCGTTGTCATGACACTTACGATCAAAAAAGAACCATTTAAATACACTTATAAGAACATATCAAACAACTTATCACAAGTAAAGAGATTTCAGTCTTCACATTCAAACCTAATGCACAGGCATATCGACCTAGTTTGCTCCAAAGCACAAGCTTACCGCATATAAAAATGCCTAATAATACCAATTCTTGAGCATACATGCGCTGTTTGGTCACCCTATCATGTGCGTGATGTAAAAAAACCTGAGTCTCTTCAAAGAAAAGCAATAAGATTTATTTACGGCAGCAAGAGAAACTAAATGAAGCGTTTTCAGTGTTCTGCGATTGAAGTGAGAAATGGCAAATTTAATTTCAAGAAAATGGTTGTCATGACACTTACGACCAAAAAAGAACCATTTAAATACACTTATAAAAACAGATCAAACAACTTATCACAAGTAAAGAGATTTCAGTCTTCACATTCACACCTAATGCACAGGCATATCGACGTAATTTGCTCCAAAGCACAAGCTTACCTCATATAAAAATGCCTAATAAGATCAATTCTTGAGCATACATGCACTGTTTGGTCACCCTTTCATGTGCGTGATGTAAGAAAACCTGACTCTCTTCAAAGAAAAGCAATAAGATTTATTTACGGCAGCAAGAGAAACTAAATGAAGCGTTTTCAGTGTTCTGCGATTGAAGTGAGAAATGGCAAATTTAATTTCAAGAAAATCGTTGTCATGACACTTACGACCAAAAAAGAACCATTTAAATGCACTTATAAAAAAGATCAAACAACTTATCACAAGTAGAGATTTCAGTCTTCACATTCACACCTAATGCACAGGCATATAGACCTAATTTGCTCCAAAGCACAAGCTTACCGCATATAAAAATGCCTAATAAGACCAATTCTTGAGCATACATGCGCTGTTTGGTCCCCCTACATGTGCGTGATGTAAAAAAACCTGAGTCTCTTCAAAGAAAAGCAATAAGATTTATTTACGGCAGCAAGAGAAACTAAATGAAGCGTTTTCAGTGTTCTGCGATTGAAGTGAGAAATGGCAAATTTAATTTCAAGAAAATCGTTGTCATGACACTTACGACCAAAAAAGAACCATTTAAATACACTTATAAAAACAGATCAAACAACTTATCACAAGTAAAGAGATTTCAGTCTTCACATTCACACCTAATGCACAGGCATATCGACCTAATTTGCTCCACAAGCTTACCGCATATAAATATGCGTAATAAGACCAATTCTTGAGCATACATGCACTGTTTGGTCACCCTATCATGTGCGTGATGTAAAAAAAACCTGAGTCGCTTCAAAGAAAAGCAATAAGATTTATTTACGGCAGGAAGAGAAACTAAATGAAGCGTTTTCAGTGTTCTGCGATTCAAGTGAGAAATGGCAAATTTAATTTCAAGAAAATCGTTGTCATGACACTTACGACCAAAAAAAACCATTTAAATACACTTATACAAACAACTCAAACAACTTATCACAAGTAAAGAGATTTCAGTCTTTGGGAGTAACATTCACACCTAATGCACAGGCATATCGACCTAATTTGCTCCAAAGCACAAGCTTACCGCATATAAAAATGCCTAATAAGATCAATTCTAGAGCATACATGCCCTGTTTGGTCACCCTATCATGTGAGTGATGTAAAAAAACCTGAGTCTCTTCAAAGAAAAGCAATAAGATTTATTTACGGCAGTAAGAGGAACTAAATGAAACGTTTTCAGTGTTCTGCGATTCAAGTGAGAAATGGCAAATTTAATTTCAAGAAAGTCGTTGTCATGACACTTACGACCAAAAAAGAACCACATAAATACACTTATAAAAACAGATCAAACAACTTATCACAAGTAAAGAGATTTCAGTCTTCACATTCACACCTAATGCACAGGCATATGGACCTAATTTGCTCCAAAGCACAAGCTTACCTCACATAAAAATGCCTAATAAGATCAATTCTTGAGCATACATGCGCTGTTTGGTCACCCTTTCATGTGCGTGATGTAAAAAAAAACCTGAGTCTCTTCAAAGAAAAGCAATAAGATTTATTTACGGCAGCAAGAGAAACTAAATGAAGCGTTTTCAGTGTTCTGCGATTGAAGTGAGAAATGGCAAATTTAATTTCAAGAAAATCGTTGTCATGACACTTACGACCAAAAAAGAACCATTTAAATGCACTTATAAAAAAGATCAAACAACTTATCACAAGTAGAGATTTCAGTCTTCACATTCACACCTAATGCACAGGCATATCGACCTAATTTGCTCCAAAGCACAAGCTTACCGCATATAAAAATGCCTAATAAGACCAATTCTTGAGCATACATGCGCTGTTTGGTCCCCCTACATGTGCGTGATGTAAAAAAACCTGAGTCTCTTCAAAGAAAAGCAATAAGATTTATTTACGGCAGCAAGAGAAACTAAATGAAGCGTTTTCAGTGTTCTGCGATTGAAGTGAGAAATGGCAAATTTAATTTCAAGAAAATCGTTGTCATGACACTTACGACCAAAAAAGAACCATTTAAATACACTTATAAAAACAGATCAAACAACTTATCACAAGTAAAGAGATTTCAGTCTTCACATTCACACCTAATGCACAGGCATATCGACCTAATTTGCTCCACAAGGTTACCGCATATAAATATGCGTAATAAGACCAATTCTTGAGCATACATGCACTGTTTGGTCACCCTATCATGTGCGTGATGTAAAAAAACCTGAGTCTCTTCAAAGAAAAGCAGTAAGATTTATTTACGGCAGCAAGCGAAACTAAATGACGCGTTTTCAGTGTTCTGCGATTGAAGTGAGAAATGGCAAATTTAATTTCAAGAAAATGGTTGTCATGACACTTACGACCAAAAAAGAACCATTTAAATACACTTATAAGAACAGATCAAACAACTTATCACAATTAAAGAGATTTCAGTCTTCACATTCAAACCTAATGCACAGGCATATCGACCTAGTTTGCTCCAAAGCACAAGCTTACCGCATATAAAAATGCCTAATAAGACCTATTCTTGAGCATACATGCGCTGTTTGGTCACCCTATCATGTGCGTGATGTAAAAAAACCTGAGTCTCTTCAAAGAAAAGCAATAAAATTTATTTACGGCAGCAAGAGAAACTAAATGAAGCGTTTTCAGTGTTCTGCGATTGAAGTGAGAAATGGCAAATTTAATTTCAAGAAAATCGTTGTCATGACACTTACGACCAAAAAAGAACCATTTAAATACACTTATAAAAACAGATCAAACAACTTATCACAAGTAAAGAGATTTCAGTCTTCACATTCACACCTAATGCACAGGCATATCGACCTAATTTGCTCCACAAGCTTACCGCATATAAATATGCGTAATAAGACCAATTCTTTAGCATACATGCACTGTTTGGTCACCCTATCATGTGCGTGATGTAAAAAAAACCTGAGTCGCTTCAAAGAAAAGCAATAAGATTTATTTACGGCAGGAAGAGAAACTAAATGAAGCGTTTTCAGTGTTCTGCGATTCAAGTGAGAAATGGCAAATTTAATTTCAAGAAAATCGTTGTCATGACACTTACGACCAAAAAAAACCATTTAAATACACTTATAAAAAGAACTCAAACAACTTATCACAAGTAAAGAGATTTCAGTCTTTGGGAGTAACATTCACACCTAATGCACAGGCATATCGACCTAATTTGCTCCAAAGCACAAGCTTACCGCATATAAAAATGCCTAATAAGATCAATTCTAGAGCATACATGCCCTGTTTGGTCACCCTATCATGTGAGTGATGTAAAAAAACCTGAGTCTCTTCAAAGAAAAGCAATAAGATTTATTTACGGCAGCAAGAGAAACTAAATGAAGCGTTTTCAGTGTTCTGCGATTGAAGTGATAAATGGCAAATTTAATTTCAAGAAAATCGTTGTCATGACACTTACGATCAAAAAAGAACCATTTAAATACACTTATAAGAACATATCAAACAACTTATCACAAGTAAAGAGATTTCAGTCTTCACATTCAAACCTAATGCACAGGCATATCGACCTAGTTTGCTCCAAAGCACAAGCTTACCGCATATAAAAATGCCTAATAATACCAATTCTTGAGCATACATGCGCTGTTTGGTCACCCTATCATGTGCGTGATGTAAAAAAACCTGAGTCTCTTCAAAGAAAAGCAATAAGATTTATTTACGGCAGCAAGAGAAACTAAATGAAGCGTTTTCAGTGTTCTGCGATTGAAGTGAGAAATGGCAAATTTAATTTCAAGAAAATGGTTGTCATGACACTTACGACCAAAAAAGAACCATTTAAATACACTTATAAAAACAGATCAAACAACTTATCACAAGTAAAGAGATTTCAGTCTTCACATTCACACCTAATGCACAGGCATATCGACGTAATTTGCTCCAAAGCACAAGCTTACCTCATATAAAAATGCCTAATAAGATCAATTCTTGAGCATACATGCACTGTTTGGTCACCCTTTCATGTGCGTGATGTAAGAAAACCTGACTCTCTTCAAAGAAAAGCAATAAGATTTATTTACGGCAGCAAGAGAAACTAAATGAAGCGTTTTCAGTGTTCTGCGATTGAAGTGAGAAATGGCAAATTTAATTTCAAGAAAATCGTTGTCATGACACTTACGACCAAAAAAGAACCATTTAAATGCACTTATAAAAAAGATCAAACAACTTATCACAAGTAGAGATTTCAGTCTTCACATTCACACCTAATGCACAGGCATATAGACCTAATTTGCTCCAAAGCACAAGCTTACCGCATATAAAAATGCCTAATAAGACCAATTCTTGAGCATACATGCGCTGTTTGGTCCCCCTACATGTGCGTGATGTAAAAAAACCTGAGTCTCTTCAAAGAAAAGCAATAAGATTTATTTACGGCAGCAAGAGAAACTAAATGAAGCGTTTTCAGTGTTCTGCGATTGAAGTGAGAAATGGCAAATTTAATTTCAAGAAAATCGTTGTCATGACACTTACGACCAAAAAAGAACCATTTAAATACACTTATAAAAACAGATCAAACAACTTATCACAAGTAAAGAGATTTCAGTCTTCACATTCACACCTAATGCACAGGCATATCGACCTAATTTGCTCCACAAGCTTACCGCATATAAATATGCGTAATAAGACCAATTCTTGAGCATACATGCACTGTTTGGTCACCCTATCATGTGCGTGATGTAAAAAAAACCTGAGTCGCTTCAAAGAAAAGCAATAAGATTTATTTACGGCAGGAAGAGAAACTAAATGAAGCGTTTTCAGTGTTCTGCGATTCAAGTGAGAAATGGCAAATTTAATTTCAAGAAAATCGTTGTCATGACACTTACGACCAAAAAAAACCATTTAAATACACTTATACAAACAACTCAAACAACTTATCACAAGTAAAGAGATTTCAGTCTTTGGGAGTAACATTCACACCTAATGCACAGGCATATCGACCTAATTTGCTCCAAAGCACAAGCTTACCGCATATAAAAATGCCTAATAAGATCAATTCTAGAGCATACATGCCCTGTTTGGTCACCCTATCATGTGAGTGATGTAAAAAAACCTGAGTCTCTTCAAAGAAAAGCAATAAGATTTATTTACGGCAGCAAGAGAAACTAAATGAAGCGTTTTCAGTGTTCTGCGATTGAAGTGATAAATGGCAAATTTAATTTCAAGAAAATCGTTGTCATGACACTTACGACCAAAAAAGAACCATTTAAATACACTTATAAGAATAGATCAAACAACTTATCACAAGTAAAGAGATTTCAGTCTTCACATTCAAACCTAATGCACAGGCATATCGACCTAGTTTGCTCCAAAGCACAAGCTTACCGCATATAAAAATGCCTAATAATACCAATTCTTGAGCATACATGCGCTGTTTGGTCACCCTATCATGTGCGTGATGTAAAAAAACCTGAGTCTCTTCAAAGAAAAGCAGTAAGATTTATTTACGGCAGCAAGCGAAACTAAATGACGCGTTTTCAGTGTTCTGCGATTGAAGTGAGAAATGGCAAATTTAATTTCAAGAAAATGGTTGTCATGACACTTACGACCAAAAAAGAACCATTTAAATACACTTATAAAAACAGATCAAACAACTTATCACAAGTAAAGAGATTTCAGTCTTCACATTCACACCTAATGCACAGGCATATCTACGTAATTTGCTCCAAAGCACAAGCTTACCTCATATAAAAATGCCTAATAAGATCAATTCTTGAGCATACATGCACTGTTTGGTCACCCTTTCATGTGCGTGATGTAAGAAAACCTGACTCTCTTCAAAGAAAAGCAATGAGATTTATTTACGGCAGCAAGAGAAACTAAATGAAGCGTTTTCAGTGTTCTGCGATTGAAGTGAGAAATGGCAAATTTAATTTCAAGAAACTCGTTGTCATGACACTTACGACCAAAAAAGAACCATTTAAATACACTTATAAGAACAGATCAAACAACTTATCACAATTAAAGAGATTTCAGTCTTCACATTCAAACCTAATGCACAGGCATATCGACCTAGTTTGCTCCAAAGCACAAGCTTACCGCATATAAAAATGCCTAATAAGACCTATTCTTGAGCATACATGCGCTGTTTGGTCACCCTATCATGTGCGTGATGTAAAAAAACCTGAGTCTCTTCAAAGAAAAGCAATAAAATTTATTTACGGCAGCAAGAGAAACTAAATGAAGCGTTTTCAGTGTTCTGCGATTGAAGTGAGAAATGGCAAATTTAATTTCAAGAAAATCGTTGTCATGACACTTACGACCAAAAAAGAACCATTTAAATACACTTATAAAAACAGATCAAACAACTTATCACAAGTAAAGAGATTTCAGTCTTCACATTCACACCTAATGCACAGGCATATCGACCTAATTTGCTCCACAAGCTTACCGCATATAAATATGCGTAATAAGACCAATTCTTTAGCATACATGCACTGTTTGGTCACCCTATCATGTGCGTGATGTAAAAAAAACCTGAGTCGCTTCAAAGAAAAGCAATAAGATTTATTTACGGCAGGAAGAGAAACTAAATGAAGCGTTTTCAGTGTTCTGCGATTCAAGTGAGAAATGGCAAATTTAATTTCAAGAAAATCGTTGTCATGACACTTACGACCAAAAAAAACCATTTAAATACACTTATAAAAACAACTCAAACAACTTATCACAAGTAAAGAGATTTCAGTCTTTGGGAGTAACATTCACACCTAATGCACAGGCATATCGACCTAATTTGCTCCAAAGCACAAGCTTACCGCATATAAAAATGCCTAATAAGATCAATTCTAGAGCATACATGCCCTGTTTGGTCACCCTATCATGTGAGTGATGTAAAAAAACCTGAGTCTCTTCAAAGAAAAGCAATAAGATTTATTTACGGCAGCAAGAGAAACTAAATGAAGCGTTTTCAGTGTTCTGCGATTGAAGTGATAAATGGCAAATTTAATTTCAAGAAAATCGTTGTCATGACACTTACGATCAAAAAAGAACCATTTAAATACACTTATAAGAACATATCAAACAACTTATCACAAGTAAAGAGATTTCAGTCTTCACATTCAAACCTAATGCACAGGCATATCGACCTAGTTTGCTCCAAAGCACAAGCTTACCGCATATAAAAATGCCTAATAATACCAATTCTTGAGCATACATGCGCTGTTTGGTCACCCTATCATGTGCGTGATGTAAAAAAACCTGAGTCTCTTCAAAGAAAAGCAATAAGATTTATTTACGGCAGCAAGAGAAACTAAATGAAGCGTTTTCAGTGTTCTGCGATTGAAGTGAGAAATGGCAAATTTAATTTCAAGAAAATGGTTGTCATGACACTTACGACCAAAAAAAACCATTTAAATACACTTATAAAAACAACTCAAACAACTTATCACAAGTAAAGAGATTTCAGTCTTTGGGAGTAACATTCACACCTAATGCACAGGCATATCGACCTAATTTGCTCCAAAGCACAAGCTTACCGCATATAAAAATGCCTAATAAGATCAATTCTAGAGCATACATGCCCTGTTTGGTCACCCTATCATGTGAGTGATGTAAAAAAACCTGAGTCTCTTCAAAGAAAAGCAATAAGATTTATTTACGGCAGCAAGAGAAACTAAATGAAGCGTTTTCAGTGTTCTGCGATTGAAGTGATAAATGGCAAATTTAATTTCAAGAAACTCGTTGTCATGACACTTACGACCAAAAAAGAACCATTTAAATACACTTATAAGAACAGATCAAACAACTTATCACAATTAAAGAGATTTCAGTCTTCACATTCAAACCTAATGCACAGGCATATCGACCTAGTTTGCTCCAAAGCACAAGCTTACCGCATATAAAAATGCCTAATAAGACCAATTCTTGAGCATACATGCGCTGTTTGGTCACCCTATCATGTGCGTGATGTAAAAAAACCTTAGTCTCTTCAAAGAAAAGCAATAAAATTTATTTACGGCAGCAAGAGAAACTAAATGAAGCGTTTTCAGTGTTCTGCGATTGAAGTGAGAAATGGCAAATTTAATTTCAAGAAAATCGTTGTCATGACACTTACGACCAAAAAAGAACCATTTAAATACACTTATAAAAAGACATCAAACAACTTATCACAAGTAGAGATTTCAGTCTTCACATTCACACCTAATGCACAGGCATATCGACCTAATTTGCTCCAAAGCACAAGCTTACCGCATATAAAAATGCCTAATAAGGCCAATTCTTGAGCATACATGCGCTGTTTGGTCACCCTATCATGTACGTGATGCAAAAAAACCTGTGTCTCTTCAAAGAAAAGCAATAAGATTTATTTACAGCAGCAAGAGAAACTAAATGAAGCGTTTTCAGTGTTCTGCGATTGAAGTGAGAAATGGCAAATTTAATTTCAAGAAAATCGTTGTCATGACACTTACGACCAAAAAAGAACCATTTAAATACACTTATAAAAACAGATCAAACAACTTATCACAAGTAAAGAGATTTCAGTCTTCACATTCACACCTAATGCACAGGCATATCGACCTAATGTGCTCCAAAGCACAAGCTTACCGCATATAAATATGCGTAATAAGACCAATTCTTGAGCATACATGCACTGTTTGGTCACCCTATCATGTGCGTGATGTAAAAAAAACCTGAGTCTCTTCAAAGAAAAGCAATAAGATTTATTTACGGCAGCAAGAGAAACTAAATGAAGCGTTTTCAGTGTTCTGCGATTCAAGTGAGAAATGGCAAATTTAATTTCAAGAAAATCGTTGTCATGACACTTACGACCAAAAAAGAACCATTTAAATACACTTATAAAAACAGATCAAACAACTTATCACAAGTAAATAGATTTTAGTCTTTGGGAGTAACATTCACACCTAATGCGCAGGCGTATCGACCTAATTTGCTCCAAAGCAAAAGCTTACCGCATATAAAAATGCCTAATAAAATCAATTCTTGAGCATGCATGCGCTGTTTGGTCACCCTTTCATATGCGTGATGTAAAAAAACCTGTGTCTCTTCAAAGAAAAGCAATAAGATGTATTTACGGCAGCAAGAGAAACTAAATGAAGCGTTTTCAGTGTTTTGCGATCGAAGTGAGAAATGGCAAATTTAATTTCAAGAAAATCGTTGTCATGACACTTACGACCAAAAAAGAACCATTTAAATACACTTATAAAAAGACATCAAACAACTTATCACAAGTAGAGATTTCAGTCTTCACATTCACACCTAATGCACAGGCATATCGACCTAATTTGCTCCAAAGCACAAGCTTACCGCATATAAAAATGCCTAATAAGACCAATTCTTGAGCATACATGCGCTGTTTGGTCACCCTATCATGTACGTGATGCAAAAAAACCTGAGTCTCTTCAAAGAAAAGCAATAAGATTTATTTACAGCAGCAAGAGAAACTAAATGAAGCGTTTTCAGTGTTCTGCGATTGAAGTGAGAAATGGCAAATTTAATTTCAAGAAAATCGTTGTCATGAAACTTACGACCAAAAAAGAACCATTTAAATACACTTATAAAAACAGATCAAACAACTTATCACAAGTAAAGAGATTTCAGTCTTCACATTCACACCTAATGCACAGGCATATCGACCTAATTTGCTCCAAAGCACAAGCTTACCGCATATAAATATGCCTAATAAGACCAATTCTTGAGCATACATGCACTCTTTGGTCACCCTATCATGTGCGTGATGTAAAAAAAACCTGAGTCTCTTCAAAGAAAAGCAATAACATTTATTTACGGCAGGAGAGAAACTAAATGAAGCGTTTTCAGTGTTCTGCGATTCAAGTGAGAAATGGCAAATTTAATTTCAATAAAATCGTTGTCATGACACTTACGACCAAAAAAAACCATTTAAATACACTTATAAAAACAGCTCAAACAACTTATCACAAGTAAAGAGATTTCAGTCTTTGGGAGTAACATTCACACCTAATGCAGAGACATATCGACCTAATTTGCTCCAAAGCACAAGCTTACCGCATATAAAAATGCCTAATAAGATCAATTCTAGAGCATACATGCCCTGTTTGGTCACCCTATCATGGGAGTGATGTAAAAAAAACCTGAGTCTCTTCAAAAAAAGCAATAAGATTTATTTACGGCAGCAAGAGAAACTAAATGAAGCGTTTTCAGTGTTCTGCGATTCAAGAGAGAAATGGCAAATTTAATTTCAAGAAAATCGTTGTCATGACACTTACGACCAAAAACGAACCATTTAAATACACTTATAAAAACAGATCAAACAACTTATCACAAGTAAAGAGATTTCAGTATCTGGGAGTAACATTCACACCTAATCCACAGGCATATCGACCTAATTTGCTCAAAAGCACAAGCTTACCGCATATAAAAATGCCTAATAAGACCAATTCTTGATCATACATGCGCTGTTTGGTCACCCTATCATGTGCGTGATGTAAAAAAACCTGAGTCTCTTCAAAGAAAAGCAATAAAATTTATTTACGGCAGCAAGAGAAACTAAATGAAGCGTTTTCAGTGTTCTGCGATTGAAGTGATAAATGGCAAATTTAATTTCAAGAAAATCGTTGTCATGACACTTACGACCAAAAAATAACCATTTAAATACACTTATAAAAACAGATCAAACAACTTATCACAAGTAAAGAGATTTCAGTATCTGGGAGTAACATTCACACCTAATCCACAGGCATATCGACCTAATTTGCTCAAAAGCACTAGCTTACCGCATATAAAAATGCCTAATAAGATCAATTCTTGAGCATGCATGCGCTGTTTGGTCACCCTTTCATATGCGTGATGTAAAAAAACCTGTGTCTCTTCAAGGAAAAGCAATAAGATGTATTTACGGCAGCAAGAGAAACTAAATGAAGCGTTTTCAGTGTTTTGCGATCGAAGTGAGAAATGGCAAATTTAATTTCAAGAAAATCGTTGTCATGACACTTACGACCAAAAAAGAACCATTTAAATACACTTATAAAAAGACATCAAACAACTTATCACAAGTAGATTTCAGTCTTCACATTCACACCTAATGCACAGGCATATCGACGTAATTTGCTCCAAAGCACAAGCTTACCGCATATAAAAATGCCTAATAAGACCAATTCTTGAGCATACATGCGCTGTTTGGTCACCCTATCATGTACGTGATGCAAAAAAACCTGAGTCTCTTCAAAGAAAAGCAATAAGATTTATTTACGGCAGTAAGAGGAACTAAATGAAGTGTTTTCAGTGTTCTGCGATTCAAGTGAGAAATGGCAAATTTAATTTCAAGAAAGTCGTTGTCATGACACTTACGACCAAAAAAGAACCATTTAAATACACTTATAAAAACAGATCAAACAACTTATCACAAGTAAAGAGATTTCAGTCTTCACATTCACACCTAATGCACAGGCATATGGACCTAATTTGCTCCAAAGCACAAGCTTACCTCATATAAAAATGCCTAATAAGATCAATTCTTGAGCATACATGCGGTGTTTGGTCACCCTTTCATGTGCGTGATGTAAAAAAAACCTGAGTCTCTTCAAAGAAAAGCAATAAGATTTATTTACGGCAGCAAGAGAAACTAAATGAAGCGTTTTCAGTGTTCTGCGATTGAAGTGAGAAATGGCAAATTTAATTTCAAGAAAATCGTTGTCATGACACTTACGACCAAAAAAGAACCATTTAAATGCACTTATAAAAAAGATCAAACAACTTACCACAAGTAGAGATTTCAGTCTTCACATTCACACCTAATGCACAGGCATATCGACCTGATTTGCTCCAAAGCACAAGCTTACCGCATATAAAAATGCCTAATAAGACCAATTCTTGAGCATACATGCGCTGTTTGGTCCCCCTACATGTGCGTGATGTAAAAAAACCTGAGTCTCTTCAAAGAAAAGCAATAAGATTTATTTACGGCAGCAAGAGAAACTAAATGAAGCGTTTTCAGTGTTCTGCGATTGAAGTGAGAAATGGCAAATTTAATTTCAAGAAAATCGTTGTCATGACACTTACGACCAAAAAAGAACCATTTAAATACACTTATAAAAACAGATCAAACAACTTATCACAAGTAAAGAGATTTCAGTCTTCACATTCACACCTAATGCACAGGCATATCGACCTAATTTGCTCCACAAGCTTACCGCATATAAATATGCGTAATAAGACCAATTCTTGAGCATACATGCACTGTTTGGTCACCCTATCATGTGCGTGATGTAAAAAAAACCTGAGTCGCTTCAAAGAAAAGCAATAAGATTTATTTACGGCAGGAAGAGAAACTAAATGAAGCGTTTTCATTGTTCTGCGATTCAAGTGAGAAATGGCAAATTTAATTTCAAGAAAATCGTTGTCATGACACTTACGACCAAAAAAGAACCATTTAAATGCACTTATAAAAAGACATCAAACAACTTATCACAAGTAGAGATTTCAGTCTTCACATTCACACCTAATGCACAGGCATATCGACCTAATTTGCTCCAAAGCACAAGCTTACCGCATATAAAAATGCCTAATAAGACCAATTCTTGAGCATACATGCGCTGTTTGGTCACCCTATCATGTACGTGATGCAAAAAAACCTGAGTCTCTTCAAAGAAAAGCAATAAGATTTATTTACAGCAGCAAGAGAAACTAAATGAAGCGTTTTCAGTGTTCTGCGATTGAAGTGAGAAATGGCAAATTTAATTTCAAGAAAATCGTTGTCATGACACTTACGACCAAAAAAGAACCATTTAAATACACTTATAAAAACAGATCAAACAACTTATCACAAGTAAATAGATTTTAGTCTTTGGGAGTAACATTCACACCTAATGCACAGGCGTATCGAGCTAATTTGCTCCAAAGCACAAGCTTACCGCATATAAAAATGCCTAATAAAATCAATTCTTGAGCATGCATGCGCTGTTTGGTCACCCTTTCATATGCGTGATGTAAAAAAACCTGTGTTCTTCAAAGAAAAGCAATAAGATGTATTTACGGCAGCAAGAGAAACTAAATGAAGCGTTTTCAGTGTTTTGCGATCGAAGTGAGAAATGGCAAATTTAATTTCAAGAAAATCGTTGTCATGACACTTACGACCAAAAAAGAACCATTTAAATACACTTATAAAAAGACATCAAACAACTTATCACAAGTAGAGATTTCAGTCTTCACATTCACACCTAATGCACAGGCATATCGACCTAATTTGCTCCAAAGCACAAGCTTACCGCATATAAATATGCCTAATAAGACCAATTCTTGAGCATACATGCGCTGTTTGGTCACCCTATCATGTACGTGATGCAAAAAAACCTGAGTCTCTTCAAAGAAAAGCAATAAGATTTATTTACAGCAGCAAGAGAAACTAAATGAAGCGTTTTCAGTGTTCTGCGATTGAAGTGAGAAATGGCAAATTTAATTTCAAGAAAATCGTTGTCATGAAACTTACGACCAAAAAAGAACCATTTAAATACACTTATAAAAACAGATCAAACAACTTATCACAAGTAAAGAGATTTCAGTCTTCACATTCACACCTAATGCACAGGCATATCGACCTAATTTGCTCCAAAGCACAAGCTTACCGCATATAAATATGCCTAATAAGACCAATTCTTGAGCATACATGCACTCTTTGGTCACCCTATCATGTGCGTGATGTAAAAAAAACCTGAGTCTCTTCAAAGAAAAGCAATAACATTTATTTACGGCAGGAGAGAAACTAAATGAAGCGTTTTCAGTGTTCTGCGATTCAAGTGAGAAATGGCAAATTTAATTTCAAGAAAATCGTTGTCATGACACTTACGACCAAAAAAAACCATTTAAATACACTTATAAAAACAGCTCAAACAACTTATCACAAGTAAAGAGATTTCAGTCTTTGGGAGTAACATTCACACCTAATGCACAGACATATCGACCTAATTTGCTCCAAAGCACAAGCTTACCGCATATAAAAATGCCTAATAAGATCAATTCTAGAGCATACATGCCCTGTTTGGTCACCCTATCATGGGAGTGATGTAAAAAAAACCTGAGTCTCTTCAAAAAAAGCAATAAGATTTATTTACGGCAGCAAGAGAAACTAAATGAAGCGTTTTCAGTGTTCTGCGATTCAAGAGAGAAATGGCAAATTTAATTTCAAGAAAATCGTTGTCATGACACTTACGACCAAAAACGAACCATTTAAATACACTTATAAAAACAGATCAAACAACTTATCACAAGTAAAGAGATTTCAGTATCTGGGAGTAACATTCACACCTAATCCACAGGCATATCGACCTAATTTGCTCAAAAGCACAAGCTTACCGCATATAAAAATGCCTAATGAGACCAATTCTTGATCATACCTGCGCTGTTTGGTCACCCTATCATGTGCGTGATGTAAAAAAACCTTTGTCTCTTCAAGGAAAAGCAATAAGATGTATTTACGGCAGCAAGAGAAACTAAATGAAGCGTTTTCAGTGTTCT
Organism: Amblyomma mixtum; assembly: GCF_055824585.1. Taxonomy (NCBI): domain Eukaryota; kingdom Metazoa; phylum Arthropoda; class Arachnida; order Ixodida; family Ixodidae; genus Amblyomma; species Amblyomma mixtum. Next base: position 201,721,539 of record NC_143016.1, read on the forward strand.
GCGATTGAAGTGAGAAATCGCAAATTTAATTTCAAGAAAATCGTTGTCATGAAACTTGCGACCAAAAAAGAACCATTTAAATACACTTATAAAAACAGATCAAACAACTTATCACAAGTAAAGAGATTTCAGTCTTCACATTCACACCTAATGCACAGGCATATCGACCTAATTTGCTCCAAAGCACAAGCTTACCGCATATAAATATGCCTAATAAGACCAATTCTTGAGCATACATGCACTCTTTGGTCACCCTATCATGTGCGTGATGTAAAAAAAACCTGAGTCTCTTCAAAGAAAAGCAATAACATTTATTTACGGCAGGAGAGAAACTAAATGAAGCGTTTTCAGTGTTCTGCGATTCAAGTGAGAAATGGCAAATTTAATTTCAAGAAAATCGTTGTCATGACACTTACGACCAAAAAAAACCATTTAAATACACTTATAAAAACAGCTCAAACAACTTATCACAAGTAAAGAGATTTCAGTCTTTGGGAGTAACATTCACACCTAATGCACAGACATATCGACCTAATTTGCTCCAAAGCACAAGCTTACCGCATATAAAAATGCCTAATAAGATCAATTCTAGAGCATACATGCCCTGTTTGGTCACCCTATCATGGGAGTGATGTAAAAAAAACCTGAGTCTCTTCAAAAAAAGCAATAAGATTTATTTACGGCAGCAAGAGAAACTAAATGAAGCGTTTTCAGTGTTCTGCGATTCAAGAGAGAAATGGCAAATTTAATTTCAAGAAAATCGTTGTCATGACACTTACGACCAAAAACGAACCATTTAAATAGACTTATAAAAACAGATCAAACAACTTATCACAAGTAAAGAGATTTCAGTATCTGGGAGTAACATTCACACCTAATCCACAGGCATATCGACTTAATTTGCTCAAAAGCACAAGCTTACCGCATATAAAAATGCCTAATAAGACCAATTCTTGATCATACATGCGCTGTTTGGTCACCCTATCATGTGCGTGATGTAAAAAAACCTGAGTCTCTTCAAAGAAAAGCAATAAAATTTATTTACGGCAGCAAGAGAAACTAAATGAAGCGTTTTCAGTGTTCTGCGATTGAAGTGATAAATGGCAAATTTAATTTCAAGAAAATCGTTGTCATGACACTTACGACCAAAAAATAACCATTTAAATACACTTATAAAAACAGATCAAACAACTTATCACAAGTAAAGAGATTTCAGTATCTGGGAGTAACATTCACACCTAATCCACAGGCATATCGACCTAATTTGCTCAAAAGCACAAGCTTACCGCATATAAAAATGCCTAATAAGATCAATTCTTGAGCATGCATGCGCTGTTTGGTCACCCTTTCATATGCGTGATGTAAAAAAACCTGTGTCTCTTCAAGGAAAAGCAATAAGATGTATTTACGGCAGCAAGAGAAACTAAATGAAGCGTTTTCAGTGTTTTGCGATCGAAGTGAGAAATGGCAAATTTAACTTCAAGAAAATCGTTGTCATGACACTTACGACCAAAAAAGAACCATTTAAATACACTTATAAAAAGACATCAAACAACTTAGCACAAGTAGAGATTTCAGTCTTCACATTCACACCTAATGCACAGGCATATCGACCTAATTTGCTCCAAAGCACAAGCTTACCGCATAAAAAATGCCTAATAAGACCAATTCTTGAGCATACATGCGCTGTTTGGTCACCCTATCATGTACGTGATGCAAAAAAACCTGAGTCTCTTCAAAGAAAAGCAATAAGATTTATTTACGGCAGTAAGAGGAACTAAATGAAGCGTTTTCAGTGTTCTGCGATTCAAGTGAGAAATGGCAAATTTAATTTCAAGAAAGTCGTTGTCATGACACTTACGACCAAAAAAGAACCATTTAAATACACTTATAAAAACAGATCAAACAACTTATCACAAGTAAAGAGATTTCAGTCTTCACATTCACACCTAATGCACAGGCATATGGACCTAATTTGCTCCAAAGCACAAGCTTACCTCATATAAAAATGCCTAATAAGATCAATTCTTGAGCATACATGCGCTGTTTGGTCACCCTTTCATGTGCGTGATGTAAAAAAAACCTGAGTCTCTTCAAAGAAAAGCAATAAGATTTATTTACGGCAGCAAGAGAAACTAAATGAAGCGTTTTCAGTGTTCTGCGATTGAAGTGAGAAATGGAAAATTTAATTTCAAGAAAATCGTTGTCATGACACTTACGACCAAAAAAGAACCATTTAAATGCACTTATAAAAAAGATCAAACAACTTATCACAAGTAGAGATTTCAGTCTTCACATTCACACCTAATGCACAGGCATATCGACCTGATTTGCTCCAAAGCACAAGCTTACCGCATATAAAAATGCCTAATAAGACCAATTCTTGAGCATACATGCGCTGTTTGGTCCCCCTACATGTGCGTGATGTAAAAAAACCTGAGTCTCTTCAAAGAAAAGCAATAAGATTTATTTACGGCAGCAAGAGAAACTAAATGAAGCGTTTTCAGTGTTCTGCGATTGAAGTGAGAAATGGCAAATTTAATTTCAAGAAAATCGTTGTCATGACACTTACGACCAAAAAAGAACCATTTAAATACACTTATAAAAACAGATCAAACAACTTATCACAAGTAAAGAGATTTCAGTCTTCACATTCACACCTAATGCACAGGCATATCGACCTAATTTGCTCCACAAGCTTACCGCATATAAATATGCGTAATAAGACCAATTTTTGAGCATACATGCACTGTTTGGTCACCCTATCATGTGCGTGGTGTAAAAAAAACCTGAGTCGCTTCAAAGAAAAGCAATAAGATTTATTTACGGCAGGAAGAGAAACTAAATGAAGCGTTTTCATTGTTCTGCGATTCAAGTGAGAAATGGCAAATTTAATTTCAAGAAAATCGTTGTCATGACACTTACGACCAAAAAAAACCATTTAAATACACTTATAAAAACAACTCAAACAACTTATCACAAGTAAAGAGATTTCAGTCTTCACATTCACACCTAATGCACAGGCATATCGACCTAATTTGCTCCAAAGCACCAGCTTACCGCATATAAAAATGCCTAATAAGACCAATTCTAGAGCATACATGCGCTGTTTGGTCTCCCTATCATGTGCGTGATGTAAAAAAACCTGAGTCTCTTCAAAGAAAAGCAATAAGATTTATTTACAGCAGCAAGAGAAACTAAATGAAGCGTTTTCAGTGTTCTGCGATTGAAGTGAGAAATGGCAAATTTAATTTCAGGAAAATCGTTGTCATGAAATTTACGACCAAAAAAGAACCATTTAAATACACTTATAAAAACAGATCAAACAACTTATCACAAGTAAAGAGATTTCAGTCTTCACATTCACACCTAATGCACAGGCATATCGATCTAATTTGCTCCAAAGCACAAGCTTACCGCATATAAATATGCCTAATAAGACCAATTCTTGAGCATACATGCACTGTTTGGTCACCCTATCATGTGCGTGATGTAAAAAAAACCTGGGTCTCTTCAAAGAAAAGCAATAACATTTATTTACGGCAGGAAGAGAAACTAAATGAAGCGTTTTCAGTGTTCTGCGATTCAAGTGAGAAATGGCAAATTTAATTTCAAGAAAATCGTTGTCATGACACTTACGACCAAAAAAGAACCAATTAAATACACTTATAAAAAAAGATCAAACAACTTATCACAAGTAGAGATTTCAGTCTTCACATTCACACCTAATGCACAGGCATATCGACCTAATTTGCTCCAAAGCACAAGCTTACCGCATATAAAAATGCCTAATAAGACCAATTCTTGAGCATACATGCGCTGTTTGGTCCCCCTACATGTGCGTGATGTAAAAAAACCTGAGTCTCTTCAAAGAAAAGCAATAAGATTTATTTACGGCAGCAAGAGAAACTAAATGAAGCGTTTTCAGTGTTCTGCGATTGAAGTGAGAAATGGCAAATTTAATTTCAAGAAAATCGTTGTCATGACACTTACGACCAAAAAAGAACCATTTAAATACACTTATAAAAACAGATCAAACAACTTATCACAAGTAAAGAGATTTCAGTCTTCACATTCACACCTAATGCACAGGCATATCGACCTAATTTGCTCCACAAGCTTACCGCATATAAATATGCGTAATAAGACCAATTCTTGAGCATACATGCACTGTTTGGTCACCCTATCATGTGCGTGATGTAAAAAAACCTGTGTCGCTTCAAAGAAAAGCAATAAGATTTATTTACGGCAGGAAGAGAAACTAAATGATGCGTTTTCAGTGTTCTGCGATTCAAGTGAGAAATGGCAAATTTAATTTCAAGAAAATCGTTGTCATGACACTTACGACCAAAAAAAAACCATTTAAATACACTTATAAAAACAACTCAAACAACTTATCACAATTAAAGAGATTTCAGTCTTTGGGAGTAACATTCACACCTAATGCACAGGCATATCGACCTAATTTGCTCCAAAGCACAAGCTTACCGCATATAAAAATGCCTAATAAGATCAATTCTAGAGCATACATGCCCTGTTTGGTCACCCTATCATGTGAGTGATGTAAAAAAACCTGAGTCTCTTCAAAGAAAAGCAATAAGATTTATTTACGGCAGCAAGAGAAACTAAATGAAGCGTTTTCAGTGTTCTGCGATTGAAGTGATAAATGGCAAATTTAATTTCAAGAAAATCGTTGTCATGACACTTACGACCAAAAAAGAACCATTTAAATACACTTATAAAAAAAACCGATCAAACAACTTATCACAAGTAAAGAGATTTCAGTATTTGGGAGTAACATTCACACCTAATCCACAGGCATATCGACCTAATTTGCTCCAAAGCACCAGCTTACCGCATATAAAAATGCCTAATAAGACCAATTCTAGAGCCTACATGCGCTGTTTGGTCACCCTATCATGTGCGTGATGTAAAAAAACCTGAGTCTCTTCAAAGAAAAGCAATAAGATTTATTTACAGCAGCAAGAGAAACTATATGAAGCGTTTTCAGTGTTCTGCGATTGAAGTGAGAAATGGCAAATTTAATTTGAAGAAAATCGTTGTCATGAAACTTACGACCAAAAAAGAACCATTTAAATACACTTATAAAAACAGATCAAACAACTTATCACAAGTAAAGAGATTTCAGTCTTCACATTCACACCTAATGCACAGGCATATCGACCTAATTTGCTCCAAAGCACAAGCTTACCGCATATAAATATGCCTAATAAGACCAATTCTGTAGCATACATGCACTGTTTGGTCACCCTATCATTTGCGTGATGTAAAAAAAACCTGAGTCTCTTCAAAGAAAATCAATAACATTTATTTACGGCAGGAAGAGAAACTAAATGAAGCGTTTTCAGTGTTCTGCGATTCAAGTGAGAAATGGCAAATTTAATTTCAAGAAAATCGTTGTCATGACACTTACGACCAAAAAAAACCATTTAAATACACTTATAAAAACAGCTCAAACAACTTATCACAAGTAAAGAGATTTCAGTCTTTGGGAGTAACATTCAAACCTAATGCACAGGCATATCGACCTAATTTGCTCCAAAGCACAAGCTTACCGCATATAAAAATGCCTAATAAGATCAATTCTAGAGCATACATGCCCTGTTTGGTCACCCTATCATGGGAGTGATGTAAAAAAACCTGAGTCTCTTCAAAGAAAAGCAAAAAATTTATTTACGGCAGCAAGAGAAACTAAATGAAGCGTTTTCAGTGTTCTGCGATGGAAGTGATAAATGGCAAATTTAATTTCAAGAAAATCGTTGTCATGACACTTACGACCAAAAAAGAACCAATTAAATACACTTATAAAAACAGATCAAAACACTTATCACAAGTAAATAGATTTTAGTCTTTGGGAGTAACATTCACACCTAATGCACAGGCGTATCGACCTAATTTGCTCCAAAGCACAAGCTTACCGCATATAAAAATGCCTTATAAAATCAATTCTTGAGCATGCATGCGCTGTTTGGTCACCCTTTCATGTGCGTGATGTAAAAAAAACCTGAGTCTCTTCAAAGAAAAGCAATAAGATTTATTTACGGCAGCAAGAGAAACTAAATGAAGCGTTTTCAGTGTTCTGCGATTGAATTGAGAAATGGCAAATTTAATTTCAAGAAAATCGTTGTCATGACACTTACGACCAAAAAAGAACCATTTAAATGCACTTATAAAAAAGATCAAACAACTTATCACAAGTAGAGATTTCAGTCTTCACATTCACACCTAATGCACAGGCATATCGACCTAATTTGCTCCAAAGCACAAGCTTACCGCATATAAAAATGCCTAATAAGACCAATTCTTGAGCATACATGCGCTGTTTGGTCCCCCTACATGTGCGTCATGTAAAAAAACCTGAGTCTCTTCAAAGAAAAGCAATAAGATTTATTTACGGCAGCAAGAGAAACTAAATGAAGCGTTTTCAGTGTTCTGCGATTCAAGTGAGAAATGGCAAATTTAATTTCAAGAAAATCGTTGTCATGACACTTACGACCAAAAAAAACCATTTAAATACACTTATAAAAACAGCTCAAACAACTTATCACAAGTAAAGAGATTTCAGTCTTTGGGAGTAACATTCAAACCTAATGCACAGGCATATCGACCTAATTTGCTCCAAAGCACAAGCTTACCGCATATAAAAATGCCTAATAAGATCAATTCTAGAGCATACATGCCCTGTTTGGTCACCCTATCATGGGAGTGATGTAAAAAAACCTGAGTCTCTTCAAAGAAAAGCAAAAAAATTTATTTACGGCAGCAAGAGAAACTAAATGAAGCGTTTTCAGTGTTCTGCGATGGAAGTGATAAATGGCAAATTTAATTTCAAGAAAATCGTTGTCATGACACTTACGACCAAAAAAGAACCAATTAAATACACTTATAAAAACAGATCAAAACACTTATCACAAGTAAATAGATTTTAGTCTTTGGGAGTAACATTCACACCTAATGCACAGGCGTATCGACCTAATTTGCTCCAAAGCACAAGCTTACCGCATATAAAAATGCCTTATAAAATCAATTCTTGAGCATGCATGCGCTGTTTGGTCACCCTTTCATGTGCGTGATGTAAAAAAAACCTGAGTCTCTTCAAAGAAAAGCAATAAGATTTATTTACGGCAGCAAGAGAAACTAAATGAAGCGTTTTCAGTGTTCTGCGATTGAAGTGAGAAATGGCAAATTTAATTTCAAGAAAATCGTTGTCATGACACTTACGACCAAAAAAGAACCATTTAAATGCACTTATAAAAAAGATCAAACAACTTATCACAAGTAGAGATTTCAGTCTTCACATTCACACCTAATGCACAGGCATATCGACCTAATTTGCTCCAAAGCACAAGCTTACCGCATATAAAAATGCCTAATAAGACCAATTCTTGAGCATACATGCGCTGTTTGGTCCCCCTACATGTGCGTCATGTAAAAAAACCTGAGTCTCTTCAAAGAAAAGCAATAAGATTTATTTACGGCAGCAAGAGAAACTAAATGAAGCGTTTTCAGTGTTCTGCGATTGAAGTGAGAAATGGCAAATTTAATTTCAAGAAAATCGTTGTCATGACACTTACGACCAAAAAAGAACCATTTAAATACACTTATAAAAACAGATCAAACAACTTATCACAAGTAAAGAGATTTCAGTCTTCACATTCACACCTAATGCACAGGCATATCGACCTAATTTGCTCCACAAGCTTACCGCATATAAATATGCGTAATAAGACCAATTCTTGAGCATACATGCACTGTTTGGTCACCCTATCATGTGCGTGATGTAAAAAAACCTGTGTCGCTTCAAACAAAAGCAATAAGATTTATTTACGGCAGGAAGAGAAACTAAATGATGCGTTTTCAGTGTTCTGCGATTCAAGTGAGAAATGGCTAATTTAATTTCAAGAAAATCGTTGTCATGACACTTACGACCAAAAAAAAACCATTTAAATACACTTATAAAAACAACTCAAACAACTTATCACAAGTAAAGAGATTTCAGTCTTTGGGAGTAACATTCAAACCTAATGCACAGGCATATCGACCTAATTTGCTCCAAAGCACAAGCTTACCGCATATAAAAATGCCTAATAAGATCAATTCTAGAGCATACATGCCCTGTTTGGTCACCCTATCATGGGAGTGATGTAAAAAAACCTGAGTCTCTTCAAAGAAAAGCAAAAAAATTTATTTACGGCAGCAAGAGAAACTAAATGAAGCGTTTTCAGTGTTCTGCGATGGAAGTGATAAATGGCAAATTTAATTTCAAGAAAATCGTTGTCATGACACTTACGACCAAAAAAGAACCAATTAAATACACTTATAAAAACAGATCAAAACACTTATCACAAGTAAATAGATTTTAGTCTTTGGGAGTAACATTCACACCTAATGCACAGGCGTATCGACCTAATTTGCTCCAAAGCACAAGCTTACCGCATATAAAAATGCCTTATAAAATCAATTCTTGAGCATGCATGCGCTGTTTGGTCACCCTTTCATGTGCGTGATGTAAAAAAAACCTGAGTCTCTTCAAAGAAAAGCAATAAGATTTATTTACGGCAGCAAGAGAAACTAAATGAAGCGTTTTCAGTGTTCTGCGATTGAAGTGAGAAATGGCAAATTTAATTTCAAGAAAATCGTTGTCATGACACTTACGACCAAAAAAGAACCATTTAAATGCACTTATAAAAAAGATCAAACAACTTATCACAAGTAGAGATTTCAGTCTTCACATTCACACCTAATGCACAGGCATATCGACCTAATTTGCTCCAAAGCACAAGCTTACCGCATATAAAAATGCCTAATAAGACCAATTCTTGAGCATACATGCGCTGTTTGGTCCCCCTACATGTGCGTCATGTAAAAAAACCTGAGTCTCTTCAAAGAAAAGCAATAAGATTTATTTACGGCAGCAAGAGAAACTAAATGAAGCGTTTTCAGTGTTCTGCGATTGAAGTGAGAAATGGCAAATTTAATTTCAAGAAAATCGTTGTCATGACACTTACGACCAAAAAAGAACCATTTAAATACACTTATAAAAACAGATCAAACAACTTATCACAAGTAAAGAGATTTCAGTCTTCACATTCACACCTAATGCACAGGCATATCGACCTAATTTGCTCCACAAGCTTACCGCATATAAATATGCGTAATAAGACCAATTCTTGAGCATACATGCACTGTTTGGTCACCCTATCATGTGCGTGATGTAAAAAAACCTGTGTCGCTTCAAACAAAAGCAATAAGATTTATTTACGGCAGGAAGAGAAACTAAATGATGCGTTTTCAGTGTTCTGCGATTCAAGTGAGAAATGGCTAATTTAATTTCAAGAAAATCGTTGTCATGACACGACCAAAAAAAAACCATTTAAATACACTTATAAAAACAACTCAAACAACTTATCACAATTAAAGAGATTTCAGTCTTTGGGAGTAACATTCACACCTAATGCACAGGCATATCGACCTAATTTGCTCCAAAGCACAAGCTTACCGCATATAAAAATGCCTAATAAGATCAATTCTAGAGCATACATGCCCTGTTTGGTCACCCTATCATGTGAGTGATGTAAAAAAACCTGAGTCTCTTCAAAGAAAAGCAATAAGATTTATTTACGGCAGCAAGAGAAACTAAATGAAGCGTTTTCAGTGTTCTGCGATTGAAGTGATAAATGGCAAATTTAATTTCAAGAAAATCGTTGTCATGACACTTACGACCAAAAAAGAACCATTTAAATACACTTATAAAAACAGATCAAACAACTTATCACAAGTAAAGAGATTTCAGTATTTGGGAGTAACATTCACACCTAATCCACAGGCATATCGACCTAATTTGCTCCAAAGCACCAGCTTACCGCATATAAAAATGCCTAATAAGACCAATTCTAGAGCCTACATGCGCTGTTTGGTCACCCTATCATGTGCGTGATGTAAAAAAACCTGAGTCTCTTCAAAAAAAAGCAATAAGATTTATTTACAGCAGCAAGAGAAACTAAATGAAGCGTTTTCAGTGTTCTGCGATTGAAGTGAGAAATGGCAAATTTAATTTGAAGAAAATCGTTGTCATGAAACTTACGACCAAAAAAGAACCATTTAAATACACTTATAAAAACAGATCAAACAACTTATCACAAGTAAAGAGATTTCAGTCTTCACATTCACACCTAATGCACAGGCATATCGACCTAATTTGTTCCAAAGCACAAGCTTACCGCATATAAATATGCCTAATAAGACCAATTCTGTAGCATACATGCACTGTTTGGTCACCCTATCATGTGCGTGATGTAAAAAAACCTGAGTCTCTTCAAAGAAAATCAATAACATTTATTTACGGCAGGAAGAGAAACTAAATGAAGCGTTTTCAGTGTTCTGCGATTCAAGTGAGAAATGGCAAATTTAATTTCAAGAAAATCGTTGTCATGACACTTACGACCAAAAAAAACCATTTAAATACACTTATAAAAACAGCTCAAACAACTTATCACAAGTAAAGAGATTTCAGTCTTTGGGAGTAACATTCACACCTAATGCACAGGCATATCGACCTAATTTGCTCCAAAGCACAAGCTTACCGCATATAAAAATGCCTAATAAGATCAATTCTAGAGCATACATGCCCTGTTTGGTCACCCTATCATGGGAGTGATGTAAAAAAACCTGAGTCTCTTGAAAGAAAAGCAATAAAATTTATTTACGGCAGCAAGAGAAACTAAATGAAGCGTTTTCAGTGTTCTGCGATGGAAGTGATAAATGGCAAATTTAATTTCAAGAAAATCGTTGTCATGACACTTACGACCAAAAAATAACCATTTAAATACACTTATAAAAACAGATCAAACAGTTTATCACAAGTAAAGAGATTTCAGTATCTGGGAGTAACATTCACACCTAATCCACAGGCATATCGACCTAATTTGCTCCAAAGCACAAGCTTACCGCATATAAAAATGCCTAATAAGATCAATTCTTGAGCATGCATGCGCTGTTTGGTCACCCTTTCATATGCGTGATGCAAAAAAACCCGTGTCTCTTCAAAGAAAAGCAATAAGATGTATTTACGGCAGCAAGAGAAACTAAATGAAGCGTTTTCAGTGTTTTGCGATCGAAGTGAGAAATGGCAAATTTAATTTCAAGAAAATCGTTGTCATGACACTTACGACCAAAAAAGAACCATTTAAATACACTTATAAAAATACATCAAACAACTTATCACAAGTAAAGAGATTTCAGTCTTTGGGAGTAACATTCACACCTAATGCACAGGCATATCGACCTAATTTGCTCCAAAGCACCAGCTTACCGCATATAAAAATGCCTAATAAGAACAATTCTTGAGCATACATGCGCTGTTTGGTCACCCTATCATGTGCGTGATGTAAAAAACCTGAGTCTCTTCAAAGAAAAGCAATAAGATTTATTTACAGCAGCAAGAGAAACTAAATGAAGCGTTTTCAATGTTCTGCGATTAAAGTCAGAAATGGGAAATTTAATTTCAAGAAAATCGGTGTCATGAAACTTACGACCAAAAAAGAACCATTTAAATACACTTATAAAAAGAGATCAAACAACTTATCACAAGTAAAGAGATTTCAGTCTTTGGGAGTAACATTCACACCTAATGCACAGGCATATCGACCTAATTTGCTCCAAAGCACAAGCTTACCGCATATAAAAATGCCTAATAAGATCAATTCTAGAGCATACATGCCCTGTTTGGTCACCCTATCATGGGAGTGATGTAAAAAAACCTGAGTCTCTTCAAAGAAAAGCAATAAGATTTATTTACGGCAGCAAGAGAAACTAAATGAAGCGTTTTCAGTGTTCTGCGATTGAAGTGATAAATGGCAAATTTAATTTCAAGAAAATCGTTGTCATGACACTTACGACCAAAAAAGAACCATTTAAATACACTTATAAAAACAGATCAAACAACTTATCACAAGTAAAGAGATTTCAGTATTTGGGAGTAACATTCACACCTAATCCACAGGCATATCGACCTAATTTGCTCCAAAGCACCAGCTTACCGCATATAAAAATGCCTAATAAGACCAATTCTAGAGCCTACATGCGCTGTTTGGTCACCCTATCATGTGCGTGATGTAAAAAAACCTGAGTCTCTTCAAAAAAAAGCAATAAGATTTATTTACAGCAGCAAGAGAAACTAAATGAAGCGTTTTCAGTGTTCTGCGATTGAAGTGAGAAATGGCAAATTTAATTTGAAGAAAATCGTTGTCATGAAACTTACGACCAAAAAAGAACCATTTAAATACACTTATAAAAACAGATCAAACAACTTATCACAAGTAAAGAGATTTCAGTCTTCACATTCACACCTAATGCACAGGCATATCGACCTAATTTGTTCCAAAGCACAAGCTTACCGCATATAAATATGCCTAATAAGACCAATTCTGTAGCATACATGCACTGTTTGGTCACCCTATCATGTGCGTGATGTAAAAAACCCTGAGTCTCTTCAAAGAAAATCAATAACATTTATTTACGGCAGGAAGAGAAACTAAATGAAGCGTTTTCAGTGTTCTGCGATTCAAGTGAGAAATGGCAAATTTAATTTCAAGAAAATCGTTGTCATGACACTTACGACCAAAAAAAACCATTTAAATACACTTATAAAAACAGCTCAAACAACTTATCACAAGTAAAGAGATTTCAGTCTTTGGGAGTAACATTCACACCTAATGCACAGGCATATCGACCTAATTTGCTCCAAAGCACAAGCTTAGCGCATATAAAAATGCCTAATAAGATCAATTCTAGAGCATACATGCCCTGTTTGGTCACCCTATCATGGGAGTGATGTAAAAAAACCTGAGTCTCTTCAAAGAAAAGCAATAAAATTTATTTACGGCAGCAAGAGAAACTAAATGAAGCGTTTTCAGTGTTCTGCGATGGAAGTGATAAATGGCAAATTTAATTTCAAGAAAATCGTTGTCATGACACTTACGACCAAAAAATAACCATTTAAATACACTTATAAAAACAGATCAAACAGTTTATCACAAGTAAAGAGATTTCAGTATCTGGGAGTAACATTCACACCTAATCCACAGGCATATCGACCTAATTTGCTCCAAAGCACAAGCTTACCGCATATAAAAATGCCTAATAAGATCAATTCTTGAGCATGCATGCGCTGTTTGGTCACCCTTTCATATGCGTGATGCAAAAAAACCCATGTCTCTTCAAAGAAAAGCAATAAGATGTATTTACGGCAGCAAGAGAAACTAAATGAAGCGTTTTCAGTGTTTTGCGATCGAAGTGAGAAATGGCAAATTTAATTTCAAGAAAATCGTTGTCATGACACTTACGACCAAAAAAGAACCATTTAAATACACTTATAAAAATACATCAAACAACTTATCACAAGTAAAGAGATTTCAGTCTTTGGGAGTAACATTCACACCTAATGCACAGGCATATCGACCTAATTTGCTCCAAAGCACCAGCTTACCGCATATAAAAATGCCTAATAAGAACAATTCTTGAGCATACATGCGCTGTTTGGTCACCCTATCATGTGCGTGATGTAAAAAACCTGAGTCTCTTCAAAGAAAAGCAATAAGATTTATTTACAGCAGCAAGAGAAACTAAATGAAGCGTTTTCAATGTTCTGCGATTAAAGTGAGAAATGGGAAATTTAATTTCAAGAAAATCGGTGTCATGAAACTTACGACCAAAAAAGAACCATTTAAATACACTTATAAAAAGAGATCAAACAACTTATCACAAGTAAAGAGATTTCAGTCTTTGGGAGTAACATTCACACCTAATGCACAGGCATATCGACCTAATTTGCTCCAAAGCACAAGCTTACCGCATATAAAAATGCCTAATAAGATCAATTCTAGAGCATACATGCCCTGTTTGGTCACCCTATCATGGGAGTGATGTAAAAAAACCTGAGTCTCTTCAAAGAAAAGCAATAAAATTTATTTACGGCAGCAACAGAAACTAAATGAAGCGTTTTCAGTGTTCTGCGATGGAAGTGATAAATGGCAAATTTAATTTCAAGAAAATCGTTGTCATGACACTTACGACCAAAAAAGAACCAATTAAATACACTTATAAAAACAGATCAAAACACTTATCACAAGTAAATAGATTTTAGTCTTTGGGAGTAACATTCACACCTAATGCACAGGCGTATCGACCTAATTTGCTCCAAAGCACAAGCTTACCGCATATAAAAATGGCTTATAAAATCAATTCTTGAGCATGCATGCGCTGTTTGGTCACCCTTTCATGTGCGTGATGTAAAAAAAACCTGAGTCTCTTCAAAGAAAAGCAATAAGATTTATTTACGGCAGCAAGAGAAACTAAATGAAGCGTTTTCAGTGTTCTGCGATTGAAGTGAGAAATGGCAAATTTAATTTCAAGAAAATCGTTGTCATGACACTTACGACCAAAAAAGAACCATTTAAATGCACTTATAAAAAAGATCAAACAACTTATCACAAGTAGAGATTTCAGTCTTCACATTCACACCTAATGCACAGGCATATCGACCTAATTTGCTCCAAAGCACAAGCTTACCGCATATAAAAATGCCTAATAAGACCAATTCTTGAGCATACATGCGCTGTTTGGTCCCCCTACATGTGCGTGATGTAAAAAAACCTGAGTCTCTTCAAAGAAAAGCAATAAGATTTATTTACGGCAGCAAGAGAAACTAAATGAAGTGTTTTCAGTGTTCTGCGATAGAAGTGAGAAATGGCAAATTTAATTTCAAGAAAATCGTTGTCATGACACTTACGACCAAAAAAGAACCATTTAAATACACTTATAAAAACAGATCAAACAACTTATCACAAGTAAAGAGATTTCAGTCTTCACATTCACACCTAATGCACAGGCATATCGACCTAATTTGCTCCACAAGCTTACCGCATATGCACTGTTTGGTCACCCTATCATGTGCGTGATGTAAAAAAACCTGTGTCGCTTCAAAGAAAAGCAATAAGATTTATTTACGGCAGGAAGAGAAACTAAATGATGCGTTTTCAGTGTTCTGCGATTCAAGTGAGAAATGGCAAATTTAATTTCAAGAAAATCGTTGTCATGACACTTACGACCAAAAAAAAACCATTTAAATACACTTATAAAACAATTCAAACAACTTATCACAATTAAAGAGATTTCAGTATTTGGGAGTAACATTCACACCTAATCCACAGGCATATCGACCTAATTTGCTCCAAAGCACAAGCTTACCGCATATAAAAATGCCTAATAAGATCAATTCTAGAGCATACATGCCCTGTTTGGTCACCCTATCATGTGAGTGATGTAAAAAAACCTGAGTCTCTTCAAAGAAAAGCAATAAGATTTATTTACGGCAGCAAGAGAAACTAAATGAAGCGTTTTCAGTGTTCTGCGATTGAAGTGATAAATGGCAAATTTAATTTCAAGAAAATCGTTGTCATGACACTTACGACCAAAAAAGAACCATTTAAATACACTTATAAAAACAGATCAAACAACTTATCACAAGTAAAGAGATTTCAGTCTTCACATTCACACCTAATGCACAGGCATATCGACCTAATTTGCTCCAAAGCACAAGCTTACCGCATATAAATATGCCTAATAAGACCAATTCTGTAGCATACATGCACTGTTTGGTCACCCTATCAAGTGCGTGATGTAAAAAAAAACCTGAGTCTCTTCAAAGAAAATCAATAACATTTATTTACGGCAGGAAGAGAAACTAAATGAAGCGTTTTCAGTGTTCTGCGATTCAAGTGAGAAATGGCAAATTTAATTTCAAGAAAATCGTTGTCATGACACTTACGACCAAAAAAAACCATTTAAATACACTTATAAAAACAGCTCAAGCAACTTATCACAAGTAAAGAGATTTCAGTCTTCACATTCACACCTAATGCACAGGCATATCGACCTAATTTGCTCCACAAGCTTACCGCATATAAATATGCGTAATAAGACCAATTCTTGAGCATACATGCACTGTTTGGTCACCCTATCATGTGCGTGATGTAAAAAAACCTGTGTCGCTTCAAACAAAAGCAATAAGATTTATTTACGGCAGGAAGAGAAACTAAATGATGCGTTTTCAGTGTTCTGCGATTCAAGTGAGAAATGGCTAATTTAATTTCAAGAAAATCGTTGTCATGACACTTACGACCAAAAAAAAACCATTTAAATACACTTATAAAAACAACTCAAACAACTTATCACAATTAAAGAGATTTCAGTCTTTGGGAGTAACATTCACACCTAATGCACAGGCATATCGACCTAATTTGCTCCAAAGCACAAGCTTACCGCATATAAAAATGCCTAATAAGATCAATTCTAGAGCATACATGCCCTGTTTGGTCACCCTATCATGTGAGTGATGTAAAAAAACCTGAGTCTCTTCAAAGAAAAGCAATAAGATTTATTTACGGCAGCAAGAGAAACTAAATGAAGCGTTTTCAGTGTTCTGCGATTGAAGTGATAAATGGCAAATTTAATTTCAAGAAAATCGTTGTCATGACACTTACGACCAAAAAAGAACCATTTAAATACACTTATAAAAACAGATCAAACAACTTATCACAAGTAAAGAGATTTCAGTATTTGGGAGTAACATTCACACCTAATCCACAGGCATATCGACCTAATTTGGTCCAAAGCACCAGCTTACCGCATATAAAAATGCCTAATAAGACCAATTCTAGAGCCTACATGCGCTGTTTGGTCACCCTATCATGTGCGTGATGTAAAAAAACCTGAGTCTCTTCAAAAAAAAGCAATAAGATTTATTTACAGCAGCAAGAGAAACTAAATGAAGCGTTTTCAGTGTTCTGCGATTGAAGTGAGAAATGGCAAATTTAATTTGAAGAAAATCGTTGTCATGAAACTTACGACCAAAAAAGAACCATTTAAATACACTTATAAAAACAGATCAAACAACTTATCACAAGTAAAGAGATTTCAGTCTTCACATTCACACCTAATGCACAGGCATATCGACCTAATTTGTTCCAAAGCACAAGCTTACCGCATATAAATATGCCTAATAAGACCAATTCTGTAGCATACATGCACTGTTTGGTCACCCTATCATGTGCGTGATGTAAAAAAACCTGAGTCTCTTCAAAGAAAATCAATAACATTTATTTACGGCAGGAAGAGAAACTAAATGAAGCGTTTTCAGTGTTCTGCGATTCAAGTGAGAAATGGCAAATTTAATTTCAAGAAAATCGTTGTCATGACACTTACGACCAAAAAAAACCATTTAAATACACTTATAAAAACAGCTCAAACAACTTATCACAAGTAAAGAGATTTCAGTCTTTGGGAGTAACATTCACACCTAATGCACAGGCATATCGACCTAATTTGCTCCAAAGCACAAGCTTACCGCATATAAAAATGCCTAATAAGATCAATTCTAGAGCATACATGCCCTGTTTGGTCACCCTATCATGGGAGTGATGTAAAAAAACCTGAGTCTCTTCAAAGAAAAGCAATAAAATTTATTTACGGCAGCAAGAGAAACTAAATGAAGCGTTTTCAGTGTTCTGCGATGGAAGTGATAAATGGCAAATTTAATTTCAAGAAAATCGTTGTCATGACACTTACGACCAAAAAATAACCATTTAAATACACTTATAAAAACAGATCAAACAGTTTATCACAAGTAAAGAGATTTCAGTATCTGGGAGTAACATTCACACCTAATCCACAGGCATATCGACCTAATTTGCTCCAAAGCACAAGCTTACCGCATATAAAAATGCCTAATAAGATCAATTCTTGAGCATGCATGCGCTGTTTGGTCACCCTTTCATATGCGTGATGCAAAAAAACCCGTGTCTCTTCAAAGAAAAGCAATAAGATGTATTTACGGCAGCAAGAGAAACTAAATGAAGCGTTTTCAGTGTTTTGCGATCGAAGTGAGAAATGGCAAATTTAATTTCAAGAAAATCGTTGTCATGACACTTACGACCAAAAAAGAACCATTTAAATACACTTATAAAAATACATCAAACAACTTATCACAAGTAAAGAGATTTCAGTCTTTGGGAGTAACATTCACACCTAATGCACAGGCATATCGACCTAATTTGCTCCAAAGCACCAGCTTACCGCATATAAAAATGCCTAATAAGAACAATTCTTGAGCATACATGCGCTGTTTGGTCACCCTATCATGTGCGTGATGTAAAAAACCTGAGTCTCTTCAAAGAAAAGCAATAAGATTTATTTACAGCAGCAAGAGAAACTAAATGAAGCGTTTTCAATGTTCTTCGATTAAAGTGAGAAATGGGAAATTTAATTTCAAGAAAATCGGTGTCATGAAACTTACGACCAAAAAAGAACCATTTAAATACACTTATAAAAAGAGATCAAACAACTTATCACAAGTAAAGAGATTTCAGTCTTTGGGAGTAACATTCACACCTAATGCACAGGCATATCGACCTAATTTGCTCCAAAGCACAAGCTTACCGCATATAAAAATGCCTAATAAGATCAATTCTAGAGCATACATGCCCTGTTTGGTCACCCTATCATGGGAGTGATGTAAAAAAACCTGAGTCTCTTCAAAGAAAAGCAATAAGATTTATTTACGGCAGCAAGAGAAACTAAATGAAGCGTTTTCAGTGTTCTGCGATTGAAGTGATAAATGGCAAATTTAATTTCAAGAAAATCGTTGTCATGACACTTACGACCAAAAAAGAACCATTTAAATACACTTATAAAAACAGATCAAACAACTTATCACAAGTAAAGAGATTTCAGTATTTGGGAGTAACATTCACACCTAATCCACAGGCATATCGACCTAATTTGCTCCAAAGCACCAGCTTACCGCATATAAAAATGCCTAATAAGACCAATTCTAGAGCCTACATGCGCTGTTTGGTCACCCTATCATGTGCGTGATGTAAAAAAACCTGAGTCTCTTCAAAAAAAAGCAATAAGATTTATTTACAGCAGCAAGAGAAACTAAATGAAGCGTTTTCAGTGTTCTGCGATTGAAGTGAGAAATGGCAAATTTAATTTGAAGAAAATCGTTGTCATGAAACTTACGACCAAAAAAGAACCATTTAAATACACTTATAAAAACAGATCAAACAACTTATCACAAGTAAAGAGATTTCAGTCTTCACATTCACACCTAATGCACAGGCATATCGACCTAATTTGTTCCAAAGCACAAGCTTACCGCATATAAATATGCCTAATAAGACCAATTCTGTAGCATACATGCACTGTTTGGTCACCCTATCATGTGCGTGATGTAAAAAAACCTGAGTCTCTTCAAAGAAAATCAATAACATTTATTTACGGCAGGAAGAGAAACTAAATGAAGCGTTTTCAGTGTTCTGCGATTCAAGTGAGAAATGGCAAATTTAATTTCAAGAAAATCGTTGTCATGACACTTACGACCAAAAAAAACCATTTAAATACACTTATAAAAACAGCTCAAACAACTTATCACAAGTAAAGAGTTTTCAGTCTTTGGGAGTAACATTCACACCTAATGCACAGGCATATCGACCTAATTTGCTCCAAAGCACAAGCTTACCGCATATAAAAATGCCTAATAAGATCAATTCTAGAGCATACATGCCCTGTTTGGTCACCCTATCATGGGAGTGATGTAAAAAAACCTGAGTCTCTTCAAAGAAAAGCAATAAAATTTATTTACGGCAGCAAGAGAAACTAAATGAAGCGTTTTCAGTGTTCTGCGATGGAAGTGATAAATGGCAAATTTAATTTCAAGAAAATCGTTGTCATGACACTTACGACCAAAAAATAACCATTTAAATACACTTATAAAAACAGATCAAACAGTTTATCACAAGTAAAGAGATTTCAGTATCTGGGAGTAACATTCACACCTAATCCACAGGCATATCGACCTAATTTGCTCCAAAGCACAAGCTTACCGCATATAAAAATGCCTAATAAGATCAATTCTTGAGCATGCATGCGCTGTTTGGTCACCCTTTCATATGCGTGATGCAAAAAAACCCATGTCTCTTCAAAGAAAAGCAATAAGATGTATTTACGGCAGCAAGAGAAACTAAATGAAGCGTTTTCAGTGTTTTGCGATCGAAGTGAGAAATGGCAAATTTAATTTCAAGAAAATCGTTGTCATGACACTTACGACCAAAAAAGAACCATTTAAATACACTTATAAAAATACATCAAACAACTTATCACAAGTAAAGAGATTTCAGTCTTTGGGAGTAACATTCACACCTAATGCACAGGCATATCGACCTAATTTGCTCCAAAGCACCAGCTTACCGCATATAAAAATGCCTAATAAGAACAATTCTTGAGCATACATGCGCTGTTTGGTCACCCTATCATGTGCGTGATGTAAAAAACCTGAGTCTCTTCAAAGAAAAGCAATAAGATTTATTTACAGCAGCAAGAGAAACTAAATGAAGCGTTTTCAATGTTCTGCGATTAAAGTGAGAAATGGGAAATTTAATTTCAAGAAAATCGGTGTCATGAAACTTACGACCAAAAAAGAACCATTTAAATACACTTATAAAAAGAGATCAAACAACTTATCACAAGTAAAGAGATTTCAGTCTTTGGGAGTAACATTCACACCTAATGCACAGGCATATCGACCTAATTTGCTCCAAAGCACAAGCTTACCGCATATAAAAATGCCTAATAAGATCAATTCTAGAGCATACATGCCCTGTTTGGTCACCCTATCATGGGAGTGATGTAAAAAAACCTGAGTCTCTTCAAAGAAAAGCAATAAAATTTATTTACGGCAGCAACAGAAACTAAATGAAGCGTTTTCAGTGTTCTGCGATGGAAGTGATAAATGGCAAATTTAATTTCAAGAAAATCGTTGTCATGACACTTACGACCAAAAAAGAACCAATTAAATACACTTATAAAAACAGATCAAAACACTTATCACAAGTAAATAGATTTTAGTCTTTGGGAGTAACATTCACACCTAATGCACAGGCGTATCGACCTAATTTGCTCCAAAGCACAAGCTTACCGCATATAAAAATGCCTTATAAAATCAATTCTTGAGCATGCATGCGCTGTTTGGTCACCCTTTCATGTGCGTGATGTAAAAAAAACCTGAGTCTCTTCAAAGAAAAGCAATAAGATTTATTTACGGCAGCAAGAGAAACTAAATGAAGCGTTTTCAGTGTTCTGCGATTGAAGTGAGAAATGGCAAATTTAATTTCAAGAAAATCGTTGTCATGACACTTACGACCAAAAAAGAACCATTTAAATGCACTTATAAAAAAGATCAAACAACTTATCACAAGTAGAGATTTCAGTCTTCACATTCACACCTAATGCACAGGCATATCGACCTAATTTGCTCCAAAGCACAAGCTTACCGCATATAAAAATGCCTAATAAGACCAATTCTTGAGCATACATGCGCTGTTTGGTCCCCCTACATGTGCGTGATGTAAAAAAACCTGAGTCTCTTCAAAGAAAAGCAATAAGATTTATTTACGGCAGCAAGAGAAACTAAATGAAGTGTTTTCAGTGTTCTGCGATAGAAGTGAGAAATGGCAAATTTAATTTCAAGAAAATCGTTGTCATGACACTTACGACCAAAAAAGAACCATTTAAATACACTTATAAAAACAGATCAAACAACTTATCACAAGTAAAGAGATTTCAGTCTTCACATTCACACCTAATGCACAGGCATATCGACCTAATTTGCTCCACAAGCTTACCGCATATGCACTGTTTGGTCACCCTATCATGTGCGTGATGTAAAAAAACCTGTGTCGCTTCAAAGAAAAGCAATAAGATTTATTTACGGCAGGAAGAGAAACTAAATGATGCGTTTTCAGTGTTCTGCGATTCAAGTGAGAAATGGCAAATTTAATTTCAAGAAAATCGTTGTCATGACACTTACGACCAAAAAAAAACCATTTAAATACACTTATAAAACAATTCAAACAACTTATCACAATTAAAGAGATTTCAGTATTTGGGAGTAACATTCACACCTAATCCACAGGCATATCGACCTAATTTGCTCCAAAGCACAAGCTTACCGCATATAAAAATGCCTAATAAGATCAATTCTAGAGCATACATGCCCTGTTTGGTCACCCTATCATGTGAGTGATGTAAAAAAACCTGAGTCTCTTCAAAGAAAAGCAATAAGATTTATTTACGGCAGCAAGAGAAACTAAATGAAGCGTTTTCAGTGTTCTGCGATTGAAGTGATAAATGGCAAATTTAATTTCAAGAAAATCGTTGTCATGACACTTACGACCAAAAAAGAACCATTTAAATACACTTATAAAAACAGATCAAACAACTTATCACAAGTAAAGAGATTTCAGTCTTCACATTCACACCTAATGCACAGGCATATCGACCTAATTTGCTCCAAAGCACAAGCTTACCGCATATAAATATGCCTAATAAGACCAATTCTGTAGCATACATGCACTGTTTGGTCACCCTATCATGTGCGTGATGTAAAAAAAAACCTGAGTCTCTTCAAAGAAAATCAATAACATTTATTTACGGCAGGAAGAGAAACTAAATGAAGCGTTTTCAGTGTTCTGCGATTCAAGTGAGAAATGGCAAATTTAATTTCAAGAAAATCGTTGTCATGACACTTACGACCAAAAAAAACCATTTAAATACACTTATAAAAACAGCTCAAGCAACTTATCACAAGTAAAGAGATTTCAGTCTTTGGGAGTAACATTCACACCTAATGCACAGGCATATCGACCTAATTTGCTCCAAAGCACAAGCTTACCGCATATTAAAATGCCTAATAAGATCAATTCTAGAGCATACATGCCCTGTTTGGTCACCCTATCATGGGAGTGATGTAAAAAAACCTGAGTCTCTTCAAAGAAAAGCAATAAGATTTATTTACGGCAGCAAGAGAAACTAAATGAAGCGTTTTCAGTGTTCTGCGATGGAAGTGATAAATGGCAAATTTAATTTCAAGAAAATCGTTGTCATGACACTTACGACCAAAAAATAACCATTTAAATACACTTATAAAAACAGATCAAACAGTTTATCACAAGTAAAGAGATTTCAGTATCTGGGAGTAACATTCACACCTAATCCACAGGCATATCGACCTAATTTGCTCCAAAGCACAAGCTTACCGCATATAAAAATGCCTAATAAGATCAATTCTTGAGCATGCATGCGTTGTTTGGTCACCCTTTCATATGCGTGATGCAAAAAAACCCGTGTCTCTTCAAAGAAAAGCAATAAGATGTATTTACGGCAGCAAGAGAAACTAAATGAAGCGTTTTCAGTGTTTTGCGATCGAAGTGAGAAATGGCAAATTTAATTTCAAGAAAATCGTTGTCATGACACTTACGACCAAAAAAGAACCATTTAAATACACTTATAAAAAGAGATCAAACAACTTATCAAAAGTAAAGAGATTTCAGTATCTGGGAGTAACATTCACACCTAATCCACAGGCATTTCGATCTAATTTGCTCCAAAGCACAAGCTTACCGCATATAAAAATGCCTAATAAGACCAATTCTTGAGCATACATGCGCTGTTTGGTCACCCTATCATGTGCGTGATGTAAAAAACCTGAGTCTCTTCAAAGAAAAGCAATAAGATTTATTTACAGCAGCAAGAGAAACTAAATGAAGCGTTTTCAATGTTCTGCGATTAAAGTGAGAAATGGGAAATTTAATTTCAAGAAAATCGGTGTCATGAAACTTACGACCAAAAAAGAACCATTTAAATACACTTATAAAAAGAGATCAAACAACTTATCACAAGTAAAGAGATTTCAGTCTTTGGGAGTAACATTCACACCTAATCCACAGGCATTTCGATCTAATTTGCTCCAAAGCACAAGCTTACCGCATATAAAAATGCCTAATAAGACCAATTCTTGAGCATACATGCGCTGTTTGGTCACCCTATCATGTGCGTGATGTAAAAAACCTGAGTCTCTTCAAAGAAAAGCAATAAGATTTATTTACAGCAGCAAGAGAAACTAAATGAAGCGTTTTCAATGTTCTGCGATTAAAGTGAGAAATGGGAAATTTAATTTCAAGAAAATCGGTGTCATGAAACTTACGACCAAAAAAGAACCATTTAAATACACTTATAAAAAGAGATCAAACAACTTATCACAAGTAAAGAGATTTCAGTCTTTGGGAGTAACATTCACACCTAATGGACAGGCATATCGACCTAATTTGCTCCAAAGCACCATCTTACCGCATATAAAAATGCCTAATAAGAACAATTCTTGAGCATACATGCGCTGTTTGGTCACCCTATCATGTGCGTGATGTAAAAAAACCTGAGTCTCTTCAAAGAAAAGCAATAAGATTTATTTACAGCAGCAAGAGAAACTAAATGAAGCGTTTTCAATGTTCTGCGATTAAAGTGAGAAATGGGAAATTTAATTTCAAGAAAATCGGTGTCATGAAACTTACGACCAAAAAGAACCATTTAAATACACTTATAAAAAGAGATCAAACAACTTATCACAAGTAAAGAGATTTCAGTATCTGGGAGTAACATTCACACCTAATCCACAGGCATTTCGATCTAATTTGCTCCAAAGCACAAGCTTACCGCATATAAAAATGCCTAATAAAATCAATTCTTGAGCATGCATGCGCTGTTTGGTCACCCTTTCATATGCGTGATGTAAAAAAAACCTGAGTCTCTTCAAAGAAAAGCAATAAGATTTATTTACGGCAGCAAGAGAAACTAAATGAAGCGTTTTCAGTGTTGTGCGATTGAAGTGAGAAATGGCAAATTTAATTTCAAGAAAATCGTTGTCATGACACTTACGACCAAAAAAGAACCATTTAAATACACTTATAAAAACAGATCAAACAACTTATCACAAGTAAAGAGATTTCAGTCTTCACATTCACACCTAATGCACAGGCATATCGACCTAATTTGCTCCACAAGCTTACCGCATATAAATATGCGTAATAAGACCAATTCTTGAGCATACATGCACTGTTTGGTCACCCTATCATGTGCGTGATGTAAAAAAACCTGTGTCGCTTCAAAGAAAAGCAATAAGATTTATTTACGGCAGCAAGAGAAACTAAATGAAGCGTTTTCAGTGTTCTGCGATTGAAGTGAGAAATGGCAAATTTAATTTCAAGAAAATCGTTGTCATGACACTTACGACCAAAAAAGAACCATTTAAATGCACTTATAAAAAAGATCAAACAACTTATCACAAGTAGAGATTTCAGTCTTCACATTCACACCTAATGCACAGGCATATCGACCTAATTTGCTCCAAAGCACAAGCTTACCGCATATAAAAATGCCTAATAAGACCAATTCTTGAGCATACATGCGCTGTTTGGTCCCCCTACATGTGCGTGATGTAAAAAAACCTGAGTCTCTTCAAAGAAAAGCAATAAGATTTATTTACGGCAGCAAGAGAAACTAAATGAAGCGTTTTCAGTGTTGTGCGATTGAAGTGAGAAATGGCAAATTTAATTTCAAGAAAATCGTTGTCATGACACTTACGACCAAAAAAGAACCATTTAAATACACTTATAAAAACAGATCAAACAACTTATCACAAGTAAAGAGATTTCAGTCTTCACATTCACACCTAATGCACAGGCATATCGACCTAATTTGCTCCACAAGCTTACCGCATATAAATATGCGTAATAAGACCAATTCTTGAGCATACATGCACTGTTTGGTCACCCTATCATGTGCGTGATGTAAAAAAACCTGTGTCGCTTCAAAGAAAAGCAATAAGATTTATTTACGGCAGGAAGAGAAACTAAATGATGCGTTTTCAGTGTTCTGCGATTCAAGTGAGAAATGGCAAATTTAATTTCAAGAAAATCGTTGTCATGACACTTACGACCAAAAAAAACCATTTAAATACACTTATAAAAACAACTCCAACAACTTATCACAATTAAAGAGATTTCAGTCTTTGGGAGTAACATTCACACCTAATGCACAGGCATATCGACCTAATTTGCTCCAAAGCACAAGCTTACCGCATATAAAAATGCCTAATAAGATCAATTCTAGAGCATACATGCCCTGTTTGGTCACCCTATCATGTGAGTGATGTAAAAAAACCTGAGTCTCTTCAAAGAAAAGCAATAAGATGTATTTACGGCAGCAAGAGAAACTAAATGAAGCGTTTTCAGTGTTTTGCGATCGAAGTGAGAAATGGCAAATTTAATTTCAAGAAAATCGTTGTCATGACACTTACGACCAAAAAAGAACCATTTAAATACACTTATAAAAAGACATCAAACAACTTATCACAAGTAGATTTCAGTCTTCACATTCACACCTAATGCACAGGCATATCGACGTAATTTGCTCCAAAGCACAAGCTTACCGCATATAAAAATGCCTAATAAGACCAATTCTTGAGCATACATGCGCTGTTTGGTCACCCTATCATGTACGTGATGCAAAAAAACCTGAGTCTCTTCAAAGAAAAGCAATAAGATTTATTTACGGCAGTAAGAGGAACTAAATGAAGCGTTTTCAGTGTTCTGCGATTCAAGTGAGAAATGGCAAATTTAATTTCAAGAAAGTCGTTGTCATGACACTTACGACCAAAAAAGAACCATTTAAATACACTTATAAAAACAGATCAAACAACTTATCACAAGTAAAGAGATTTCAGTCTTCACATTCACACCTAATGCACAGGCATATGGACCTAATTTGCTCCAAAGCACAAGCTTACCTCATATAAAAATGCCTAATAAGATCAATTCTTGAGCATACATGCGGTGTTTGGTCACCCTTTCATGTGCGTGATGTAAAAAAAACCTGAGTCTCTTCAAAGAAAAGCAATAAGATTTATTTACGGCAGCAAGAGAAACTAAATGAAGCGTTTTCAGTGTTCTGCGATTGAAGTGAGAAATGGCAAATTTAATTTCAAGAAAATCGTTGTCATGACACTTACGACCAAAAAAGAACCATTTAAATGCACTTATAAAAAAGATCAAACAACTTATCACAAGTAGAGATTTCAGTCTTCACATTCACACCTAATGCACAGGCATATCGACCTAATTTGCTCCAAAGCACAAGCTTACCGCATATAAAAATGCCTAATAAGACCAATTCTTGAGCATACATGCGCTGTTTGGTCCCCCTACATGTGCGTGATGTAAAAAAACCTGAGTCTCTTCAAAGAAAAGCAATAAGATTTATTTACGGCAGCAAGAGAAACTAAATGAAGCGTTTTCAGTGTTGTGCGATTGAAGTGAGAAATGGCAAATTTAATTTCAAGAAAATCGTTGTCATGACACTTACGACCAAAAAAGAACCATTTAAATACACTTATAAAAACAGATCAAACAACTTATCACAAGTAAAGAGATTTCAGTCTTCACATTCACACCTAATGCACAGGCATATCGACCTAATTTGCTCCACAAGCTTACCGCATATAAATATGCGTAATAAGACCAATTCTTGAGCATACATGCACTGTTTGGTCACCCTATCATGTGCGTGATGTAAAAAAACCTGTGTCGCTTCAAAGAAAAGCAATAAGATTTATTTACGGCAGGAAGAGAAACTAAATGATGCGTTTTCAGTGTTCTGCGATTCAAGTGAGAAATGGCAAATTTAATTTCAAGAAAATCGTTGTCATGACACTTACGACCAAAAAAAACCATTTAAATACACTTATAAAAACAACTCCAACAACTTATCACAATTAAAGAGATTTCAGTCTTTGGGAGTAACATTCACACCTAATGCACAGGCATATCGACCTAATTTGCTCCAAAGCACAAGCTTACCGCATATAAAAATGCCTAATAAGATCAATTCTAGAGCATACATGCCCTGTTTGGTCACCCTATCATGTGAGTGATGTAAAAAAACCTGAGTCTCTTCAAAGAAAAGCAATAAGATGTATTTACGGCAGCAAGAGAAACTAAATGAAGCGTTTTCAGTGTTTTGCGATCGAAGTGAGAAATGGCAAATTTAATTTCAAGAAAATCGTTGTCATGACACTTACGACCAAAAAAGAACCATTTAAATACACTTATAAAAAGACATCAAACAACTTATCACAAGTAGATTTCAGTCTTCACATTCACACCTATTGCACAGGCATATCGACGTAATTTGCTCCAAAGCACAAGCTTACCGCATATAAAAATGCCTAATAAGACCAATTCTTGAGCATACATGCGCTGTTTGGTCACCCTATCATGTACGTGATGCAAAAAAACCTGAGTCTCTTCAAAGAAAAGCAATAAGATTTATTTACGGCAGTAAGAGGAACTAAATGAAGCGTTTTCAGTGTTCTGCGATTCAAGTGAGAAATGGCAAATTTAATTTCAAGAAAGTCGTTGTCATGACACTTACGACCAAAAAAGAACCATTTAAATACACTTATAAAAACAGATCAAACAACTTATCACAAGTAAAGAGATTTCAGTCTTCACATTCACACCTAATGCACAGGCATATGGACCTAATTTGCTCCAAAGCACAAGCTTACCTCATATAAAAATGCCTAATAAGATCAATTCTTGAGCATACATGCGGTGTTTGGTCACCCTTTCATGTGCGTGATGTAAAAAAAACCTGAGTCTCTTCAAAGAAAAGCAATAAGATTTATTTACGGCAGCAAGAGAAACTAAATGAAGCGTTTTCAGTGTTCTGCGATTGAAGTGAGAAATGGCAAATTTAATTTCAAGAAAATCGTTGTCATGACACTTACGACCAAAAAAGAACCATTTAAATGCACTTATAAAAAAGATCAAACAACTTACCACAAGTAGAGATTTTAGTCTTCACATTCACACCTAATGCACAGGCATATCGACCTGATTTGCTCCAAAGCACAAGCTTACCGCATATAAATATGCGTAATAAGACCAATTCTTGAGCATACATGCACTGTTTGGTCACCCTATCATGTGCGTGATGTAAAAAAACCTGTGTCGCTTCAAAGAAAAGCAATAAGATTTATTTACGGCAGGAAGAGAAACTAAATGATGCGTTTTCAGTGTTCTGCGATTCAAGTGAGAAATGGCAAATTTAATTTCAAGAAAATCGTTGTCATGACACTTACGACCAAAAAAAAACCATTTAAATACACTTATAAAAACAACTCAAACAACTTATCACAATTAAAGAGATTTCAGTCTTTGGGAGTAACATTCACACCTAATGCACAGGCATATCGACCTAATTTGCTCCAAAGCACAAGCTTACCGCATATAAAAATGCCTAATAAGATCAATTCTAGAGCATACATGCCCTGTTTGGTCACCCTATCATGTGAGTGATGTAAAAAAACCTGAGTCTCTTCAAAGAAAAGCAATAAGATTTATTTACGGCAGCAAGAGAAACTAAATGAAGCGTTTTCAGTGTTCTGCGATTGAAGTGATAAATGGCAAATTTAATTTCAAGAAAATCGTTGTCATGACACTTACGACCAAAAAAGAACCATTTAAATACACTTATAAAAACAGATCAAACAACTTATCACAAGTAAAGAGATTTCAGTATTTGGGAGTAACATTCACACCTAATCCACAGGCATATCGACCTAATTTGCTCCAAAGCACCAGCTTACCGCATATAAAAATGCCTAATAAGACCAATTCTAGAGCCTACATGCGCTGTTTGGTCACCCTATCATGTGCGTGATGTAAAAAAACCTGAGTCTCTTCAAAGAAAAGCAATAAGATTTATTTATAGCAGCAAGAGAAACTAAATGAAGCGTTTTCAGTGTTCTGCGTTTGAAGTGAGAAATGGCAAATTTAATTTGAAGAAAATCGTTGTCATGACACTTACGACCAAAAAAGAACCATTTAAATACACTTATAAAAACAGATCAAACAACTTATCACAAGTAAAGAGATTTCAGTCTTCACATTCACACCTAATGCACAGGCATATCGACCTAATTTGCTCCACAAGCTTACCGCATATAAATATGCGTAATAAGACCAATTCTTGAGCATACATGCACTGTTTGGTCACCCTATCATGTGCGTGATGTAAAAAAACCTGTGTCGCTTCA
This sequence comes from Amblyomma mixtum, assembly GCF_055824585.1. NCBI lineage: Eukaryota > Metazoa > Arthropoda > Arachnida > Ixodida > Ixodidae > Amblyomma > Amblyomma mixtum. Next base: position 201,751,609 of record NC_143016.1, read on the forward strand.
AAGAAAAGCAATAAGATTTATTTACGGCAGGAAGAGAAACTAAATGATGCGTTTTCAGTGTTCTGCGATTCAAGTGAGAAATGGCAAATTTAATTTCAAGAAAATCGTTGTCATGACACTTACGACCAAAAAAAACCATTTAAATACACTTATAAAAACAACTCCAACAACTTATCACAATTAAAATGATTTCAGTCTTTGGGAGTAACATTCACACCTAATGCACAGGCATATCGACCTAATTTGCTCCAAAGCACAAGCTTACCGCATATAAAAATGCCTAATAAGATCAATTCTAGAGCATACATGCCCTGTTTGGTCACCCTATCATGTGAGTGATGTAAAAAAACCTGAGTCTCTTCAAAGAAAAGCAATAAGATGTATTTACGGCAGCAAGAGAAACTAAATGAAGCGTTTTCAGTGTTTTGCGATCGAAGTGAGAAATGGCAAATTTAATTTCAAGAAAATCGTTGTCATGACACTTACGACCAAAAAAGAACCATTTAAATACACTTATAAAAAGACATCAAACAACTTATCACAAGTAGATTTCAGTCTTCACATTCACACCTAATGCACAGGCATATCGACGTAATTTGCTCCAAAGCACAAGCTTACCGCATATAAAAATGCCTAATAAGACCAATTCTTGAGCATACATGCGCTGTTTGGTCACCCTATCATGTACGTGATGCAAAAAAACCTGAGTCTCTTCAAAGAAAAGCAATAAGATTTATTTACGGCAGTAAGAGGAACTAAATGAAGCGTTTTCAGTGTTCTGCGATTCAAGTGAGAAATGGCAAATTTAATTTCAAGAAAGTCGTTGTCATGACACTTACGACCAAAAAAGAACCATTTAAATACACTTATAAAAACAGATCAAACAACTTATCACAAGTAAAGAGATTTCAGTCTTCACATTCACACCTAATGCACAGGCATATGGACCTAATTTGCTCCAAAGCACAAGCTTACCTCATATAAAAATGCCTAATAAGATCAATTCTTGAGCATACATGCGGTGTTTGGTCACCCTTTCATGTGCGTGATGTAAAAAAAACCTGAGTCTCTTCAAAGAAAAGCAATAAGATTTATTTACGGCAGCAAGAGAAACTAAATGAAGCGTTTTCAGTGTTCTGCGATTGAAGTGAGAAATGGCAAATTTAATTTCAAGAAAATCGTTGTCATGACACTTACGACCAAAAAAGAACCATTTAAATGCACTTATAAAAAAGATCAAACAACTTACCACAAGTAGAGATTTTAGTCTTCACATTCACACCTAATGCACAGGCATATCGACCTGATTTGCTCCAAAGCACAAGCTTACCGCATATAAATATGCGTAATAAGACCAATTCTTGAGCATACATGCACTGTTTGGTCACCCTATCATGTGCGTGATGTAAAAAAACCTGTGTCGCTTCAAAGAAAAGCAATAAGATTTATTTACGGCAGGAAGAGAAACTAAATGATGCGTTTTCAGTGTTCTGCGATTCAAGTGAGAAATGGCAAATTTAATTTCAAGAAAATCGTTGTCATGACACTTACGACCAAAAAAAAACCATTTAAATACACTTATAAAAACAACTCAAACAACTTATCACAATTAAAGAGATTTCAGTCTTTGGGAGTAACATTCACACCTAATGCACAGGCATATCGACCTAATTTGCTCCAAAGCACAAGCTTACCGCATATAAAAATGCCTAATAAGATCAATTCTAGAGCATACATGCCCTGTTTGGTCACCCTATCATGTGAGTGATGTAAAAAAACCTGAGTCTCTTCAAAGAAAAGCAATAAGATTTATTTACGGCAGCAAGAGAAACTAAATGAAGCGTTTTCAGTGTTCTGCGATAGAAGTGATAAATGGCAAATTTAATTTCAAGAAAATCGTTGTCATGACACTTACGACCAAAAAAGAACCATTTAAATACACTTATAAAAACAGATCAAACAACTTATCACAAGTAAAGAGATTTCAGTATTTGGGAGTAACATTCACACCTAATCCACAGGCATATCGACCTAATTTGCTCCAAAGCACCAGCTTACCGCATATAAAAATGCCTAATAAGACCAATTCTAGAGCCTACATGCGCTGTTTGGTCACCCTATCATGTGCGTGATGTAAAAAAACCTGAGTCTCTTCAAAGAAAAGCAATAAGATTTATTTATAGCAGCAAGAGAAACTAAATGAAGCGTTTTCAGTGTTCTGCGATTGAAGTGAGAAATGGCAAATTTAATTTGAAGAAAATCGTTGTCATGAAACTTACGACCAAAAAAGAACCATTTAAATACACTTATAAAAACAGATCAAACAACTTATCACAAGTAAAGAGATTTCAGTCTTCACATTCACACCTAATGCACAGGCATATCGACCTAATTTGCTCCAAAGCACAAGCTTACCGCATATAAATATGCCTAATAAGACCAATTCTGTAGCATACATGCACTGTTTGGTCACCCTATCATGTGCGTGATGTAAAAAAAACCTGAGTCTCTTCAAAGAAAATCAATAACATTTATTTACGGCAGGAAGAGAAACTAAATGAAGCGTTTTCAGTGTTCTGCGATTCAAGTGAGAAATGGCAAATTTAATTTCAAGAAAATCGTTGTCATGACACTTACGACCAAAAAAAACCATTTAAATACACTTATAAAAACAGCTCAAACAACTTATCACAAGTAAAGAGATTTCAGTCTTTGGGAGTAACATTCACACCTAATGCACAGGCATATCGACCTAATTTGCTCCAAAGCACAAGCTTACCGCATATAAAAATGCCTAATAAGATCAATTCTAGAGCATACATGCCCTGTTTGGTCACCCTATCATGGGAGTGATGTAAAAAAACCTGAGTCTCTTCAAAGAAAAGCAATAAAATTTATTTACGGCAGCAAGAGAAACTAAATGAAGCGTTTTCAGTGTTCTGCGATGGAAGTGATAAATGGCAAATTTAATTTCAAGAAAATCGTTGTCATGACACTTACGACCAAAAAATAACCATTTAAATACACTTATAAAAACAGATGAAACAGTTTATCACAAGTAAAGAGATTTCAGTATCTGGGAGTAACATTCACACCTAATCCACAGGCATATCGACCTAATTTGCTCCAAAGCACAAGCTTACCGCATATAAAAATGCCTAATAAGATCAATTCTTGAGCATGCATGCGCTGTTTGGTCACCCTTTCATATGCGTGATGCAAAAAAACCCGTGTCTCTTCAAAGAAAAGCAATAAGATGTATTTACGGCAGCAAGAGAAACTAAATGAAGCGTTTTCAGTGTTTTGCGATCGAAGTGAGAAATGGCAAATTTAATTTCAAGAAAATCGTTGTCATGACACTTACGACCAAAAAAGAACCATTTAAATACACTTATAAAAATACATCAAACAACTTATCACAAGTAAAGAGATTTCAGTCTTTGGGAGTAACATTCACACCTAATGCACAAGCATATCGACCTAATTTGCTCCAAAGCACCAGCTTACCGCATATAAAAATGCCTAATAAGAACAATTCTTGAGCATACATGCGCTGTTTGGTCACCCTATGATGTGCGTGATGTAAACAACCTGAGTCTCTTCAAAGAAAAGCAATAAGATTTATTTACAGCAGCAAGAGAAACTAAATGAAGCGTTTTCAATGTTCTGCGATTGAAGTGATAAATGGCAAATTTAATTTCAAGAAAATCGTTGTCATGACACTTACGACCAAAAAAGAACCATTTAAATACACTTATAAAAACAGATCAACCAACTTATCACAAGTAAAGAGATTTCAGTCTTCACATTCACACCTAATGCACAGGCATATCGACCTAATTTGCTCCAAAGCACAAGCTTACCGCATATAAATATGCCTAATAAGACCAATTCTGTAGCATACATGCACTGTTTGGTCACCCTATCATGTGCGTGATGTAAAAAAAACCTGAGTCTCTTCAAAGAAAATCAATAACATTTATTTACGGCAGGAAGAGAAACTAAATGAAGCGTTTTCAGTGTTCTGCGATTCAAGTGAGAAATGGCAAATTTAATTTCAAGAAAATCGTTGTCATGACACTTACGACCAAAAAAAACCATTTAAATACACTTATAAAAACAGCTCAAACAACTTATCACAAGTAAAGAGATTTCAGTCTTTGGGAGTAACATTCACACCTAATGCACAGGCATATCGACCTAATTTGCTCCAAAGCACAAGCTTACCGCATATAAAAATGCCTAATAAGATCAATTCTAGAGCATACATGCCCTGTTTGGTCACCCTATCATGGGAGTGATGTAAAAAAACCTGAGTCTCTTCAAAGAAAAGCAATAAGATTTATTTACGGCAGCAAGAGAAACTAAATGAAGCGTTTTCAGTGTTCTGCGATGGAAGTGATAAATGGCAAATTTAATTTCAAGAAAATCGTTGTCTTGACACTTACGACCAAAAAATAACCATTTAAATACACTTATAAAAACAGATCAAACAGTTTATCACAAGTAAAGAGATTTCAGTATCTGGGAGTAACATTCACACCTAATCCACAGGCATATCGACCTAATTTGCTCCAAAGCACAAGCTTACCGCATATAAAAATGCCTAATAAGATCAATTCTTGAGCATGCATGCGCTGTTTGGTCACCCTTTCATATGCGTGATGCAAAAAAACCCGTGTCTCTTCAAAGAAAAGCAATAAGATGTATTTACGGCAGCAAGAGAAACTAAATGAAGCGTTTTCAGTGTTTTGCGATCGAAGTGTGAAATGGCAAATTTAATTTCAAGAAAATCGTTGTCATGACACTTACGACCAAAAAAGAACCATTTAAATACACTTATAAAAATACATCAAACAACTTATCACAAGTAAAGAGATTTCAGTCTTTGGGAGTAACATTCACACCTAATGCACAGGCATATCGACCTAATTTGCTCCAAAGCACCAGCTTACCGCATATAAAAATGCCTAATAAGAACAATTCTTGAGCATACATGCGCTGTTTGGTCACCCTATGATGTGCGTGATGTAAAAAAACCTGAGTCTCTTCAAAGAAAAGCAATAAGATTTATTTACAGCAGCAAGAGAAACTAAATGAAGCGTTTTCAATGTTCTGCGATTAAAGTGAGAAATGGGAAATTTAATTTCAAGAAAATCGGTGTCATGAAACTTACGACCAAAAAAGAACCATTTAAATACACTTATAAAAAGAGATCAAACAACTTATCACAAGTAAAGAGATTTCAGTATCTGGGAGTAACATTCACACCTAATCCACAGGCATTTCGATCTAATTTGCTCCAAAGCACAAGCTTACCGCATATAAAAATGCCTAATAAGACCAATTCTTGAGCATACATGCGCTGTTTGGTCACCCTATCATGTGCGTGATGTAAAAAACCTGAGTCTCTTCAAAGAAAAGCAATAAGATTTATTTACAGCAGCAAGAGAAACTAAATGAAGCGTTTTCAATGTTCTGCGATTAAAGTGAGAAATGGGAAATTTAATTTCAAGAAAATCGGTGTCATGAAACTTACGACCAAAAAAGAACCATTTAAATACACTTATAAAAAGAGATCAAACAACTTATCACAAGTAAAGAGATTTCAGTCTTTGGGAGTAACATTCACACCTAATGGACAGGCATATCGACCTAATTTGCTCCAAAGCACCATCTTACCGCATATAAAAATGCCTAATAAGAACAATTCTTGAGCATACATGCGCTGTTTGGTCACCCTATCATGTGCGTGATGTAAAAAAACCTGAGTCTCTTCAAAGAAAAGCAATAAGATTTATTTACAGCAGCAAGAGAAACTAAATGAAGCGTTTTCAATGTTCTGCGATTAAAGTGAGAAATGGGAAATTTAATTTCAAGAAAATCGGTGTCATGAAACTTACGACCAAAAAGAACCATTTAAATACACTTATAAAAAGAGATCAAACAACTTATCACAAGTAAAGAGATTTCAGTATCTGGGAGTAACATTCACACCTAATCCACAGGCATTTCGATCTAATTTGCTCCAAAGCACAAGCTTACCGCTTATAAAAATGCCTAATAAAATCAATTCTTGAGCATGCATGCGCTGTTTGGTCACCCTATCATGTGCGTGATGTAAAAAACCTGAGTCTCTTCAAAGAAAATCAATAACATTTATTTACGGCAGGAAGAGAAACTAAATGAAGCGTTTTCAGTGTTCTGCGATTCAAGTGAGAAATGGCAAATTTAATTTCAAGAAAATCGTTGTCATGACACTTACGACCAAAAAAAACCATTTAAATACACTTATAAAAACAGCTCAAACAACTTATCACAAGTAAAGAGATTTCAGTCTTTGGGAGTAACATTCACTCCTAATGCACAGGCATATCGACCTAATTTGCTCCAAAGCACAAGCTTACCGCATATAAAAATGCCTAATAAGATCAATTCTAGAGCATACATGCCCTGTTTGGTCACCCTATCATGGGAGTGATGTAAAAAAACCTGAGTCTCTTCAAAGAAAAGCAATAAAATTTATTTACGGCAGCAAGAGAAACTAAATGAAGCGTTTTCAGTGTTCTGCGATGGAAGTGATAAATGGCAAATTTAATTTCAAGAAAATCGTTGTCATGACACTTACGACCAAAAAATAACCATTTAAATACACTTATAAAAACAGATGAAACAGTTTATCACAAGTAAAGAGATTTCAGTATCTGGGAGTAACATTCACACCTAATCCACAGGCATATCGACCTAATTTGCTCCAAAGCACAAGCTTACCGCATATAAAAATGCCTAATAAGATCAATTCTTGAGCATGCATGCGCTGTTTGGTCACCCTTTCATATGCGTGATGCAAAAAAACCCGTGTCTCTTCAAAGAAAAGCAATAAGATGTATTTACGGCAGCAAGAGAAACTAAATGAAGCGTTTTCAGTGTTTTGCGATCGAAGTGAGAAATGGCAAATTTAATTTCAAGAAAATCATTGTCATGACACTTACGACCAAAAAAGAACCATTTAAATACACTTATAAAAATACATCAAACAACTTATCACAAGTAAAGAGATTTCAGTCTTTGGGAGTAACATTCACACCTAATGCACAAGCATATCGACCTAATTTGCTCCAAAGCACCAGCTTACCGCATATAAAAATGCCTAATAAGAACAATTCTTGAGCATACATGCGCTGTTTGGTCACCCTATGATGTGCGTGATGTAAACAACCTGAGTCTCTTCAAAGAAAAGCAATAAGATTTATTTACAGCAGCAAGAGAAACTAAATGAAGCGTTTTCAATGTTCTGCGATTGAAGTGATAAATGGCAAATTTAATTTCAAGAAAATCGTTGTCATGACACTTACGACCAAAAAAGAACCATTTAAATACACTTATAAAAACAGATCAACCAACTTATCACAAGTAAAGAGATTTCAGTCTTCACATTCACACCTAATGCACAGGCATATCGACCTAATTTGCTCCAAAGCACAAGCTTACCGCATATAAATATGCCTAATAAGACCAATTCTGTAGCATACATGCTCTGTTTGGTCACCCTATCATGTGCGTGATGTAAAAAAAACCTGAGTCTCTTCAAAGAAAATCAATAACATTTATTTACGGCAGGAAGAGAAACTAAATGAAGCGTTTTCAGTGTTCTGCGATTCAAGTGAGAAATGGCAAATTTAATTTCAAGAAAATCGTTGTCATGACACTTACGACCAAAAAAAACCATTTAAATACACTTATAAAAACAGCTCAAACAACTTATCACAAGTAAAGAGATTTCAGTCTTTGGGAGTAACATTCACACCTAATGCACAGGCATATCGACCTAATTTGCTCCAAAGCACAAGCTTACCGCATATAAAAATGCCTAATAAGATCAATTCTAGAGCATACATGCCCTGTTTGGTCACCCTATCATGGGAGTGATGTAAAAAAACCTGAGTCTCTTCAAAGAAAAGCAATAAGATTTATTTACGGCAGCAAGAGAAACTAAATGAAGCGTTTTCAGTGTTCTGCGATGGAAGTGATAAATGGCAAATTTAATTTCAAGAAAATCGTTGTCTTGACACTTACGACCAAAAAATAACCATTTAAATACACTTATAAAAACAGATCAAACAGTTTATCACAAGTAAAGAGATTTCAGTATCTGGGAGTAACATTCACACCTAATCCACAGGCATATCGACCTAATTTGCTCCAAAGCACAAGCTTACCGCATATAAAAATGCCTAATAAGATCAATTCTTTAGCATGCATGCGCTGTTTGGTCACCCTTTCATATGCGTGATGCAAAAAAACCCGTGTCTCTTCAAAGAAAAGCAATAAGATGTATTTACGGCAGCAAGAGAAACTAAATGAAGCGTTTTCAGTGTTTTGCGATCGAAGTGTGAAATGGCAAATTTAATTTCAAGAAAATCGTTGTCATGACACTTACGACCAAAAAAGAACCATTTAAATACACTTATAAAAATACATCAAACAACTTATCACAAGTAAAGAGATTTCAGTCTTTGGGAGTAACATTCACACCTAATGCACAGGCATATCGACCTAATTTGCTCCAAAGCACCAGCTTACCGCATATAAAAATGCCTAATAAGAACAATTCTTGAGCATACATGCGCTGTTTGGTCACCCTATGATGTGCGTGATGTAAAAAAACCTGAGTCTCTTCAAAGAAAAGCAATAAGATTTATTTACAGCAGCAAGAGAAACTAAATGAAGCGTTTTCAATGTTCTGCGATTAAAGTGAGAAATGGGAAATTTAATTTCAAGAAAATCGGTGTCATGAAACTTACGACCAAAAAAGAACCATTTAAATACACTTATAAAAAGAGATCAAACAACTTATCACAAGTAAAGAGATTTCAGTATCTGGGAGTAACATTCACACCTAATCCACAGGCATTTCGATCTAATTTGCTCCAAAGCACAAGCTTACCGCATATAAAAATGCCTAATAAGACCAATTCTTGAGCATACATGCGCTGTTTGGTCACCCTATCATGTGCGTGATGTAAAAAACCTGAGTCTCTTCAAAGAAAAGCAATAAGATTTATTTACAGCAGCAAGAGAAACTAAATGAAGCGTTTTCAATGTTCTGCGATTAAAGTGAGAAATGGGAAATTTAATTTCAAGAAAATCGGTGTCATGAAACTTACGACCAAAAAAGAACCATTTAAATACACTTATAAAAAGAGATCAAACAACTTATCACAAGTAAAGAGATTTCAGTCTTTGGGAGTAACATTCACACCTAATGGACAGGCATATCGACCTAATTTGCTCCAAAGCACCATCTTACCGCATATAAAAATGCCTAATAAGAACAATTCTTGAGCATACATGCGCTGTTTGGTCACCCTATCATGTGCGTGATGTAAAAAAACCTGAGTCTCTTCAAAGAAAAGCAATAAGATTTATTTACAGCAGCAAGAGAAACTAAATGAAGCGTTTTCAATGTTCTGCGATTAAAGTGAGAAATGGGAAATTTAATTTCAAGAAAATCGGTGTCATGAAACTTACGACCAAAAAGAACCATTTAAATACACTTATAAAAAGAGATCAAACAACTTATCACAAGTAAAGAGATTTCAGTATCTGGGAGTAACATTCACACCTAATCCACAGGCATTTCGATCTAATTTGCTCCAAAGCACAAGCTTACCGCTTATAAAAATGCCTAATAAAATCAATTCTTGAGCATGCATGCGCTGTTTGGTCACCCTTTCATGTGCGTGATGTAAAAAAAACCTGAGTCTCTTCAAAGAAAAGCAATAAGATTTATTTACGGCAGCAAGAGAAACTAAATGAAGCGTTTTCAGTGTTGTGCGATTGAAGTGAGAAATGGCAAATTTAATTTCAAGAAAATCGTTGTCATGACACTTACGACCAAAAAAGAACCATTTAAATACACTTATAAAAACAGATCAAACAACTTATCACAAGTAAAGAGATTTCAGTCTTCACATTCACACCTAATGCACAGGCATATCGACCTAATTTGCTCCACAAGCTTACCGCATATAAATATGCGTAATAAGACCAATTCTTGAGCATAGATGCACTGTTTGGTCACCCTATCATGTGCGTGATGTAAAAAAACCTGTGTCGCTTCAAAGAAAAGCAATAAGATTTATTTACGGCAGGAAGAGAAACTAAATGATGCGTTTTCAGTGTTCTGCGATTCAAGTGAGAAATGGCAAATTTAATTTCAAGAAAATCGTTGTCATGACACTTACGACCAAAAAAAAACCATTTAAATACACTTATAAAAACAACTCAAACAACTTATCACAATTAAAGAGATTTCAGTCTTTGGGAGTAACATTCACACCTAATGCACAGGCATATCGACCTAATTTGCTCCAAAGCACAAGCTTACCGCATATAAAAATGCCTAATAAGATCAATTCTAGAGCATACATGCCCTGTTTGGTCACCCTATCATGTGAGTGATGTAAAAAAACCTGAGTCTCTTCAAAGAAAAGCAATAAGATTTATTTACGGCAGCAAGAGAAACTAAATGAAGCGTTTTCAGTGTTGTGCGATTGAAGTGATAAATGGCAAATTTAATTTCAAGAAAATCGTTGTCATGACACTTACGACCAAAAAAGGACCATTAAAATACACTTATAAAAACAGATCAAACAACTTATCACAAGTAAAGAGATTTCAGTCTTCACATTCACACCTAATGCACAGGCATATCGACCTAATTTGCTCCAAAGCACAAGCTTACCGCATATAAATATGCCTAATAAGACCAATTCTGTAGCATACATGCACTGTTTGGTCACCCTATCATGTGCGTGATGTAAAAAAAACCTGAGTCTCTTCAAAGAAAATCAATAACATTTATTTACGGCAGGAAGAGAAACTAAATGAAGCGTTTTCAGTGTTCTGCGATTCAAGTGAGAAATGGCAAATTTAATTTCAAGAAAATCGTTGTCATGACACTTACGACCAAAAAAAAACATTTAAATACACTTATAAAAACAGCTCAAACAACTTATCACAAGTAAAGAGATTTCAGTCTTTGGGAGTAACATTCACACCTAATGCACAGGCATATCGACCTAATTTGCTCCAAAGCACAAGCTTACCGCATATAAAAATGCCTAATAAGATCAATTCTAGAGCATACATGCCCTGTTTGGTCACCCTATCATGGGAGTGATGTAAAAAAACCTGAGTCTCTTCAAAGAAAAGCAATAAGATTTATTTACGGCAGCAAGAGAAACTAAATGAAGCGTTTTCAGTGTTCTGCGATGGAAGTGATAAATGGCAAATTTAATTTCAAGAAAATCGTTGTCTTGACACTTACGACCAAAAAATAACCATTTAAATACACTTATAAAAACAGATCAAACAGTTTATCACAAGTAAAGAGATTTCAGTATCTGGGAGTAACATTCACACCTAATCCACAGGCATATCGACCTAATTTGCTCCAAAGCACAAGCTTACCGCATATAAAAATGCCTAATAAGATCAATTCTTGAGCATGCATGCGCTGTTTGGTCACCCTTTCATATGCGTGATGCAAAAAAACCCGTGTCTCTTCAAAGAAAAGCAATAAGATGTATTTACGGCAGCAAGAGAAACTAAATGAAGCGTTTTCAGTGTTTTGCGATCGAAGTGTGAAATGGCAAATTTAATTTCAAGAAAATCGTTGTCATGACACTTACGACCAAAAAAGAACCATTTAAATACACTTATAAAAATACATCAAACAACTTATCACAAGTAAAGAGATTTCAGTCTTTGGGAGTAACATTCACACCTAATGCACAGGCATATCGACCTAATTTGCTCCAAAGCACCAGCTTACCGCATATAAAAATGCCTAATAAGAACAATTCTTGAGCATACATGCGCTGTTTGGTCACCCTATGATGTGCGTGATGTAAAAAAACCTTAGTCTCTTCAAAGAAAAGCAATAAGATTTATTTACAGCAGCAAGAGAAACTAAATGAAGCGTTTTCAATGTTCTGCGATTAAAGTGAGAAATGGGAAATTTAATTTCAAGAAAATCGGTGTCATGAAACTTACGACCAAAAAAGAACCATTTAAATACACTTATAAAAAGAGATCAAACAACTTATCACAAGTAAAGAGATTTCAGTATCTGGGAGTAACATTCACACCTAATCCACAGGCATTTCGATCTAATTTGCTCCAAAGCACAAGCTTACCGCATATAAAAATGCCTAATAAGACCAATTCTTGAGCATACATGCGCTGTTTGGTCACCCTATCATGTGCGTGATGTAAAAAACCTGAGTCTCTTCAAAGAAAAGCAATAAGATGTATTTACGGCAGCAAGAGAAACTAAATGAAGCGTTTTCAGTGTTTTGCGATCGAAGTGTGAAATGGCAAATTTAATTTCAAGAAAATCGTTGTCATGACACTTACGACCAAAAAAGAACCATTTAAATACACTTATAAAAATACATCAAACAACTTATCACAAGTAAAGAGATTTCAGTCTTTGGGAGTAACATTCACACCTAATGCACAGGCATATCGACCTAATTTGCTCCAAAGCACCAGCTTACCGCATATAAAAATGCCTAATAAGAACAATTCTTGAGCATACATGCGCTGTTTGGTCACCCTATGATGTGCGTGATGTAAAAAAACCTTAGTCTCTTCAAAGAAAAGCAATAAGATTTATTTACAGCAGCAAGAGAAACTAAATGAAGCGTTTTCAATGTTCTGCGATTAAAGTGAGAAATGGGAAATTTAATTTCAAGAAAATCGGTGTCATGAAACTTACGACCAAAAAAGAACCATTTAAATACACTTATAAAAAGAGATCAAACAACTTATCACAAGTAAAGAGATTTCAGTATCTGGGAGTAACATTCACACCTAATCCACAGGCATTTCGATCTAATTTGCTCCAAAGCACAAGCTTACCGCATATAAAAATGCCTAATAAGACCAATTCTTGAGCATACATGCGCTGTTTGGTCACCCTATCATGTGCGTGATGTAAAAAACCTGAGTCTCTTCAAAGAAAAGCAATAAGATTTATTTACAGCAGCAAGAGAAACTAAATGAAGCGTTTTCAATGTTCTGCGATTAAAGTGAGAAATGGGAAATTTAATTTCAAGAAAATCGGTGTCATGAAACTTACGACCAAAAAAGAACCATTTAAATACACTTATAAAAAGAGATCAAACAACTTATCACAAGTAAAGAGATTTCAGTCTTTGGGAGTAACATTCACACCTAATGGACAGGCATATCGACCTAATTTGCTCCAAAGCACCATCTTACCGCATATAAAAATGCCTAATAAGAACAATTCTTGAGCATACATGCGCTGTTTGGTCACCCTATCATGTGCGTGATGTAAAAAAACCTGAGTCTCTTCAAAGAAAAGCAATAAGATTTATTTACAGCAGCAAGAGAAACTAAATGAAGCGTTTTCAATGTTCTGCGATTAAAGTGAGAAATGGGAAATTTAATTTCAAGAAAATCGGTGTCATGAAACTTACGACCAAAAAGAACCATTTAAATACACTTATAAAAAGAGATCAAACAACTTATCACAAGTAAAGAGATTTCAGTATCTGGGAGTAACATTCACACCTAATCCACAGGCATTTCGATCTAATTTGCTCCAAAGCACAAGCTTACCGCTTATAAAAATGCCTAATAAAATCAATTCTTGAGCATGCATGCGCTGTTTGGCCACCCTTTCATGTGCGTGATGTAAAAAAAACCTGAGTCTCTTCAAAGAAAAGCAATAAGATTTATTTACGGCAGCAAGAGAAACTAAATGAAGCGTTTTCAGTGTTGTGCGATTGAAGTGAGAAATGGCAAATTTAATTTCAAGAAAATCGTTGTCATGACACTTACGACCAAAAAAGAACCATTTAAATACACTTATAAAAACAGATCAAACAACTTATCACAAGTAAAGAGATTTCAGTCTTCACATTCACACCTAATGCACAGGCATATCGACCTAATTTGCTCCACAAGCTTACCGCATATAAATATGCGTAATAAGACCAATTCTTGAGCATAGATGCACTGTTTGGTCACCCTATCATGTGCGTGATGTAAAAAAACCTGTGTCGCTTCAAAGAAAAGCAATAAGATTTATTTACGGCAGGAAGAGAAACTAAATGATGCGTTTTCAGTGTTCTGCGATTCAAGTGAGAAATGGCAAATTTAATTTCAAGAAAATCGTTGTCATGACACTTACGACCAAAAAAAAACCATTTAAATACACTTATAAAAACAACTCAAACAACTTATCACAATTAAAGAGATTTCAGTCTTTGGGAGTAACATTCACACCTAATGCACAGGCATATCGACCTAATTTGCTCCAAAGCACAAGCTTACCGCATATAAAAATGCCTAATAAGATCAATTCTAGAGCATACATGCCCTGTTTGGTCACCCTATCATGTGAGTGATGTAAAAAAACCTGAGTCTCTTCAAAGAAAAGCAATAAGATTTATTTACGGCAGCAAGAGAAACTAAATGAAGCGTTTTCAGTGTTGTGCGATTGAAGTGATAAATGGCAAATTTAATTTCAAGAAAATCGTTGTCATGACACTTACGACCAAAAAAGAACCATTAAAATACACTTATAAAAACAGATCAAACAACTTATCACAAGTAAAGAGATTTCAGTCTTCACATTCACACCTAATGCACAGGCATATCGACCTAATTTGCTCCACAAGCTTACCGCATATAAATATGCGTAATAAGACCAATTCTTGAGCATACATGCACTGTTTGGTCACCCTATCATGTGCGTGATGTAAAAAAACCTGTGTCGCTTCAAAGAAAAGCAATAAGATTTATTTACGGCAGGAAGAGAAACTAAATGATGCGTTTTCAGTGTTCTGCGATTCAAGTGAGAAATGGCAAATTTAATTTCAAGAAAATCGTTGTCATGACACTTACGACCAAAAAAAAACCATTTAAATACACTTATAAAAACAACTCAAACAACTTATCACAATTAAAGAGATTTCAGTCTTTGGGAGTAACATTCACACCTAATGCACAGGCATATCGACCTAATTTGCTCCAAAGCACAAGCTTACCGCATATAAAAATGCCTAATAAGATCAATTCTAGAGCATACATGCCCTGTTTGGTCACCCTATCATGTGAGTGATGTAAAAAAACCTGAGTCTCTTCAAAGAAAAGCAATAAGATTTATTTACGGCAGCAAGAGAAACTAAATGAAGCGTTTTCAGTGTTCTGCGATTGAAGTGAGAAATGGCAAATTTAATTTCAAGAAAATCGTTGTCATGACACTTACGACCAAAAAAGAACCATTTAAATGCACTTATAAAAAAGATCAAACAACTTATCACAAGTAGAGATTTCAGTCTTCACATTCACACCTAATGCACAGGCATATCGACCTAATTTGCTCCAAAGCACAAGCTTACCGCATATAAAAATGCCTAATAAGACCAATTCTTGAGCATACATGCGCTGTTTGGTCCCCCTACATGTGCGTGATGTAAAAAAACCTGAGTCTCTTCAAAGAAAAGCAATAAGATTTATTTACGGCAGCAAGAGAAACTAAATGAAGCGTTTTCAGTGTTGTGCGATTGAAGTGAGAAATGGCAAATTTAATTTCAAGAAAATCGTTGTCATGACACTTACGACCAAAAAAGAACCATTTAAATACACTTATAAAAACAGATCAAACAACTTATCACAAGTAAAGAGATTTCAGTCTTCACATTCACACCTAATGCACAGGCATATCGACCTAATTTGCTCCACAAGCTTACCGCATATAAATATGCGTAATAAGACCAATTCTTGAGCATACATGCACTGTTTGGTCACCCTATCATGTGCGTGATGTAAAAAAACCTGTGTCGCTTCAAAGAAAAGCAATAAGATTTATTTACGGCAGGAAGAGAAACTAAATGATGCGTTTTCAGTGTTCTGCGATTCAAGTGAGAAATGGCAAATTTAATTTCAAGAAAATCGTTGTCATGACACTTACGACCAAAAAAAAACCATTTAAATACACTTATAAAAACAACTCAAACAACTTATCACAATTAAAGAGATTTCAGTCTTTGGGAGTAACATTCACACCTAATGCACAGGCATATCGACCTAATTTGCTCCAAAGCACAAGCTTACCGCATATAAAAATGCCTAATAAGATCAATTCTAGAGCATACATGCCCTGTTTGGTCACCCTATCATGTGAGTGATGTAAAAAAACCTGAGTCTCTTCAAAGAAAAGCAATAAGATTTATTTACGGCAGCAAGAGAAACTAAATGAAGCGTTTTCAGTGTTGTGCGATTGAAGTTATAAATGGCAAATTTAATTTCAAGAAAATCGTTGTCATGACACTTACGACCAAAAAAGAACCATTTAAATACACTTATAAAAACAGATCAAACAACTTATCACAAGTAAAGAGATTTCAGTCTTCACATTCACACCTAATGCACAGGCATATCGACCTAATTTGCTCCACAAGCTTACCGCATATAAATATGCGTAATAAGACCAATTCTTGAGCATACATGCACTGTTTGGTCACCCTATCATGTGCGTGATGTAAAAAAACCTGTGTCGCTTCAAAGAAAAGCACTAAGATTTATTTACGGCAGGAAGAGAAACTAAATGATGCGTTTTCAGTGTTCTGCGATTCAAGTGAGAAATGGCAAATTTAATTTCAAGAAAATCGTTGTCATGACACTTACGACCAAAAAAAAAACCATTTAAATACACTTATAAAAACAACTCAAACAACTTATCACAATTAAAGAGATTTCAGTCTTTGGGAGTAACATTCACACCTAATGCACAGGCATATCCACCTAATTTGCTCCAAAGCACAAGCTTACCGCATATAAAAATGCCTAATAAGATCAATTCTAGAGCATACATGCCCTGTTTGGTCACCCTATCATGTGAGTGATGTAAAAAAACCTGAGTCTCTTCAAAGAAAAGCAATAAGATTTATTTACGGCAGCAAGAGAAACTAAATGAAGCGTTTTCAGTGTTCTGCGATTGAAGTGATAAATGGCAAATTTAATTTCAAGAAAATCGTTGTCATGACACTTACGACCAAAAAAGAACCATTTAAATACACTTATAAAAACAGATCAAACAACTTATCACAAGTAAAGAGATTTCAGTATTTGGGAGTAACATTCACACCTAATCCACAGGCATATCGACCTAATTTGCTCCAAAGCACCAGCTTACCGCATATAAAAATGCCTAATAAGACCAATTCTAGAGCCTACATGCGTTGTTTGGTCACCCTATCATGTGCGTGATGTAGAAAAACCTGAGTCTCTTCAAAGAAAAGCAATAAGATTTATTTATAGCAGCAAGAGAAACTAAATGAAGCGTTTTCAGTGTTCTGCGATTGAAGTGAGAAATGGCAAATTTAATTTGAAGAAAATCGTTGTCATGAAACTTACGACCAAAAAGAACCATTTAAATACACTTATAAAAACAGATCAAACAACTTATCACAAGTAAAGAGATTTCAGTCTTCACATTCACACCTAATGCACAGGCATATCGACCTAATTTGCTCCAAAGCACAAGCTTACCGCATATAAAAATGCCTAATAAGATCAATTCTAGAGCATACATGCCCTGTTTGGTCACCCTATCATGGGAGTGATGTAAAAAAACCTGAGTCTCTTCAAAGAAAAGCAATAAAATTTATTTACGGCAGCAAGAGAAACTAAATGAAGCGTTTTCAGTGTTCTGCGATGGAAGTGATAAATGGCAAATTTAATTTCAAGAAAATCGTTGTCATGACACTTACGACCAAAAAATAACCATTTAAATACACTTATAAAAACAGATCAAACAGTTTATCACAAGTAAAGAGATTTCAGTATCTGGGAGTAACATTCACACCTAATCCACAGGCATATCGACCTAATTTGCTCCAAAGCACAAGCTTACCGCATATAAAAATGCCTAATAAGATCAATTCTTGAGCATGCATGCGCTGTTTGGTCACCCTTTCATATGCGTGATGCAAAAAAACCCGTGTCTCTTCAAAGAAAAGCAATAAGATGTATTTACGGCAGCAAGAGAAACTAAATGAAGCGTTTTCAGTGTTTTGCGATCGAAGTGAGAAATGGCAAATTTAATTTCAAGAAAATCGTTGTCATGACACTTACGACCAAAAAAGAACCATTTAAATACACTTATAAAAATACATCAAACAACTTATCACAAGTAAAGAGATTTCAGTCTTTGGGAGTAACATTCACACCTAATGCACAAGCATATCGACCTAATTTGCTCCAAAGCACCAGCTTACCGCATATAAAAATGCCTAATAAGAACAATTCTTGAGCATACATGCGCTGTTTGGTCACCCTATGATGTGCGTGATGTAAAAAACCTGAGTCTCTTCAAAGAAAAGCAATAAGATTTATTTACAGCAGCAAGAGAAACTAAATGAAGCGTTTTCAATGTTCTGCGATTAAAGTGAGAAATGGGAAAATTAATTTCAAGAAAATCGGTGTCATGAAACTTACGACCAAAAAAGGTTAGGTTAGGTTAGGTTAGGTTAGGTTAGGTTAGGTTAGGTTAGGTTAGGTTAGGTTAGGTTAGGTTAGGTTAGGTTAGGTAGCTTAAAAGCAGCACTTATAAAAAGAGATCAAACAACTTATCACAAGTAAAGAGATTTCAGTCTTTGGGAGTAACATTCACACCTAATGGACAGGCATATCGACCTAATTTGCTCCAAAGCACCATCTTACCGCATATAAAAATGCCTAATAAGAACAATTCTTGAGCATACATGCGCTGTTTGGTCACCCTATCATGTGCGTGATGTAAAAAAACCTGAGTCTCTTCAAAGAAAAGCAATAAGATTTATTTACAGCAGCAAGAGAAACTAAATGAAGCGTTTTCAATGTTCTGCGATTAAAGTGAGAAATGGGAAATTTAATTTCAAGAAAATCGGTGTCATGAAACTTACGACCAAAAAAGAACCATTTAAATACACTTATAAAAAGAGATCAAACAACTTATCACAAGTAAAGAGATTTCAGTATCTGGGAGTAACATTCACACCTAATCCACAGGCATTTCGATCTAATTTGCTCCAAAGCACAAGCTTGCCGCATATAAAAATGCCTAATAAGACCAATTCTTGAGCATACATGCGCTGTTTGGTCACCCTATCATGTGCGTAATGTGAAAAAACCTGAGTCTCTTCAAAGAAAAGCAATAAGATTTATTTACGGCAGCAAGAGAAAATAAATGAAGCGTTTTCAGTGTTCTGCGATTGAAGTGAGAAATGGCATATTTAATTTCAAGAAAATCGTTGTCACGACACGACCAAAAAAGAACCATTTAAATACACTTATAAAAACAGATGAAACAACTTATCACAAGTAAAGCGATTTCAGTCTTCACATTCACATCTAATGCACACGCATATGACCTAATTTGCTCCAAAGCACCAGCTTACCACATATAAAAATGCCTAATAAGACCAATTCTTGAGCATACATGCCCTGTTTGGTCACCCTATCTTGTGAGTGATGTAAAAAAACCTGAGTCTCTTCAAAAAAGCAATAAGATTTATTTACGGCAGCAAGAGAAACTAAATGAAGCGTTTTCAGTGTTTTGCGATTCAAGTGAGAAATGGCAAATTTAATTTCAAGAAAATCGTTGTCATGACACTTACGACCAAAAAAAAACCATTTAAATACACTTATAAAAACAGCTCAAACAACTTATCACAAGTAAAGAGATTTCAGTCTTTGGGAGTAACATTCACACCTAATGCACAGGCATATCGACCTAATTTGCTCCAAAGCACAAGCTTACCGCATATAAAAATGCCTAATAAGATCAATTCTAGAGCATACATGCCCTGTTTGGTCACCCTATCATGGGAGTGATGTAAAAAAACCTGAGTCTCTTCAAAGAAAAGCAATAAAATTTATTTACGGCAGCAAGAGAAACTAAATGAAGCGTTTTCAGTGTTCTGCGATGGAAGTGATAAATGGCAAATTTAATTTCAAGAAAATCGTTGTCATGACACTTACGACCAAAAAATAACCATTTAAATACACTTATAAAAACAGATCAAACAGTTTATCACAAGTAAAGAGATTTCAGTATCTGGGAGTAACATTCACACCTAATCCACAGGCATATCGACCTAATTTGCTCCAAAGCACAAGCTTACCGCATATAAAAATGCCTAATAAGATCAATTCTTGAGCATGCATGCGCTGTTTGGTCACCCTTTCATATGCGTGATGCAAAAAAACCCGTGTCTCTTCAAAGAAAAGCAATAAGATGTATTTACGGCAGCAAGAGAAACTAAATGAAGCGTTTTCAGTGTTTTGCGATCGAAGTGAGAAATGGCAAATTTAATTTCAAGAAAATCGTTGTCATGACACTTACGACCAAAAAAGAACCATTTAAATACACTTATAAAAATACATCAAACAACTTATCACAAGTAAAGAGATTTCAGTCTTTGGGAGTAACATTCACACCTAATGCACAAGCATATCGACCTAATTTGTTCCAAAGCACCAGCTTACCGCATATAAAAATGCCTAATAAGAACAATTCTTGAGCATACATGCGCTGTTTGGTCACCCTATGATGTGCGTGATGTAAAAAACCTGAGTCTCTTCAAAGAAAAGCAATAAGATTTATTTACAGCAGCAAGAGAAACTAAATGAAGCGTTTTCAATGTTCTGCGATTAAAGTGAGAAATGGGAAATTTAATTTCAAGAAAATCGGTGTCATGAAACTTACGACCAAAAAAGAACCATTTAAATACACTTATAAAAAGAGATCAAACAACTTATCACAAGTAAAGAGATTTCAGTCTTTGGGAGTAACATTCACACCTAATGGACAGGCATATCGACCTAATTTGCTCCAAAGCACCATCTTACCGCATATAAAAATGCCTAATAAGAACAATTCTTGAGCATACATGCGCTGTTTGGTCACCCTATCATGTGCGTGATGTAAAAAAACCTGAGTCTCTTCAAAGAAAAGCAATAAGATTTATTTACAGCAGCAAGAGAAACTAAATGAAGCGTTTTCAATGTTCTGCGATTAAAGTGAGAAATGGGAAATTTAATTTCAAGAAAATCGGTGTCATGAAACTTACGACCAAAAATGAACCATTTAAATACACTTATAAAAAGAGATCAAACAACTTATCACAAGTAAAGAGATTTCAGTATCTGGGAGTAACATTCACACCTAATCCACAGGCATTTCGATCTAATTTGCTCCAAAGCACAAGCTTGCCGCATATAAAAATGCCTAATAAGACCAATTCTTGAGCATACATGCGCTGTTTGGTCACCCTATCATGTGCGTAATGTGAAAAAACATGAGTCTCTTCAAAGAAAAGCAAAAAGATTTATTTACGGCAGCAAGAGAAAATAAATGAAGCGTTTTCAGTGTTCTGCGATTGAAGTGAGAAATGGCATATTTAATTTCAAGAAAATCGTTGTCACGACACGACCAAAAAAGAACCATTTAAATACACTTATAAAAACAGATGAAACAACTTATCACAAGTAAAGCGATTTCAGTCTTCACATTCACACCTAATGCACAGGCATATGACCTAATTTGCTCCAAAGCACCAGCTTACCACATATAAAAATGCCTAATAAGACCAATTCTTGAGCATACATGCCCTGTTTGGTCACCCTATCTTGTGAGTGATGTAAAAAAACCTGAGTCTCTTCAAAAAAAGCAATAAGATTTATTTACGGCAGCAAGAGAAACTAAATGAAGCGTTTTCAGTGTTTTGCGATTCAAGTGAGAAATGGCAAATTTAATTTCAAGAAAATCGTTGTCATGACACGTACGACTAAAAACGAACCATTTAAATAAACTTATAAAAACAAAACAAAGAACTTATCACAAGTAAAGAGATTTCAGTCTTCACATTCACACCTAATTCACAGGCATATGACCTAATTTGCTCCAAAGCACCAGCTTACCACATATAAAAATGCCTAATAAGACCAATTCTTGAGCATACATGCGCTGTTTGGTCACCCTATCATGTGCGTGATGTAAAAAAAACCTGAGTCTCTTCACAGAAAAACAATAAGATTTATTTACGGCAGCAAGAAAAACTAAATGAAGCGTTTTCAGTGTTCTGCGATTGAAGTGAGAAATGGCAAAT
This sequence comes from Amblyomma mixtum, assembly GCF_055824585.1. NCBI lineage: Eukaryota > Metazoa > Arthropoda > Arachnida > Ixodida > Ixodidae > Amblyomma > Amblyomma mixtum. The sequence continues at coordinate 201,773,805 of NC_143016.1, forward strand.
TTAAATTCAAGAAAATCGTCATGACACTTACGACCAAAAAAGAACCATTTAAATACACTTATAAAAACAGACCAAACAACTTATCACAAGTAAAAAGATTTCAGTCTTTGGGAGTAACATTCACACCTAATGCACAGGCATATCGACCTAATTTGCTCCAAAGCACAAGCTTACAGCATATAAAAATGCCTAATAAGACCAATTCTTGAGCATAAAATCTAACGTTCGACGAAAACTCGTCTGGTCGGGAAGAAGATTCTTGAAGTCAATAGAAGGAACGCCGACCAAAAGGTTGTTGTTTAATATGAAAACGAAGACGTTTCGGCTTCCATACGGAAGCCTTGATCACTGGGCGAAAAGCCCAAAGCACATCGCTTAAGTGCACTGCAGTAATCGCCCCAGGCATCTTGCATACGTAGGCGGGAGATTGGCTTAGAGGCTTGGTCGTCCGCCTCGGCTGCGGGAGGTGGTTGGTTCGAAACCCACCGCCGGACACCCCCCGTTAAAAATGGGTACAAGCCACCCCCGGCCCGGCGCCCGGCTTCTTCAGGGGTGTGCGCTTGGAAGAGGCTCCGCAAACCCCGCTGTGTCCTTTCGGGGGCAAAACCAGTTTCGAGCACCATCAGCCTGCAAAGGTGGTTCGTGATTCAGACTTTACAGGTTCAACGGAGTTTGGAGAGTTCGATGAAGTTTAAACGAGTTCGCTCTAACGTGAGCTCAGGTGGCACTGCGCAAACTTGAGAAATTGAAAAGCTGCGCCTTAAGGATGCGTTAGGTGCCTTCACAGATCACATCAATAGCATGGAAGACTACATTCAATTCACGGTTGAGGAGGAGGCTGCTTGCCGTCTTCCTTTTCTGGACGTTTTGGTCGAACGCCGTAACCACCGCCTTTCTTTCAAAGTTGATAGAAAGGACACCCACACAGGCCGGTACCTTCATTTTAATTCCGTGCACCCGGTTTGCCACAAACGCTCCGTCGTGGCTTCCGTCGTCCGACGTGCCAAAAACATCTGCCCAAGTCCAGAAGATCGGGCTGCTGACCTACGCCAAGTGCGCCGAGAACTGAGTGAATGCGGCTACCCGAAGCACTTCGTAGATTCCGTTCGTGAACAGTCATCACGCCCGCCAGAACCAGTTGGTACCCCGCGTCGAGCCCGAGCCGCTATCCCATATGTACTGGGCGTGAGCGAGTCTCTGGCTCGCGTTTTGCGCACTTACGGCGTACACGTCGCTCACGTTCCGGCGTGCAAGCTGAGGCACGAGCTGGTGTCTGTCAAAGACAAGATAAAGAAAGAGAAGTTTCCTGGCGTCATCTACAAGATTCCCTGCGCAGATTGCGACTACTGCTATATCGGCGAGAGCGGGAATTTCGAGAGACGATTGAGGGATCACAAGAACGACGTCAGCAACAAGAGGATTGCTTCTAATGCACTTGCGGAACACGTGGAAGCCGCGACGCACAAAATAGCCTGGGAAGAAGCTTCAATCATCGCAAGAGAGAAGAATTGGCTGTTACGTCGGTATCTAGAATCCCTAATAATTTAATCAACAGAAAAAACCCTTAACCACAACGCAGGCAATCTCCCGCCTACGTATGCAAGATGCCTGGGACGATTACTGCAGTGCACTTAAGCGATGTGCTTTCGGCTTTTCGCCCAGTGATCAAGGCTTCCGTATGGAAGCCGAAACGTCTTCGTTTTCATATTAAACAACAACCTTTTGGTCGGCGTTCCTTCTATTGACTTCATGATTCTTGAGCATACATGCGCTGTTTGGTCACCCTGTCATGTGCGTGATGTAAAAAAACCTGAGTCTCTTCAAAGAAAAGCAATAAGATTTATTTACGGCAGCAAGAAAAACTAAATGAAGCGTTTTCAGTGTTCTGCGATTGAAGTGAGAAATGTCAAATTTAATTTCAAGAAAATCGTTGTCATGACAGTTACGACCAAAAAAGAACCATTTAAATACACTTATAAAAACAGATCAAACAACTTATCACAAGTAAAGAGATTTCAGTCTTTCGGAGTAACATTCACACCTAATGCACAGGCATATCGACCTAATTTGCTCCAAAGCACAAGCTTACCGCATATAAAAATGCCTAATAAGATCATTTCTTGAGCATGCATGCGCTGTTTGGTCACCCTTTCATGTGCGTGATGTAAAAAAACCTGTGTCTCTTCAAAGAAAAGCAATAAGATTTATTTATGGCAGCAAGAGAAACCAAATCAAGCGTTTTCAGTGTTTTGCGATCGAAGTGAGAAATGGCAAATTTAATTTCAAGAAAATCGTTGTCATGACACTTACGACCAAAAAAGAACCATTTAAATACACTTATAAAAAGACATCAAACAACTTATCACAAGTAGAGATTTCAGTCTTCACATTCACACCTAATGCACAGTCATATCGACCTAATTTGCTCCAAAGCACAATTTTACCGCATATAAATATGCCTAATAAGACCAATTCTTGAGCATACATGCACTGTTTGGTCACCCTATCATGTGCGTGATGTAAAAAAAACCTGAGTCTCTTCAAAGAAAAGCAATAAGATTTATTTACGGCAGCAAGAGAAACTAAATGAAGCGTTTTCAGTGTTCTGCGATTCAAGTGAGAAATGGCAAATTTAATTTCAAGAAAATCGTTGTCATGACACTTACGACCAATAAAGAACCATTTAAATACACTTATATAAACAGATCAAACAACTTATCACAAGTAAATAGATTTTAGTCTTTGGGAGTAACATTCACACCTAATGCACAGGCATATCGACCTAATTTGCTCCAAAGCACAAGCTTACCGCATATAAAAATGCCTAATAAAATCAATTCTTGAGCATACATGCGCTGTTTGGTCACTCTTTCATGTGCGTGATGTAAAAAAAACCTGAGTCTCTTCAAAGAAAAGCAATAAGATTTTTTGACGGCAGCAAGAGAAACTAAATGAAGCGTTTTCAGTGTTCTGCGATTGAAGTGAGAAATGGCAAATTTAATTTCAAGAAAATCGTTGTCATGACACTTACGACCAAAAAAGAACCATTTAAATACACTTATAAAAAAGATCAAACAACTTATCACAAGTAAAGAGATTTCAGTCTTCACATTCACACCTAACGCACAGGCATATCGACCTAATTTGCTCCAAAGCACAAGCTTACCGCATATAAAAATGCCTAATAACAACAATTCTTGAGCATACATGCGCTGTTTGGTCCCCCTACATGTGCGTGATGTAAAAAAAACCTGAGTCTCTTCTAAGAAAAGCAATAAGATTTATTTACGGCAGCAAGAGAAACTAAATGAAGCGTTTTCAGTGTTCTGCGATTGAAGTGAGAAATGGCAAATTTAATTTCAAGAAAATCGTTGTCATGACACTTACGACCAAAAAAGAACCATTTAAATACACTTATAAAAACAGATCAAGCAACTTATCACAAGTAAAGAGATTTCAGTCTTCACATTCACACCTAATGCACAGGCATATCGACCTAATTTGCTCCAAAGCACAAGCTTACCGCATATAAATATGTCTAATAAGACCAATTCTTGAGCATACATGCACTGTTTGGTCACCCTATTATGTGCGTGATGTAAAAAAAAACCTGAGTCTCTTCAAAGAAAAGCAATAAGATTTATTTACGGCAGCAAGAGAAACTAAATGAAGCGTTTTCAGTGTTCTGCGATTGAAGTGAGAAATGGCAAATTTAATTTCAAGAAAATCGTTGTCATGACACTTACGACCAAAAAAGAACCATTTAAATACACTTATATAAACAGATCAAACAACTTATCACAAGTAAATAGATTTTAGTCTTTGGGAGTAACATTCACACCTAATGCACAGGCATATCGACCTAATTTGCTCCAAAGCACAAGCTTACCGCATATAAAAATGCCTAATAAAATCAATTCTTGAGCATACATGCGCTGTTTGGTCACCCTTTCATGTGCGTGATGTAAAAAAAAACCTGAGTCTATTCAAAGAAAAGCAATAAGATTTATTTACGGCAGCAAGAGAAACTAAATGAAGCGTTTTCAGTGTTCTGTGATTGAAGTGAGAAATGGCAAATTTAATTTCAAGAAAATCGTTGTCATGACACTTACGACCAAAAAAGAACCATTTAAATACACTTATAAAAAAGATCAAACAACTTATCACAAGTAAAGAGATTTCAGTCTTCACATTCACACCTAATGCACAGGCATATCGACCTAATTTGCTCCAAAGCACAAGCTTACCGCATATAAAAATGCCTAATAAGAACAATTCTTGAGCATACATGCGCTGTTTGGTCCCCCTACATGTGCGTGATGTAAAAAAACCTGAGTCTCTTCTAAGAAAAGCAATAAGATTTATTTACGGCAGCAAGAGAAACTAAATGAAGCGTTTTCAGTGTTCTGCGATTGAAGTGAGAAATGGCAAATTTAATTTCAAAAAAATCGTTGTCATGACACTTACGACCAAAAAAACCATTTAAATACACTTATAAAAACAGATCAAACAACTTATCACAAGTAAAGAGATTTCAGTATCTGGGAATAACATTCACACCTAATCCACAGGCATATCGACCTAATTTGCTCAAAAGCACAAGCTTACCGCATATAAAAATGCCTAATTAGATCAATTCTTGAGCATGCATGCGCTGTTTGGTCACCCTTTCATGTGCGTGATGTAAAAAAACCTGTGTCTCTTCAAAGAAAAGCAATAAGATTTATTTACGGCAGGAACAGAAACTAAATGAAGCGTTTTCAGTGTTCTGCGATTCAAGTGAGAAATGGCAAATTTAATTTCAAGAAAATCGTTGTCATGACACTTACGACCAAAAAAAACCATTTAAATACACTTATAAAAACAGCTCAAACAACTTATCACAAGTAAAGAGATTTCAGTCTTTGGGAGTAACATTCACACCTAATGCACAGCCATATCGACCTAATTTGCTCCAAAGCACAAGCTTACCGCATATAAAAATGCCTAATAAGACCAATTCTTGATCATACATGCGCTGTTTGGTCACCCTATCATGTGCGTGATGTAAAAAAACCTGAGTCTCTTCAAAGAAAAGCAATAAGATTTATTTACGGCAGCAAGAGAAACTAAATGAAGCGTTTTCAGTGTTCTGCGATTGAAGTGATAAATGGCAAATTTAATTTCAAGAAAATCGTTGTCATGACACTTACGACCAAAAAAGAACCATTTAAATACACTTATAAAACAGATCAAACAACTTATCACAAGTAAAGAGATTTCAGTATCTGGGAGTAACATTCACATCTAATGCACAGGCATATGACCTAATTTGCTCCAAAGCACAAGCTTACCGCATATAAAAATGCCTAATAAGATCAATTCTTGAGCATGCATGCGCTGTTTCGTCACCCTTTCATGTGCGTGATGTAAAAAAACCTGTGTCTCTTCAAAGAAAAGCAATAAGATTTATTTACGGCAGCAAGAGAAACTAAATGAAGCGTTTTCAGTGTTTTGCGATCGAAGTGAGAAATGGCAAATTTAATTTTTAAAAAATCGTTGTCATGACACGACCAAAAAAGAACAATTTATATACACTTATAAAAACACATCAAACAACTTATCACAAGTAAAGAGATTTCAGTCTTCACATTGACACCTAATGCACAGGGATATCGACCTAATTTGCTCCAAAGCACCAGCTTACCGCATATAAAAATGCCTAATGAGACCAATTCTTGAGCATACATTCGCTGTTTGGTCACCCTATCATGTGCGTGATGTAAAAAAACCCGAGTCTCTTCAAAGAAAAGCAATAAGATTTATTTACAGCAGCAAGAGAAACAAATGAAGCGTTTTCAGCGTTCTGCGATTGAAGTGAGAAATGGCAAATTTAATTTCAAGAAAATCGTTGTCATGAAACTTACGACCATAAAAGAACCATTTAAATACACTTATAAAAACAGATCAAACAACTTATCACAAGTAAAGAGACTTCAGTTTTCACATTCACACCTAATGCACAGGCATATCGACCTAATTTGCTCCAAAGCACAAGCTTACCGCATATAAATATGCCTAATAAGACAAATTCTTGAGCATACATGCACTGTTTGGTCACCCTTTCATGTGCGTGATGTAAAAAAACCTGAGTCTCTTCAACGAAAAGCAATAAGATTTATTTACAGCAACAAGAGAAACTAAATGAAGCGTTTTCATTGTTCTGCGATTGAAGTGAGAAATGGCAAATTTAATTTCAAGAAAATCATCATGAAACTTACGACCAAAAAAGAACCATTTAAATACACTTATAAAAATAGATCAAACAACTTATCACAAGTAAAGAGATTTAAGTATCTGGGAATAACATTCACACCTAATCCACAGGCATATCGACCTATTTTGCTCAAAAGCACAAGCTTACCGCATATAAAATTGCCTAATAAGACCAATTCTTGATCATACATGCGCTGTTTGGTCACCCTATCATGTGCGTGATGTAAAAAAACCTGAGTCTCTTCAAAGAAAAGCAATAAGATTTATTTACAGCAACAAGAGAAACTAAATGAAGCGTTTTCACTGTTCTGCGATTGAAGTGAGAAATGGCAAATTTAATTTCAAGAAAATCGTTGTCATGACACTTACGACCAAAAACGAACCATTTAAATACACTTATAAAAACAGATCAAACAACTTATCACAAGTAAAGAGATTTCAGTATCTGGGAGTAACATTCACACCTAATCCACAGGCATATCGACCTAATTTGCTCAAAAGCACAAGCTTACCGCATATAAAAATGCCTAATAAGACCAATTCTTGATCATACATGCGCTGTTTGGTCACCCTATCATGTGCGTGATGTAAAAAAACCTGAGTCTCTTCAAAGAAAAGCAATAAGATTTATTTACGGCAGCAAGAGAAACTAATTGAAGCGTTTTCAGTGTTCTGCGATTGAAGTGATAAATGGCGAATTTAATTTCAAGAAAATCGTTGTCATGACACTTACGACCAAAAAAGAACCGTTTAAATACACTTATAAAAACAGATCAAACAACTTATCACAAGTCAAGAGATTTCAGTATCCGGGAGTAACATTCACACCTAATCCACAGGCATATCGACCTAATTTGCTCCAAAGCACAAGCTTACCGCATATAAAAATGCCTAATAAGATCAATTCTTGAGCATGCATGCGCTGTTTGGTCACCCTTTCATGTGCGTGATGTAAAAAAACCTGAGTCTCTTCAAAGAAAAGCAATAAGATTTATTCACAGCAACAAGAGAAACTAAATGAAGCGTTTTCACTGTTCTGCGATTGAAGTGAGAAATGGCAAATTTAATTTCAAGAAAATCGTTGTCATGACACTTACGACCAAAAAAGAACCATTTAAATACACTTATAAAACAGATCAAACAACTTATCACAAGTAAAGAGATTTCAGTATCTGGGAGTAACATTCACATCTAATGCACAGGCATATGACCTAATTTGCTCCAAAGCACAAGCTTACCGCATATAAAAATGCCTAATAAGATCAATTCTTGAGCATGCATGCGCTGTTTGGTCACCCTTTCATGTGCGTGATGTAAAAAAACCTGTGTCTCTTCAAAGAAAAGCAATAAGATTTATTTACGGCAGCAAGAGAAACTAAATGAAGCGTTTTCAGTGTTTTGCGATCGAAGTGAGAAATGGCAAATTTAATTTAAAAAAAATCGTTGTCATGACACGACCAAAAAAGAACAATTTATATACACTTATAAAAACACATCAAACAACTTATCACAAGTAAAGAGATTTCAGTCTTCACATTCACACCTAATGCACAGGGATATCGACCTAATTTGCTCCAAAGCACCAGCTTACCGCATATAAAAATGCCTAATGAGACCAATTCTTGAGCATACATTCGCTGTTTGGTCACCCTATCATGTGCGTGATGTAAAAAAAACTGAGTCTCTTCAAAGAAAAGCAATAAGATTTATTTACAGCAGCAAGAGAAACTAAATGAAGCGTTTTCAGTGTTCTGCGATTGAAGTGAGAAATGGCAAATTTAATTTCAAGAAAATCGTTGTCATGAAAGTTACGACCATAAAAGAACCATTTAAATACACTTATAAAAACAGATCAAACAACTTATCACAAGTAAAGAGATTTCAGTTTTCACATTCACACCTAATGCACAGGCATATCGACCTAATTTGCTCCAAAGCACAAGCTTACCGCATATAAATATGCCTAATAAGACAAATTCTTGAGCATACATGCACTGTTTGGTCACCCTATCATGTGCGTGATGTAAAAAAAACCTGAGTCTCTTCAAAGAAAAGCAATAAGATTTATTTACGGCAGGAACAGAAACTAAATGTAGCGTTTTCAGTGTTCTGCGATTCAAGTGAGAAATGGCAAATTTAATTTCAAGAAAATCGTTGTCATGACACTTACGACCAAAAAAAAACCATTTAAATACACTTATAAAACCAGCTCAAACAACTTATCACAAGTAAAGAGATTTCAGTCTTTGGGAGTAACATTCACACCTAATGCACAGGCATATCGACCTAATTTGCTCCAAAGCACAAGCTTACCGCATATAAAATGCCTAATAAGATCAATTCTAGAGCATACATGCCCTGTTTGGTCACCCTATCATGTGAGTGATGTAATAAAAACCTGAGTCTCTTCAAAAAAAGCAATAAGATTTATTTACGGCAGCAAGAGAAACTAAATGAAGCGTTTTCAGTGTTCTGCGATTCAAGTGAGAAATGGCAAATTTAATTTCAACAAAATCGTTGTCATGACACTTACGACCAAAAACGAACCATTTAAATACACTTATAAAAACAGATCAAACAACTTATCACAAGTAAAGAGATTTCAGTATCTGGTAGTAACATTCACACCTAATCCACAGGCATATCGACCTAATTTGCTCAAAAGCACAAGCTTACCGCATATAAAAATGCCTAATAAGACCAATTCTTGATCATACATGCGCTGTTTGGTCACCCTATCATGTGCGTGACGTAAAAAAACCTGAGTCTCTTCAAAGAAAAGCAATAAGATTTATTTACGGCAGCAAGAGAAACTAAATGAAGCGTTTTCAGTGTTCTGCGATTGAAGTGATAAATGGCGAATTTAATTTCAAGAAAATCGTTGTCATGACACTTACGACCAAAAAAGAACCGTTTAAATACACTTATAAAAACAGATCAAACAACTTATCTCAAGTAAAGAGATTTCAGTATCCGGGAGTAACATTCACACCTAATCCACAGGCATATCGACCTAATTTGCTCCAAAGCACAAGCTTACCGCATATAAAAATGCCTAATAAGATCAATTCTTGAGCATGCATGCGCTGTTTGGTCACCCTTTCATGTGCGTGATGTAAAAAAACCTGAGTCTCTTCAAAGAAAAGCAATAAGATTTATTTACAGCAGCAAGAGAAACTAAATGAAGCATTTTCACTGTTCTGCGAATGAAGTGAGAAATGGCAAATTTAATTTCAAGAAAATCGTCATGAAACTTACGACCAAAAAAGAACCATTTAAATACACTTATAAAAAGAGATCAAACAACTTATCACAAGTAAAGAGATTTCAGTCTTCACATTCACACCTAATGCACAGGCATATAGACCTAATTTGCTCCAAAGCACAAGCTTACCGCATATAAATATGCCTAATAAGACCAATTCTTGAGCATACATGCACTGTTTGGTCACCCTATCATGTGCGTGATGTAAAAAAAACCTGAGTCTCTTCAAAGAAAAGCAATAAGATTTATTTACGGCAGGAAGAGAAACTAAATGAAGCGTTTTCAGTGTTCTGCGATTCAAGTGAGAAATGGCAAATTTAATTTCAAGAAAATCGTTGTCATGACACTTACGACCAAAAAAACCATTTAAATACACTTATAAAAACAGCTCAAACAACTTATCACAAGTAAAGAGATTTCAGTCTTTGGGAGTAACATTCACACCTAATGCACAGGCATATCGACCTAATTTGCTCCAAAGCACCAGCTTACCGCATATAAAAATGCCTAATAAGAACAATTCTTGAGCATACATGCGCTGTTTGGTCACCCTATGATGTGCGTGATGTAAAAAACCTGAGTCTCTTCAAAGAAAAGCAATAAGATTTATTTACAGCAGCAAGAGAAACTAAATGAAGCGTTTTCAATGTTCTGCGATTAAAGTGAGAAATGGGAAATTTAATTTCAAGAAAATCGGTGTCATGAAACTTACGACCAAAAAAGAACCATTTAAATACACTTATAAAAAGAGATCAAACAACTTATCACAAGTAAAGAGATTTCAGTCTTTGGGAGTAACATTCACACCTAATGGACAGGCATATCGACCTAATTTGCTCCAAAGCACCATCTTACCGCATATAAAAATGCCTAATAAGAACAATTCTTGAGCATACATGCGCTGTTTGGTCACCCTATCATGTGCGTGATGTAAAAAAACCTGAGTCTCTTCAAAGAAAAGCAATAAGATTTATTTACAGCAGCAAGAGAAACTAAATGAAGCGTTTTCAATGTTCTGCGATTAAAGTGAGAAATGGGAAATTTAATTTCAAGAAAATCGGTGTCATGAAACTTACGACCAAAAATGAACCATTTAAATACACTTATAAAAAGAGATCAAACAACTTATCACAAGTAAAGAGATTTCAGTATCTGGGAGTAACATTCACACCTAATCCACAGGCATTTCGATCTAATTTGCTCCAAAGCACAAGCTTGCCGCATATAAAAATGCCTAATAAGACCAATTCTTGAGCATACATGCGCTGTTTGGTCACCCTATCATGTGCGTAATGTGAAAAAACCTGAGTCTCTTCAAAGAAAAGCAATAAGATTTATTTACGGCAGCAAGAGAAAATAAATGAAGCGTTTTCAGTGTTCTGCGATTGAAGTGAGAAATGGCATATTTAATTTCAAGAAAATCGTTGTCACGACACGACCAAAAAAGAACCATTTAAATACACTTATAAAAACAGATGAAACAACTTATCACAAGTAAAGCGATTTCAGTCTTCACATTCACACCTAATGCACAGGCATATGACCTAATTTGCTCCAAAGCACCAGCTTACCACATATAAAAATGCCTAATAAGACCAATTCTTGAGCATACATGCCCTGTTTGGTCACCCTATCTTGTGAGTGATGTAAAAAAACCTGAGTCTCTTCAAAAAAAGCAATAAGATTTATTTACGGCAGCAAGAGAAACTAAATGAAGCGTTTTCAGTGTTTTGCGATTCAAGTGAGAAATGGCAAATTTAATTTCAAGAAAATCGTTGTCATGACACGTACGACTAAAAACGAACCATTTAAATAAACTTATAAAAACAAAACAAAGAACTTATCACAAGTAAAGAGATTTCAGTCTTCACATTCACACCTAATTCACAGGCATATGACCTAATTTGCTCCAAAGCACCAGCTTACCACATATAAAAATGCCTAATAAGACCAATTCTTGAGCATACATGCGCTGTTTGGTCACCCTATCATGTGCGTGATGTAAAAAAAACCTGAGTCTCTTCACAGAAAAACAATAAGATTTATTTACGGCAGCAAGAAAAACTAAATGAAGCGTTTTCAGTGTTCTGCGATTGAAGTGAGAAATGGCAAATTTAAATTCAAGAAAATCGTCATGACACTTACGACCAAAAAAGAACCATTTAAATACACTTATAAAAACAGACCAAACAACTTATCACAAGTAAAAAGATTTCAGTCTTTGGGAGTAACATTCACACCTAATGCACAGGCATATCGACCTAATTTGCTCCAAAGCACAAGCTTACAGCATATAAAAATGCCTAATAAGACCAATTCTTGAGCATAAAATCTAACGTTCGACGAAAACTCGTCTGGTCGGGAAGAAGATTCTTGAAGTCAATAGAAGGAACGCCGACCAAAAGGTTGTTGTTTAATATGAAAACGAAGACGTTTCGGCTTCCATACGGAAGCCTTGATCACTGGGCGAAAAGCCCAAAGCACATCGCTTAAGTGCACTGCAGTAATCGCCCCAGGCATCTTGCATACGTAGGCGGGAGATTGGCTTAGAGGCTTGGTCGTCCGCCTCGGCTGCGGGAGGTGGTTGGTTCGAAACCCACCGCCGGACACCCCCCGTTAAAAATGGGTACAAGCCACCCCCGGCCCGGCGCCCGGCTTCTTCAGGGGTGTGCGCTTGGAAGAGGCTCCGCAAACCCCGCTGTGTCCTTTCGGGGGCAAAACCAGTTTCGAGCACCATCAGCCTGCAAAGGTGGTTCGTGATTCAGACTTTACAGGTTCAACGGAGTTTGGAGAGTTCGATGAAGTTTAAACGAGTTCGCTCTAACGTGAGCTCAGGTGGCACTGCGCAAACTTGAGAAATTGAAAAGCTGCGCCTTAAGGATGCGTTAGGTGCCTTCACAGATCACATCAATAGCATGGAAGACTCCATTCAATTCACGGTTGAGGAGGAGGCTGCTTGCCGTCTTCCTTTTCTGGACGTTTTGGTCGAACGCCGTAACCACCGCCTTTCTTTCAAAGTTGATAGAAAGGACACCCACACAGGCCGGTACCTTCATTTTAATTCCGTGCACCCGGTTTGCCACAAACGCTCCGTCGTGGCTTCCGTCGTCCGACGTGCCAAAAACATCTGCCCAAGTCCAGAAGATCGGGCTGCTGACCTACGCCAAGTGCGCCGAGAACTGAGTGAATGCGGCTACCCGAAGCACTTCGTAGATTCCGTTCGTCAACAGTCATCACGCCCGCCAGAACCAGTTGGTACCCCGCGTCGAGCCCGAGCCGCTATCCCATATGTACTGGGCGTGAGCGAGTCTCTGGCTCGCGTTTTGCGCACTTACGGCGTACACGTCGCTCACGTTCCGGCGTGCAAGCTGAGGCACGAGCTGGTGTCTGTCAAAGACAAGATAAAGAAAGAGAAGTTTCCTGGCGTCATCTACAAGATTCCCTGCGCAGATTGCGACTACTGCTATATCGGCGAGAGCGGGAATTTCGAGAGACGATTGAGGGATCACAAGAACGACGTCAGCAACAAGAGGATTGCTTCTAATGCACTTGCGGAACACGTGGAAGCCGCGACGCACAAAATAGCCTGGGAAGAAGCTTCAATCATCGCAAGAGAGAAGAATTGGCTGTTACGTCGGTATCTAGAATCCCTAATAATTTAATCAACAGAAAAAACCCTTAACCACAACGCAGGCAATCTCCCGCCTACGTATGCAAGATGCCTGGGACGATTACTGCAGTGCACTTAAGCGATGTGCTTTCGGCTTTTCGCCCAGTGATCAAGGCTTCCGTATGGAAGCCGAAACGTCTTCGTTTTCATATTAAACAACAACCTTTTGGTCGGCGTTCCTTCTATTGACTTCATGATTCTTGAGCATACATGCGCTGTTTGGTCACCCTGTCATGTGCGTGATGTAAAAAAACCTGAGTCTCTTCAAAGAAAAGCAATAAGATTTATTTACGGCAGCAAGAAAAACTAAATGAAGCGTTTTCAGTGTTCTGCGATTGAAGTGAGAAATGTCAAATTTAATTTCAAGAAAATCGTTGTCATGACAGTTACGACCAAAAAAGAACCATTTAAATACACTTATAAAAACAGATCAAACAACTTATCACAAGTAAAGAGATTTCAGTCTTTCGGAGTAACATTCACACCTAATGCACAGGCATATCGACCTAATTTGCTCCAAAGCACAAGCTTACCGCATATAAAAATGCCTAATAAGATCATTTCTTGAGCATGCATGCGCTGTTTGGTCACCCTTTCATGTGCGTGATGTAAAAAAACCTGTGTCTCTTCAAAGAAAAGCAATAAGATTTATTTATGGCAGCAAGAGAAACCAAATCAAGCGTTTTCAGTGTTTTGCGATCGAAGTGAGAAATGGCAAATTTAATTTCAAGAAAATCGTTGTCATGACACTTACGACCAAAAAAGAACCATTTAAATACACTTATAAAAAGACATCAAACAACTTATCACAAGTAGAGATTTCAGTCTTCACATTCACACCTAATGCACAGTCATATCGACCTAATTTGCTCCAAAGCACAATTTTACCGCATATAAATATGCCTAATAAGACCAATTCTTGAGCATACATGCACTGTTTGGTCACCCTATCATGTGCGTGATGTAAAAAAAACCTGAGTCTCTTCAAAGAAAAGCAATAAGATTTATTTACGGCAGCAAGAGAAACTAAATGAAGCGTTTTCAGTGTTCTGCGATTCAAGTGAGAAATGGCAAATTTAATTTCAAGAAAATCGTTGTCATGACACTTACGACCAATAAAGAACCATTTAAATACACTTATATAAACAGATCAAACAACTTATCACAAGTAAATAGATTTTAGTCTTTGGGAGTAACATTCACACCTAATGCACAGGCATATCGACCTAATTTGCTCCAAAGCACAAGCTTACCGCATATAAAAATGCCTAATAAAATCAATTCTTGAGCATACATGCGCTGTTTGGTCACTCTTTCATGTGCGTGATGTAAAAAAAACCTGAGTCTCTTCAAAGAAAAGCAATAAGATTTTTTGACGGCAGCAAGAGAAACTAAATGAAGCGTTTTCAGTGTTCTGCGATTGAAGTGAGAAATGGCAAATTTAATTTCAAGAAAATCGTTGTCATGACACTTACGACCAAAAAAGAACCATTTAAATACACTTATAAAAAAGATCAAACAACTTATCACAAGTAAAGAGATTTCAGTCTTCACATTCACACCTAACGCACAGGCATATCGACCTAATTTGCTCCAAAGCACAAGCTTACCGCATATAAAAATGCCTAATAAGAACAATTCTTGAGCATACATGCGCTGTTTGGTCCCCCTACATGTGCGTGATGTAAAAAAACCTGAGTCTCTTCTAAGAAAAGCAATAAGATTTATTTACGGCAGCAAGAGAAACTAAATGAAGCGTTTTCAGTGTTCTGCGATTGAAGTGAGAAATGGCAAATTTAATTTCAAGAAAATCGTTGTCATGACACTTACGACCAAAAAAGAACCATTTAAATACACTTATAAAAACAGATCAAGCAACTTATCACAAGTAAAGAGATTTCAGTCTTCACATTCACACCTAATGCACAGGCATATCGACCTAATTTGCTCCAAAGCACAAGCTTACCGCATATAAATATGTCTAATAAGACCAATTCTTGAGCATGCATGCACTGTTTGGTCACCCTATCATGTGCGTGATGTAAAAAAAAACCTGAGTCTCTTCAAAGAAAAGCAATAAGATTTATTTACGGCAGCAAGAGAAACTAAATGAAGCGTTTTCAGTGTTCTGCGATTGAAGTGAGAAATGGCAAATTTAATTTCAAGAAAATCGTTGTCATGACACTTACGACCAAAAAAGAACCATTTAAATACACTTATATAAACAGATCAAACAACTTATCACAAGTAAATAGATTTTAGTCTTTGGGAGTAACATTCACACCTAATGCACAGGCATATCGACCTAATTTGCTCCAAAGCACAAGCTTACCGCATATAAAAATGCCTAATAAAATCAATTCTTGAGCATACATGCGCTGTTTGGTCACCCTTTCATGTGCGTGATGTAAAAAAAACCTGAGTCTATTCAAAGAAAAGCAATAAGATTTATTTACGGCAGCAAGAGAAACTAAATGAAGCGTTTTCAGTGTTCTGTGATTGAAGTGAGAAATGGCAAATTTAATTTCAAGAAAATCGTTGTCATGACACTTACGACCAAAAAAGAACCATTTAAATACACTTATAAAAAAGATCAAACAACTTATCACAAGTAAAGAGATTTCAGTCTTCACATTCACACCTAATGCACAGGCATATCGACCTAATTTGCTCCAAAGCACAAGCTTACCGCATATAAAAATGCCTAATAAGAACAATTCTTGAGCATACATGCGCTGTTTGGTCCCCCTACATGTGCGTGATGTAAAAAAACCTGAGTCTCTTCTAAGAAAAGCAATAAGATTTATTTACGGCAGCAAGAGAAACTAAATGAAGCGTTTTCAGTGTTCTGCGATTGAAGTGAGAAATGGCAAATTTAATTTCAAAAAAATCGTTGTCATGACACTTACGACCAAAAAAACCATTTAAATACACTTATAAAAACAGATCAAACAACTTATCACAAGTAAAGAGATTTCAGTATCTGGGAATAACATTCACACCTAATCCACAGGCATATCGACCTAATTTGCTCAAAAGCACAAGCTTACCGCATATAAAAATGCCTAATTAGATCAATTCTTGAGCATGCATGCGCTGTTTGGTCACCCTTTCATGTGCGTGATGTAAAAAAACCTGTGTCTCTTCAAAGAAAAGCAATAAGATTTATTTACGGCAGGAACAGAAACTAAATGAAGCGTTTTCAGTGTTCTGCGATTCAAGTGAGAAATGGCAAATTTAATTTCAAGAAAATCGTTGTCATGACACTTACGACCAAAAAAAACCATTTAAATACACTTATAAAAACAGCTCAAACAACTTATCACAAGTAAAGAGATTTCAGTCTTTGGGAGTAACATTCACACCTAATGCACAGCCATATCGACCTAATTTGCTCCAAAGCACAAGCTTACCGCATATAAAAATGCCTAATAAGACCAATTCTTGATCATACATGCGCTGTTTGGTCACCCTATCATGTGCGTGATGTAAAAAAACCTGAGTCTCTTCAAAGAAAAGCAATAAGATTTATTTACGGCAGCAAGAGAAACTAAATGAAGCGTATTCAGTGTTCTGCGATTGAAGTGATAAATGGCAACTTTAATTTCAAGAAAATCGTTGTCATGACACTTACGACCAAAAAAGAACCATTTAAATACACTTATAAAACAGATCAAACAACTTATCACAAGTAAAGAGATTTCAGTATCTGGCAGTAACATTCACATCTAATGCACAGGCATATGACCTAATTGGCTCCAAAGCACAAGCTTACCGCATATAAAAATGCCTAATAAGATCAATTCTTGAGCATGCATGCGCTGTTTCGTCACCCTTTCATGTGCGTGATGTAAAAAAACCTGTGTCTCTTCAAAGAAAAGCAATAAGATTTATTTACGGCAGCAAGAGAAACTAAATGAAGCGTTTTCAGTGTTTTGCGATCGAAGTGAGAAATGGCAAATTTAATTTTTAAAAAATCGTTGTCATGACACGACCAAAAAAGAACAATTTATATACACTTATAAAAACACATCAAACAACTTATCACAAGTAAAGAGATTTCAGTCTTCACATTGACACCTAATGCACAGGGATATCGACCTAATTTGCTCCAAAGCACCAGCTTACCGCATATAAAAATGCCTAATGAGACCAATTCTTGAGCATACATTCGCTGTTTGGTCACCCTATCATGTGCGTGATGTAAAAAAACCCGAGTCTCTTCAAAGAAAAGCAATAAGATTTATTTACAGCAGCAAGAGAAACTAAATGAAGCGTTTTCAGCGTTCTGCGATTGAAGTGAGAAATGGCAAATTTAATTTCAAGAAAATCGTTGTCATGAAACTTACGACCATAAAAGAACCATTTAAATACACTTATAAAAACAGATCAAACAACTTATCACAAGTAAAGAGATTTCAGTTTTCACATTCACACCTAATGCACAGGCATATCGACCTAATTTGCTCCAAAGCACAAGCTTACCGCATATAAATATGCCTAATAAGACAAATTCTTGAGCATACATGCACTGTTTGGTCACCCTTTCATGTGCGTGATGTAAAAAAACCTGAGTCTCTTCAAAGAAAAGCAATAAGATTTATTTACAGCAACAAGAGAAACTAAATGAAGCGTTTTCATTGTTCTGCGATTGAAGTGAGAAATGGCAAATTTAATTTCAAGAAAATCATCATGAAACTTACGACCAAAAAAGAACCATTTAAATACACTTATAAAAATAGATCAAACAACTTATCACAAGTAAAGAGATTTAAGTATCTGGGAATAACATTCACACCTAATCCACAGGCATATCGACCTATTTTGCTCAAAAGCACAAGCTTACCGCATATAAAATTGCCTAATAAGACCAATTCTTGATCATACATGCGCTGTTTGGTCACCCTATCATGTGCGTGATGTAAAAAAACCTGAGTCTCTTCAAAGAAAAGCAATAAGATTTATTTACAGCGACAAGAGAAACTAAATGAAGCGTTTTCACTGTTCTGCGATTGAAGTGAGAAATGGCAAATTTAATTTCAAGAAAATCGTTGTCATGACACTTACGACCAAAAACGAACCATTTAAATACACTTATAAAAACAGATCAAACAACTTATCACAAGTAAAGAGATTTCAGTATCTGGGAGTAACATTCACACCTAATCCACAGGCATATCGACCTAATTTGCTCAAAAGCACAAGCTTACCGCATATAAAAATGCCTAATAAGACCAATTCTTGATCATACATGCGCTGTTTGGTCACCCTATCATGTGCGTGATGTAAAAAAACCTGAGTCTCTTCAAAGAAAAGCAATAAGATTTATTTACGGCAGCAAGAGAAACTAAATGAAGCGTTTTCAGTGTTCTGCGATTGAAGTGATAAATGGCGAATTTAATTTCAAGAAAATCGTTGTCATGACACTTACGACCAAAAAAGAACCGTTTAAATACACTTATAAAAACAGATCAAACAACTTATCACAAGTCAAGAGATTTCAGTATCCGGGAGTAACATTCACACCTAATCCACAGGCATATCGACCTAATTTGCTCCAAAGCACAAGCTTACCGCATATAAAAATGCCTAATAAGATCAATTCTTGAGCATGCATGCGCTGTTTGGTCACCCTTTCATGTGCGTGATGTAAAAAAACCTGAGTCTCTTCAAAGAAAAGCAATAAGATTTATTTACAGCAACAAGAGAAACTAAATGAAGCGTTTTCACTGTTCTGCGATTGAAGTGAGAAATGGCAAATTTAATTTCAAGAAAATCGTTGTCATGACACTTACGACCAAAAAAGAACCATTTAAATACACTTATAAAACAGATCAAACAACTTATCACAAGTAAAGAGATTTCAGTATCTGGGAGTAACATTCACATCTAATGCACAGGCATATGACCTAATTTGCTCCAAAGCACAAGCTTACCGCATATAAAAATGCCTAATAAGATCAATTCTTGAGCATGCATGCGCTGTTTGGTCACCCTTTCATGTGCGTGATGTAAAAAAACCTGTGTCTCTTCAAAGAAAAGCAATAAGATTTATTTACGGCAGCAAGAGAAACTAAATGAAGCGTTTTCAGTGTTTTGCGATCGAAGTGAGAAATGGCAAATTTAATTTAAAAAAAATCGTTGTCATGACACGACCAAAAAAGAACAATTTATATACACTTATAAAAACACATCAAACAACTTATCACAAGTAAAGAGATTTCAGTCTTCACATTCACACCTAATGCACAGGGATATCGACCTAATTTGCTCCAAAGCACCAGCTTACCGCATATAAAAATGCCTAATGAGACCAATTCTTGAGCATACATTCGCTGTTTGGTCACCCTATCATGTGCGTGATGTAAAAAAACCTGAGTCTCTTCAAAGAAAAGCAATAAGATTTATTTACAGCAGCAAGAGAAACTAAATGAAGCGTTTTCAGTGTTCTGCGATTGAAGTGAGAAATGGCAAATTTAATTTCAAGAAAATCGTTGTCATGAAAGTTACGACCATAAAAGAACCATTTAAATACACTTATAAAAACAGATCAAACAACTTATCACAAGTAAAGAGATTTCAGTTTTCACATTCACACCTAATGCACAGGCATATCGACCTAATTTGCTCCAAAGCACAAGCTTACCGCATATAAATATGCCTAATAAGACAAATTCTTGAGCATACATGCACTGTTTGGTCACCCTATCATGTGCGTGATGTAAAAAAAACCTGAGTCTCTTCAAAGAAAAGCAATAAGATTTATTTACGGCAGGAACAGAAACTAAATGTAGCGTTTTCAGTGTTCTGCGATTCAAGTGAGAAATGGCAAATTTAATTTCAAGAAAATCGTTGTCATGACACTTACGACCAAAAAAAAACCATTTAAATACACTTATAAAACCAGCTCAAACAACTTATCACAAGTAAAGAGATTTCAGTCTTTGGGAGTAACATTCACACCTAATGCACAGGCATATCGACCTAATTTGCTCCAAAGCACAAGCTTACCGCATATAAAATGCCTAATAAGATCAATTCTAGAGCATACATGCCCTGTTTGGTCACCCTATCATGTGAGTGATGTAATAAAAACCTGAGTCTCTTCAAAAAAAGCAATAAGATTTATTTACGGCAGCAAGAGAAACTAAATGAAGCGTTTTCAGTGTTCTGCGATTCAAGTGAGAAATGGCAAATTTAATTTCAACAAAATCGTTGTCATGACACTTACGACCAAAAACGAACCATTTAAATACACTTATAAAAACAGATCAAACAACTTATCACAAGTAAAGAGATTTCAGTATCTGGTAGTAACATTCACACCTAATCCACAGGCATATCGACCTAATTTGCTCAAAAGCACAAGCTTACCGCATATAAAAATGCCTAATAAGACCAATTCTTGATCATACATGCGCTGTTTGGTCACCCTATCATGTGCGTGACGTAAAAAAACCTGAGTCTCTTCAAAGAAAAGCAATAAGATTTATTTACGGCAGCAAGAGAAACTAAATGAAGCGTTTTCAGTGTTCTGCGATTGAAGTGATAAATGGCGAATTTAATTTCAAGAAAATCGTTGTCATGACACTTACGACCAAAAAAGAACCGTTTAAATACACTTATAAAAACAGATCAAACAACTTATCTCAAGTAAAGAGATTTCAGTATCCGGGAGTAACATTCACACCTAATCCACAGGCATATCGACCTAATTTGCTCCAAAGCACAAGCTTACCGCATATAAAAATGCCTAATAAGATCAATTCTTGAGCATGCATGCGCTGTTTGGTCACCCTTTCATGTGCGTGATGTAAAAAAACCTGAGTCTCTTCAAAGAAAAGCAATAAGATTTATTTACAGCAGCAAGAGAAACTAAATGAAGCATTTTCACTGTTCTGCGAATGAAGTGAGAAATGGCAAATTTAATTTCAAGAAAATCGTCATGAAACTTACGACCAAAAAAGAACCATTTAAATACACTTATAAAAAGAGATCAAACAACTTATCACAAGTAAAGAGATTTCAGTCTTCACATTCACACCTAATGCACAGGCATATAGACCTAATTTGCTCCAAAGCACAAGCTTACCGCATATAAATATGCCTAATAAGACCAATTCTTGAGCATACATGCACTGTTTGGTCACCCTATCATGTGCGTGATGTAAAAAAAACCTGAGTCTCTTCAAAGAAAAGCAATAAGATTTATTTACGGCAGGAAGAGAAACTAAATGAAGCGTTTTCAGTGTTCTGCGATTCAAGTGAGAAATGGCAAATTTAATTTCAAGAAAATCGTTGTCATGACACTTACGACCAAAAAAACCATTTAAATACACTTATAAAAACAGCTCAAACAACTTATCACAAGTAAAGAGATTTCAGTCTTTGGGAGTAACATTCACACCTAATGCACAGGCATATCGACCTAATTTGCTCCAAAGCACAAGCTTACCGCATATAAAAATGCCTAATAAGATCAATTCTAGAGCATACATACCCTGTTTGGTCACCCTGTCATGTGAGTGATGTAATAAAAACCTGAGTCTCTTCAAAAAAAAGCAATAAGATTTATTTACGGCAGCAAGAGAAACTAAATGAAGCGTTTTCAGTGTTCTGCGATTCAAGTGAGAAATGGCAAATTTAATTTCAAGAAAATCGTTGTCATGACACTTACGACCAAAAACGAACCATTTAAATACACTTATAAAAACAGATCAAACAACTTATCACAAGTAAAGAGATTTCAGTATCTGGGAGTAACATTCACACCTAATCCACAGGCATATCGACCTAATTTGCTCAAAAGCACAAGCTTACCGCATATAAAAATGCCTAATAAGACCAATTCTTGATCATACATGCGCTGTTTGGTCACCCTATCATGTGCGTGATGTAAAAAAACCTGAGTCTCTTCAAAGAAAAGCAATAAGATTTATTTACGGCAGCAAGAGAAACTAAATGAAGCGTTTTCAGTGTTCTGCGATTGAAGTGATAAATGGCGAATTTAATTTCAAGAAAATCGTTGTCATGACACTTACGACCAAAAAAGAACCGTTTAAATACACTTATGAAAACACATCAAACAACTTATCACAAGTAAAGAGATTTCAGTCTTCACATTCACACCTAATGCACAGGCATATCGACCTAATTTGCTCCAAAGCACCAGCTTACCGCATATAAAAATGCCTAATAAGACCAATTCTTGAGCATACATGCGCTGTTTGGTCACCCTATCATGTGCGTGATGTAAAAAAACCTGAGTCTCTTCAAAGAAAAGCAATAAGATTTATTTACGGCAGGAAGAGAAACTAAGTGAAGCGTTTTCAGTGTTCTGCGATTTAAGTGAGAAATGGCAAATTTAATTTCAAGAAAATCGTTGTCATGACACTTACGACCAAAAAAACCATTTAAATACACGTATAAAAACAGCTCAAACAACTTATCACAAGTAAAGAGATTTCAGTCTTTGGGAGTAACATTCACACCTAATGCACAGGCATATCGACCTAATTTGCTCCAAAGCACAAGCTTACCGCATATAAAAATGCCTAATAAGATCAATTCTAGAGCATACATACCCTGTTTGGTCACCCTATCACGTGAGTGATGTAAAAAAACCTGAGTCTCTTCAAAAAAAGCAATAAGATTTATTTACGGCAGCAAGAGAAACTAAATGAAGCGTTTTCAGTGTTCTGCGATTCAAGTGAGAAATGGCAAATTTAATTTCAAGAAAATCGTTGTCATGACACTTACGACCAAAAACGAACCATTTAAATACACTTATAAAAACAGATGAAACAACTTATCACAAGTAAAGAGATTTCAGTATCTGGGAAAAACATTCACATCTAATCCACAGGCATATCGACCTAATTTGCTCAAAAGCACAAGCTTACCGCATATAAAAATGCCTAATAAGACCAATTCTTGATCATACATGCGCTGTTTGGTCACCCTATCATGTGCGTGATGTAAAAAAACCTGAGTCTCTTCAAAGAAAAGCAATAAGATTTATTTACGGCAGCAAGAGAAACTAAATGAAGCGTTTTCAGTGTTCTGCGATTGAAGTGATAAATGGCAAATTTAATTTCAAGAAAATCGTTGTCATGACACTTACGACCAAAAAAGAACCATTTAAATACACTTATAAAACAGATCAAACAACTTATCACAAGTAAAGAGATTTCAGTATCTGGGAGTAACATTCACATCTAATGCACAGGCATATGACCTAATTTGCTCCAAAGCACAAGCTTACCGCATATAAAAATGCCTAATAAGATCAATTCTTGAGCATGCATGCGCTGTTTCGTCACCCTTTCATGTGCGTGATGTAAAAAAACCTGTGTCTCTTCAAAGAAAAGCAATAAGATTTATTTACGGCAGCAAGAGAAACTAAATGAAGCGTTTTCAGTGTTTTGCGATCGAAGTGAGAAATGGCAAATTTAATTTTTAAAAAATCGTTGTCATGACACGACCAAAAAAGAACAATTTATATACACTTATAAAAACACATCAAACAACTTATCACAAGTAAAGAGATTTCAGTCTTCACATTGACACCTAATGCACTGGGATATCGACCTAATTTGCTCCAAAGCACCAGCTTACCGCATATAAAAATGCCTAATGAGACCAATTCTTGAGCATACATTCGCTGTTTGGTCACCCTATCATGTGCGTGATGTAAAAAAACCCGAGTCTCTTCAAAGAAAAGCAATAAGATTTATTTACAGCAGCAAGAGAAACTAAATGAAGCGTTTTCAGCGTTCTGCGATTGAAGTGAGAAATGGCAAATTTAATTTCAAGAAAATCGTTGTCATGAAACTTACGACCATAAAAGAACCATTTAAATACACTTATAAAAACAGATCAAACAACTTATCACAAGTAAAGAGATTTCAGTTTTCACATTCACACCTACTGCACAGGCATATCGACCTAATTTGCTCCAAAGCACAAGCTTACCGCATATAAATATGCCTAATAAGACAAATTCTTGAGCATACATGCACTGTTTGGTCACCCTTTCATGTGCGTGATGTAAAAAAACCTGAGTCTCTTCAAAGAAAAGCAATAACATTTATTTACAGCAACAAGAGAAACTAAATGAAGCGTTTTCATTGTTCTGCGATTGAAGTGAGAAATGGCAAATTTAATTTCAAGAAAATCGTTGTCATGACACTTACGACCAAAAACGAACCATTTAAATACACTTATAAAAACAGATCAAACAACTTATCACAAGTAAAGAGATTTCAGTATCTGGGAGTAACATTCACACCTAATCCACAGGCATATCGACCTAATTTGCTCAAAAGCACAAGCTTACCGCATATAAAAATGCCTAATAAGACCAATTCTTGAGCATACATTCGCTGTTTGGTCACCCTATCATGTGCGTGATGTAAAAAAACCTGAGTCTCTTCAAAGAAAAGCAATAAGATTTATTTACAGCAGCAAGAGAAACTAAATGAAGCGTTTTCAGTGTTCTGCGATTGAAGTGAGAAATGGCAAATTTAATTTCAAGAAAATCGTTGTCATGAAACTTACGACCATAAAAGAACCATTTAAATACACTTATAAAAACAGATCAAACAACTTATCACAAGTAAAGAGATTTCAGTCTTTGGGAGTAACATTCACACCTAATGCACAGGCATATCGACCTAATTTGCTCCAAAGCACAAGCTTACCGCATATAAAATGCCTAATAAGATCAATTCTAGAGCATACATGCCCTGTTTGGTCACCCTATCATGTGAGTGATGTAATAAAAACCTGAGTCTCTTCAAAAAAAGCAATAAGATTTATTTACGGCAGCAAGAGAAACTAAATGAAGCGTTTTCAGTGTTCTGCGATTCAAGTGAGAAATGGCAAATTTAATTTCAACAAAATCGTTGTCATGACACGACCAAAAACGAACCATTTAAATACACTTATAAAAACAGATCAAACAACTTATCACAAGTAAAGAGATTTCAGTATCTGGGAGTAACATTCACACCTAATCCACAGGCATATCGACCTAATTTGCTCAAAAGCACAAGCTTACCGCATATAAAAATGCCTAATAAGACCAATTCTTGATCATACATGCGCTGTTTGGTCACCCTATCATGTGCGTGACGTAAAAAAACCTGAGTCTCTTCAAAGAAAAGCAATAAGATTTATTTACGGCAGCAAGAGAAACTAAATGAAGCGTTTTCAGTGTTCTGCGATTGAAGTGATAAATGGCGAATTTAATTTCAAGAAAATCGTTGTCATGACACGACCAAAAAAGAACCGTTTAAATACACTTATAAAAACAGATCAAACAACTTATCTCAAGTAAAGAGATTTCAGTATCCGGGAGTAACATTCACACCTAATCTACAGGCATATCGACCTAATTTGCTCCAAAGCACAAGCTTACCGCATATAAAAATGCCTAATAAGATCAATTCTTGAGCATGCATGCGCTGTTTGGTCACCCTTTCATGTGCGTGATGTAAAAAAACCTGAGTCTCTTCAAAGAAAAGCAATAAGATTTATTTACAGCAGCAAGAGAAACTAAATGAAGCATTTTCACTGTTCTGCGAATGAAGTGAGAAATGGCAAATTTAATTTCAAGAAAATCGTCATGAAACTTACGACCAAAAAAGAACCATTTAAATACACTTATAAAAAGAGATCAAACAACTTATCACAAGTAAAGAGATTTCAGTCTTCACATTCACACCTAATGCACAGGCATATCGACCTAATTTGCTCCAAAGCACAAGCTTACCGCATATAAATATGCCTAATAAGACCAATTCTTGAGCATACATGCACTGTTTGGTCACCCTATCATGTGCGTGATGTAAAAAAAACCTGAGTCTCTTCAAAGAAAAGCAATAAGATTTATTTACGGCAGCAAGAGAAACTAAATGAAGCGTTTTCAGTGTTTTGCGATCGAAGTGAGAAATGGCAAATTTAATTTAAAAAAAATCGTTGTCATGACACGACCAAAAAAGAACAATTTATATACACTTATAAAAACACATCAAACAGCTTACCACAAGTAAAGAGATTTCAGTCTTCACATTCACACCTAATGCACAGGGATATCGACCTAATTTGCTCCAAAGCACCAGCTTACCGCATATAAAAATGCCTAATGAGACCAATTCTTGAGCATACATTCGCTGTTTGGTCACCCTATCATGTGCGTGATGTAAAAAAACCTGAGTCTCTTCAAAGAAAAGCAATAAGATTTATTTACAGCAGCAAGAGAAACTAAATGAAGCGTTCTCAGTGTTCTGCGATTGAAGTGAGAAATGGCAAATTTAATTTCAAGAAAATCGTTGTCATGAAACTTACGACCATAAAAGAACCATTTAAATACACTTATAAAAACAGATCAAACAACTTATCACAAGTAAAGAGATTTCAGTTTTCACATTCACACCTAATGCACAGGCATATCGACCTAATTTGCTCCAAAGCACAAGCTTACCGCATATAAATATGCCTAATAAGACAAATTCTTGAGCATACATGCACTGTTTGGTCACCCTATCATGTGCGTGATGTAAAAAAACCTGAGTCTCTTCAAAGAAAAGCAATAAGATTTATTTACGGCAGGAACAGAAACTAAATGTAGCGTTTTCAGTGTTCTGCGATTCAAGTGAGAAATGGCAAATTTAATTTCAAGAAAATCGTTGTCATGACACTTACGACCAAAAAAAACCATTTAAATACACTTATAAAAACAGCTCAAACAACTTATCACAAGAGATTTCAGTCTTTGGGAGTAACATTCACACCTAATGCACAGGCATATCGACCTAATTTGCTCCAAAGCACAAGCTTACCGCATATAAAATGCCTAATAAGATTAATTCTAGAGCATACATGCCCTGTTTGGTCACCCTGTCATGTGAGTGATGTAATAAAAACCTGAGTCTCTTCAAAAAAAAGCAATAAGATTTATTTACGGCAGCAAGAGAAACTAAATGAAGCGTTTTCAGTGTTCTGCGATTCAAGTGAGAAATGGCAAATTTAATTTCAAGAAAATCGTTGTCATGACACTTACGACCAAAAACGAACCATTTAAATACACTTATAAAAACAGATCAAACAACTTATCACAAGTAAAGAGATTTCAGTATCTGGGAGTAACATTCACACCTAATCCACAGGCATATCGACCTAATTTGCTCAAAAGCACAAGCTTACCGCATATAAAAATGCCTAATAAGACCAATTCTTGATCATACATGCGCTGTTTGGTCACCCTATCATGTGCGTGATGTAAAAAAACCTGAGTCTCTTCAAAGAAAAGCAATAAGATTTATTTACGGCAGCAAGAGAAACTAAATGAAGCGTTTTCAGTGTTCTGCGATTGAAGTGATAAATGGCGAATTTAATTTCAAGAAAATTGTTGTCATGACACTTACGACCAAAAAAGAACCGTTTAAATACACTTATAAAAACAGATCAAACAACTTATCACAAGTAAAGAGATTTCAGTATCCGGGAGTAACATTCACACCTAATCCACAGGCATATCGACCTAATTTCCTCCAAAGCACAAGCTTACCGCATATAAAAATGCCTAATAAGATCAATTCTTGAGCATGCATGCGCTGTTTGGTCACCCTTTCATGTGCGTGATGTAAAAAAACCTGAGTCTCTTCAAAGAAAAGCAATAAGATTTATTTACAGCAACAAGAGAAACTAAATGAAGCGTTTTCACTGTTCTGCGATTGAAGTGAGAAATGGCAAATTTAATTTCAAGAAAATCGTCATGAAACTTACGACCAAAAAAGAACCATTTAAATACACTTATAAAAATAGATCAAACAACTTATCACAAGTAAAGAGATTTAAGTATCTGGGAATAACATTCACACCTAATCCACAGGCATATCGACCTAATTTGCTCAAAAGCACAAGCTTACCGCATATAAAATTGCCTAATAAGACCAATTCTTGATCATACATGCGCTGTTTGGTCACCCTATCATGTGCGTGATGTAAAAAAACCTGAGTCTCTTCAAAGAAAAGCAATAAGATTTATTTACGGCAGGAAGAGAAACTAAATGAAGCGTTTTCAGTGTTCTGCGATTCAAGTGAGAAATGGCAAATTTAATTTCAAGAAAATCGTTGTCATGACACTTACGACCAAAAAAACCATTTAAATACACTTATAAAAACAGCTCAAACAACTTATCACAAGTAAAGAGATTTCAGTCTTTGGGAGTAACATTCACACCTAATGCACAGGCATATCGACCTAATTTGCTCCAAAGCACAAGCTTACCGATTATAAAAATGCCTAACAAGATCAATTCTAGAGCATACATACCCTGTTTGGTCACCCTATCATGTGAGTGATGTAAAAAAAACCTGAGTCTCTTCAAAGAAAAGATATAAGATTTATTTACGGCAGCAAGAGAAACTAAATGAAGCGTTTTCAGTGTTCTGCGATTGAAGTGATAAATGGCAAATTTAATTTCAAGAAAATCGTTGTCATGACACTTACGTCCAAAAAAGAACCATTTAAATAGACTTATAAAAACAGATCAAACAACTTATCACAAGTAAAGAGATTTCAGTATCTGGGAGTAACATTCACATCTAATGCACAGGCATATGTTCTAATTTGCTCCAAAGCACAAGCTTACCGCATATAAAAATGCCTAATAAGATCAATTCTCTAGCATGCATGCGCTGTTTGGTCGCCCTTTCATGTGCGTGATGTAAAAAAACCTGTGTCTCTTCAAAGAAAAGGAATAAGATTTATTTACGGCAGCAAGAAAAACTAAATGAAGCGTTTTCAGTGTTCTGCGATTGAAGTGTGAAATGTCAAATTTAATTTCAAGAAAATCGTTGTCATGACACTTACGACCAAAAAAGAACCATTTAAATACACTTATAAAAACAGATCAAACAACTTATCACAAGTAAAGAGATTTCAGTCTTTGGGAGTAACATTCACACTTAATGCACAGGCATATCGACCTAATTTGCTCCAAAGCACAAGCTTACCGCATATAAATATGCCTAATAAGACAAATTCTTGAGCATACATGCACTGTTTGGTCACCCTATCATGTGCGTGATGTAAAAAAAACCTGAGTCTCTTCAAAGAAAAGCAATAAGATTTATTTACGGCAGGAACAGAAACTAAATGAAGCGTTTTCAGTGTTCTGCGATTCAAGTGAGAAATGGCAAATTTAATTTCAAGAAAATCGTTGTCATGACACTTACGACCAAAAACGAACCATTTAAATAGACTTATAAAAACAGATCAAACAACTTATCACAAGTAAAGAGATTTCAGTATCTGGGAGTAACATTCACACCTAATCCACAGGCCTATCGACCTAATTTGTCAAAAGCACAAGCTTACCGCATATAAAAATGCCTAATAAGACCAATTCTTGATCATACATGCGCTGTTTGGTCACCCTATCATGTGCGTGATGTAAAAAAACCTGAGTCTCTTCAAAGAAAAGCAATAAGATTTATTTACGGCAGCAAGAGAAACTAAATGAACCGTTTTCAGTGTTCTGCGATTGAAGTGATAAATGGCGAATTTAATTTCAAGAAAATCGTTGTCATGACACTTACGACCAAAAAAGAACCGTTTAAATACACTTATAAAAACAGATCAAACAACTTATCACAAGTAAAGAGATTTCAGTATCCGGGAGTAACATTCACACCTAATCCACAGGCATATCGACCTAATTTGCTCCAAAGCACAAGCTTACCGCATATAAAAATGCCTAATAAGATCAATTCTTGAGCATGCATGCGCTGTTTGGTCACCCTTTCATGTGCGTGATGTAAAAGAACCTGAGTCTCTTCAAAGAAAAGCAATAAGATTTATTTACAGCAGCAAGAGAAACTAAATGAAGCGTTTTCACTGTTCTGCGATTGAAGTCAGAAATGGCAAATTTAATTTAAAGAAAATCGTCATGAAACTTACGACCAAAAAAGAACCATTTAAATACACTTATAAAAAGAGATCAAACAACTTATCACAAGTAAAGAGATTTAAGTATCTGGGAATAACATTCACACCTAATCCACAGGCATATCGACCTAATTTGCTCAAAAGCACAAGCTTACCGCATATAAAAATGCCTAATAAGACCAATTCTTGATCATACATGTGCTGTTTGGTCACCCTATCATGTGCGTGATGTAAAAAAACCTGAGTCTCTTCAAAGAAAAGCAATAAGATTTATTTACGGCAGCAAGAGAAACTAAATGAAGCGTTTTCAGTGTTCTGCGATTGAAGTGATAAATGGCAAATTTAATTTCAAGAATATCGTTGTCATGACACTTACGACCAAAAAAGAACCATAAAAACAGATCAAACAACTTATCACAAGTAAAGAGATTTCAGTCTTCACATTCACACCTAATGCACAGGCATATCGACCTAATTTGCTCCAAAGCACAAGCTTACCGCATATAAAAATGCCTAATAAGATCAATTCTTGAGCATGCATGCGCTGTTTGGTCACCCTTTCATGTGCGTGATGTAAAAGAACCTGAGTCTCTTCAAAGAAAAGCAATAAGATTTATTTACAGCAACAAGAGAAACTAAATGAAGCGTTTTCATTGTTCTGCGATTGAAGTGAGAAATGGCAAATTTAATTTCAAGAAAATCATCATGAAACTTACGACCAAAAAAGAACCATTTAAATACACTTATAAAAATAGATCAAACAACTTATCACAAGTAAAGAGATTTAAGTATCTGGGAATAACATTCACACCTAATCCACAGGCATATCGACCTATTTTGCTCAAAAGCACAAGCTTACCGCATATAAAATTGCCTAATAAGACCAATTCTTGATCATACATGCGCTGTTTGGTCACCCTATCATGTGCGTGATGTAAAAAAACCTGAGTCTCTTCAAAGAAAAGCAATAAGATTTATTTACAGCGACAAGAGAAACTAAATGAAGCGTTTTCACTGTTCTGCGATTGAAGTGAGAAATGGCAAATTTAATTTCAAGAAAATCGTTGTCATGACACTTACGACCAAAAACGAACCATTTAAATACACTTATAAAAACAGATCAAACAACTTATCACAAGTAAAGAGATTTCAGTATCTGGGAGTAACATTCACACCTAATCCACAGGCATATCGACCTAATTTGCTCAAAAGCACAAGCTTACCGCATATAAAAATGCCTAATAAGACCAATTCTTGATCATACATGCGCTGTTTGGTCACCCTATCATGTGCGTGATGTAAAAAAACCTGAGTCTCTTCAAAGAAAAGCAATAAGATTTATTTACGGCAGCAAGAGAAACTAAATGAAGCGTTTTCAGTGTTCTGCGATTGAAGTGATAAATGGCGAATTTAATTTCAAGAAAATCGTTGTCATGACACTTACGACCAAAAAAGAACCGTTTAAATACACTTATAAAAACAGATCAAACAACTTATCACAAGTCAAGAGATTTCAGTATCCGGGAGTAACATTCACACCTAATCCACAGGCATATCGACCTAATTTGCTCCAAAGCACAAGCTTACCGCATATAAAAATGCCTAATAAGATCAATTCTTGAGCATGCATGCGCTGTTTGGTCACCCTTTCATGTGCGTGATGTAAAAAAACCTGAGTCTCTTCAAAGAAAAGCAATAAGATTTATTTACAGCAACAAGAGAAACTAAATGAAGCGTTTTCACTGTTCTGCGATTGAAGTGAGAAATGGCAAATTTAATTTCAAGAAAATCGTTGTCATGACACTTACGACCAAAAAAGAACCATTTAAATACACTTATAAAACAGATCAAACAACTTATCACAAGTAAAGAGATTTCAGTATCTGGGAGTAACATTCACATCTAATGCACAGGCATATGACCTAATTTGCTCCAAAGCACAAGCTTACCGCATATAAAAATGCCTAATAAGATCAATTCTTGAGCATGCATGCGCTGTTTGGTCACCCTTTCATGTGCGTGATGTAAAAAAACCTGTGTCTCTTCAAAGAAAAGCAATAAGATTTATTTACGGCAGCAAGAGAAACTAAATGAAGCGTTTTCAGTGTTTTGCGATCGAAGTGAGAAATGGCAAATTTAATTTAAAAAAAATCGTTGTCATGACACGACCAAAAAAGAACAATTTATATACACTTATAAAAACACATCAAACAACTTATCACAAGTAAAGAGATTTCAGTCTTCACATTCACACCTAATGCACAGGGATATCGACCTAATTTGCTCCAAAGCACCAGCTTACCGCATATAAAAATGCCTAATGAGACCAATTCTTGAGCATACATTCGCTGTTTGGTCACCCTATCATGTGCGTGATGTAAAAAAACCTGAGTCTCTTCAAAGAAAAGCAATAAGATTTATTTACAGCAGCAAGAGAAACTAAATGAAGCGTTTTCAGTGTTCTGCGATTGAAGTGAGAAATGGCAAATTTAATTTCAAGAAAATCGTTGTCATGAAAGTTACGACCATAAAAGAACCATTTAAATACACTTATAAAAACAGATCAAACAACTTATCACAAGTAAAGAGATTTCAGTTTTCACATTCACACCTAATGCACAGGCATATCGACCTAATTTGCTCCAAAGCACAAGCTTACCGCATATAAATATGCCTAATAAGACAAATTCTTGAGCATACATGCACTGTTTGGTCACCCTATCATGTGCGTGATGTAAAAAAAACCTGAGTCTCTTCAAAGAAAAGCAATAAGATTTA
Source organism: Amblyomma mixtum (assembly GCF_055824585.1). Taxonomy (NCBI): domain Eukaryota; kingdom Metazoa; phylum Arthropoda; class Arachnida; order Ixodida; family Ixodidae; genus Amblyomma; species Amblyomma mixtum. Next base: position 201,806,730 of record NC_143016.1, read on the forward strand.
TTTACGGCAGGAACAGAAACTAAATGTAGCGTTTTCAGTGTTCTGCGATTCAAGTGAGAAATGGCAAATTTAATTTCAAGAAAATCGTTGTCATGACACTTACGACCAAAAAAAAACCATTTAAATACACTTATAAAACCAGCTCAAACAACTTATCACAAGTAAAGAGATTTCAGTCTTTGGGAGTAACATTCACACCTAATGCACAGGCATATCGACCTAATTTGCTCCAAAGCACAAGCTTACCGCATATAAAATGCCTAATAAGATCAATTCTAGAGCATACATGCCCTGTTTGGTCACCCTATCATGTGAGTGATGTAATAAAAACCTGAGTCTCTTCAAAAAAAGCAATAAGATTTATTTACGGCAGCAAGAGAAACTAAATGAAGCGTTTTCAGTGTTCTGCGATTCAAGTGAGAAATGGCAAATTTAATTTCAACAAAATCGTTGTCATGACACTTACGACCAAAAACGAACCATTTAAATACACTTATAAAAACAGATCAAACAACTTATCACAAGTAAAGAGATTTCAGTATCTGGTAGTAACATTCACACCTAATCCACAGGCATATCGACCTAATTTGCTCAAAAGCACAAGCTTACCGCATATAAAAATGCCTAATAAGACCAATTCTTGATCATACATGCGCTGTTTGGTCACCCTATCATGTGCGTGACGTAAAAAAACCTGAGTCTCTTCAAAGAAAAGCAATAAGATTTATTTACGGCAGCAAGAGAAACTAAATGAAGCGTTTTCAGTGTTCTGCGATTGAAGTGATAAATGGCGAATTTAATTTCAAGAAAATCGTTGTCATGACACTTACGACCAAAAAAGAACCGTTTAAATACACTTATAAAAACAGATCAAACAACTTATCTCAAGTAAAGAGATTTCAGTATCCGGGAGTAACATTCACACCTAATCCACAGGCATATCGACCTAATTTGCTCCAAAGCACAAGCTTACCGCATATAAAAATGCCTAATAAGATCAATTCTTGAGCATGCATGCGCTGTTTGGTCACCCTTTCATGTGCGTGATGTAAAAAAACCTGAGTCTCTTCAAAGAAAAGCAATAAGATTTATTTACAGCAGCAAGAGAAACTAAATGAAGCATTTTCACTGTTCTGCGAATGAAGTGAGAAATGGCAAATTTAATTTCAAGAAAATCGTCATGAAACTTACGACCAAAAAAGAACCATTTAAATACACTTATAAAAAGAGATCAAACAACTTATCACAAGTAAAGAGATTTCAGTCTTCACATTCACACCTAATGCACAGGCATATAGACCTAATTTGCTCCAAAGCACAAGCTTACCGCATATAAATATGCCTAATAAGACCAATTCTTGAGCATACATGCACTGTTTGGTCAACCTATCATGTGCGTGATGTAAAAAAAACCTGAGTCTCTTCAAAGAAAAGCAATAAGATTTATTTACGGCAGGAAGAGAAACTAAATGAAGCGTTTTCAGTGTTCTGCGATTCAAGTGAGAAATGGCAAATTTAATTTCAAGAAAATCGTTGTCATGACACTTACGACCAAAAAAACCATTTAAATACACTTATAAAAACAGCTCAAACAACTTATCACAAGTAAAGAGATTTCAGTCTTTGGGAGTAACATTCACACCTAATGCACAGGCATATCGACCTAATTTGCTCCAAAGCACAAGCTTACCGCATATAAAAATGCCTAATAAGATCAATTCTAGAGCATACATACCCTGTTTGGTCACCCTGTCATGTGAGTGATGTAATAAAAACCTGAGTCTCTTCAAAAAAAAGCAATAAGATTTATTTACGGCAGCAAGAGAAACTAAATGAAGCGTTTTCAGTGTTCTGCGATTCAAGTGAGAAATGGCAAATTTAATTTCAAGAAAATCGTTGTCATGACACTTACGACCAAAAACGAACCATTTAAATACACTTATAAAAACAGATCAAACAACTTATCACAAGTAAAGAGATTTCAGTATCTGGGAGTAACATTCACACCTAATCCACAGGCATATCGACCTAATTTGCTCAAAAGCACAAGCTTACCGCATATAAAAATGCCTAATAAGACCAATTCTTGATCATACATGCGCTGTTTGGTCACCCTATCATGTGCGTGATGTAAAAAAACCTGAGTCTCTTCAAAGAAAAGCAATAAGATTTATTTACGGCAGCAAGAGAAACTAAATGAAGCGTTTTCAGTGTTCTGCGATTGAAGTGATAAATGGCGAATTTAATTTCAAGAAAATCGTTGTCATGACACTTACGACCAAAAAAGAACCGTTTAAATACACTTATGAAAACACATCAAACAACTTATCACAAGTAAAGAGATTTCAGTCTTCACATTCACACCTAATGCACAGGCATATCGACCTAATTTGCTCCAAAGCACCAGCTTACCGCATATAAAAATGCCTAATAAGACCAATTCTTGAGCATACATGCGCTGTTTGGTCACCCTATCATGTGCGTGATGTAAAAAAACCTGAGTCTCTTCAAAGAAAAGCAATAAGATTTATTTACGGCAGGAAGAGAAACTAAGTGAAGCGTTTTCAGTGTTCTGCGATTCAAGTGAGAAATGGCAAATTTAATTTCAAGAAAATCGTTGTCATGACACTTACGACCAAAAAAACCATTTAAATACACGTATAAAAATAGCTCAAACAACTTATCACAAGTAAAGAGATTTCAGTCTTTGGGAGTAACATTCACACCTAATGCACAGGCATATCGACCTAATTTGCTCCAAAGCACAAGCTTACCGCATATAAAAATGCCTAATAAGATCAATTCTAGAGCATACATACCCTGTTTGGTCACCCTATCACGTGAGTGATGTAAAAAAAACCTGAGTCTCTTCAAAAAAAGCAATAAGATTTATTTACGGCAGCAAGAGAAACTAAATGAAGCGTTTTCAGTGTTCTGCGATTCAAGTGAGAAATGGCAAATTTAATTTCAAGAAAATCGTTGTCATGACACTTACGACCAAAAACGAACCATTTAAATACACTTATAAAAACAGATGAAACAACTTATCACAAGTAAAGAGATTTCAGTATCTGGGAAAAACATTCACATCTAATCCACAGGCATATCGACCTAATTTGCTCAAAAGCACAAGCTTACCGCATATAAAAATGCCTAATAAGACCAATTCTTGATCATACATGCGCTGTTTGGTCACCCTATCATGTGCGTGATGTAAAAAAACCTGAGTCTCTTCAAAGAAAAGCAATAAGATTTATTTACGGCAGCAAGAGAAACTAAATGAAGCGTTTTCAGTGTTCTGCGATTGAAGTGATAAATGGCAAATTTAATTTCAAGAAAATCGTTGTCATGACACTTACGACCAAAAAAGAACCATTTAAATACACTTATAAAACAGATCAAACAACTTATCACAAGTAAAGAGATTTCAGTATCTGGGAGTAACATTCACATCTAATGCACAGGCATATGACCTAATTTGCTCCAAAGCACAAGCTTACCGCATATAAAAATGCCTAATAAGATCAATTCTTGAGCATGCATGCGCTGTTTCGTCACCCTTTCATGTGCGTGATGTAAAAAAACCTGTGTCTCTTCAAAGAAAAGCAATAAGATTTATTTACGGCAGCAAGAGAAACTAAATGAAGCGTTTTCAGTGTTTTGCGATCGAAGTGAGAAATGGCAAATTTAATTTTTAAAAAATCGTTGTCATGACACGACCAAAAAAGAACAATTTATATACACTTATAAAAACACATCAAACAACTTATCACAAGTAAAGAGATTTCAGTCTTCACATTGACACCTAATGCACTGGGATATCGACCTAATTTGCTCCAAAGCACCAGCTTACCGCATATAAAAATGCCTAATGAGACCAATTCTTGAGCATACATTCGCTGTTTGGTCACCCTATCATGTGCGTGATGTAAAAAAACCCGAGTCTCTTCAAAGAAAAGCAATAAGATTTATTTACAGCAGCAAGAGAAACTAAATGAAGCGTTTTCAGCGTTCTGCGATTGAAGTGAGAAATGGCAAATTTAATTTCAAGAAAATCGTTGTCATGAAACTTACGACCATAAAAGAACCATTTAAATACACTTATAAAAACAGATCAAACAACTTATCACAAGTAAAGAGATTTCAGTTTTCACATTCACACCTACTGCACAGGCATATCGACCTAATTTGCTCCAAAGCACAAGCTTACCGCATATAAATATGCCTAATAAGACAAATTCTTGAGCATACATGCACTGTTTGGTCACCCTTTCATGTGCGTGATGTAAAAAAACCTGAGTCTCTTCAAAGAAAAGCAATAAGATTTATTTACAGCAACAAGAGAAACTAAATGAAGCGTTTTCATTGTTCTGCGATTGAAGTGAGAAATGGCAAATTTAATTTCAAGAAAATCGTTGTCATGACACTTACGACCAAAAACGAACCATTTAAATACACTTATAAAAACAGATCAAACAACTTATCACAAGTAAAGAGATTTCAGTATCTGGGAGTAACATTCACACCTAATCCACAGGCATATCGACCTAATTTGCTCAAAAGCACAAGCTTACCGCATATAAAAATGCCTAATAAGACCAATTCTTGAGCATACATTCGCTGTTTGGTCACCCTATCATGTGCGTGATGTAAAAAAACCTGAGTCTCTTCAAAGAAAAGCAATAAGATTTATTTACAGCAGCAAGAGAAACTAAATGAAGCGTTTTCAGTGTTCTGCGATTGAAGTGAGAAATGGCAAATTTAATTTCAAGAAAATCGTTGTCATGAAACTTACGACCATAAAAGAACCATTTAAATACACTTATAAAAACAGATCAAACAACTTATCACAAGTAAAGAGATTTCAGTCTTTGGGAGTAACATTCACACCTAATGCACAGGCATATCGACCTAATTTGCTCCAAAGCACAAGCTTACCGCATATAAAATGCCTAATAAGATCAATTCTAGAGCATACATGCCCTGTTTGGTCACCCTATCATGTGAGTGATGTAATAAAAACCTGAGTCTCTTCAAAAAAAGCAATAAGATTTATTTACGGCAGCAAGAGAAACTAAATGAAGCGTTTTCAGTGTTCTGCGATTCAAGTGAGAAATGGCAAATTTAATTTCAACAAAATCGTTGTCATGACACGACCAAAAACGAACCATTTAAATACACTTATAAAAACAGATCAAACAACTTATCACAAGTAAAGAGATTTCAGTATCTGGGAGTAACATTCACACCTAATCCACAGGCATATCGACCTAATTTGCTCAAAAGCACAAGCTTACCGCATATAAAAATGCCTAATAAGACCAATTCTTGATCATACATGCGCTGTTTGGTCACCCTATCATGTGCGTGACGTAAAAAAACCTGAGTCTCTTCAAAGAAAAGCAATAAGATTTATTTACGGCAGCAAGAGAAACTAAATGAAGCGTTTTCAGTGTTCTGCGATTGAAGTGATAAATGGCGAATTTAATTTCAAGAAAATCGTTGTCATGACACTTACGACCAAAAAAGAACCGTTTAAATACACTTATAAAAACAGATCAAACAACTTATCTCAAGTAAAGAGATTTCAGTATCCGGGAGTAACATTCACACCTAATCTACAGGCATATCGACCTAATTTGCTCCAAAGCACAAGCTTACCGCATATAAAAATGCCTAATAAGATCAATTCTTGAGCATGCATGCGCTGTTTGGTCACCCTTTCATGTGCGTGATGTAAAAAAACCTGAGTCTCTTCAAAGAAAAGCAATAAGATTTATTTACAGCAGCAAGAGAAACTAAATGAAGCATTTTCACTGTTCTGCGAATGAAGTGAGAAATGGCAAATTTAATTTCAAGAAAATCGTCATGAAACTTACGACCAAAAAAGAACCATTTAAATACACTTATAAAAAGAGATCAAACAACTTATCACAAGTAAAGAGATTTCAGTCTTCACATTCACACCTAATGCACAGGCATATCGACCTAATTTGCTCCAAAGCACAAGCTTACCGCATATAAATATGCCTAATAAGACCAATTCTTGAGCATACATGCACTGTTTGGTCACCCTATCATGTGCGTGATGTAAAAAAAACCTGAGTCTCTTCAAAGAAAAGCAATAAGATTTATTTACGGCAGCAAGAGAAACTAAATGAAGCGTTTTCAGTGTTTTGCGATCGAAGTGAGAAATGGCAAATTTAATTTAAAAAAAATCGTTGTCATGACACGACCAAAAAAGAACAATTTATATACACTTATAAAAACACATCAAACAGCTTACCACAAGTAAAGAGATTTCAGTCTTCACATTCACACCTAATGCACAGGGATATCGACCTAATTTGCTCCAAAGCACCAGCTTACCGCATATAAAAATGCCTAATGAGACCAATTCTTGAGCATACATTCGCTGTTTGGTCACCCTATCATGTGCGTGATGTAAAAAAACCTGAGTCTCTTCAAAGAAAAGCAATAAGATTTATTTACAGCAGCAAGAGAAACTAAATGAAGCGTTCTCAGTGTTCTGCGATTGAAGTGAGAAATGGCAAATTTAATTTCAAGAAAATCGTTGTCATGAAACTTACGACCATAAAAGAACCATTTAAATACACTTATAAAAACAGATCAAACAACTTATCACAAGTAAAGAGATTTCAGTTTTCACATTCACACCTAATGCACAGGCATATCGACCTAATTTGCTCCAAAGCACAAGCTTACCGCATATAAATATGCCTAATAAGACAAATTCTTGAGCATACATGCACTGTTTGGTCACCCTATCATGTGCGTGATGTAAAAAAACCTGAGTCTCTTCAAAGAAAAGCAATAAGATTTATTTACGGCAGGAACAGAAACTAAATGTAGCGTTTTCAGTGTTCTGCGATTCAAGTGAGAAATGGCAAATTTAATTTCAAGAAAATCGTTGTCATGACACTTACGACCAAAAAAAACCATTTAAATACACTTATAAAAACAGCTCAAACAACTTATCACAAGAGATTTCAGTCTTTGGGAGTAACATTCACACCTAATGCACAGGCATATCGACCTAATTTGCTCCAAAGCACAAGCTTACCGCATATAAAATGCCTAATAAGATTAATTCTAGAGCATACATGCCCTGTTTGGTCACCCTGTCATGTGAGTGATGTAATAAAAACCTGAGTCTCTTCAAAAAAAAGCAATAAGATTTATTTACGGCAGCAAGAGAAACTAAATGAAGCGTTTTCAGTGTTCTGCGATTCAAGTGAGAAATGGCAAATTTAATTTCAAGAAAATCGTTGTCATGACACTTACGACCAAAAACGAACCATTTAAATACACTTATAAAAACAGATCAAACAACTTATCACAAGTAAAGAGATTTCAGTATCTGGGAGTAACATTCACACCTAATCCACAGGCATATCGACCTAATTTGCTCAAAAGCACAAGCTTACCGCATATAAAAATGCCTAATAAGACCAATTCTTGATCATACATGCGCTGTTTGGTCACCCTATCATGTGCGTGATGTAAAAAAACCTGAGTCTCTTCAAAGAAAAGCAATAAGATTTATTTACGGCAGCAAGAGAAACTAAATGAAGCGTTTTCAGTGTTCTGCGATTGAAGTGATAAATGGCGAATTTAATTTCAAGAAAATTGTTGTCATGACACTTACGACCAAAAAAGAACCGTTTAAATACACTTATAAAAACAGATCAAACAACTTATCACAAGTAAAGAGATTTCAGTATCCGGGAGTAACATTCACACCTAATCCACAGGCATATCGACCTAATTTCCTCCAAAGCACAAGCTTACCGCATATAAAAATGCCTAATAAGATCAATTCTTGAGCATGCATGCGCTGTTTGGTCACCCTTTCATGTGCGTGATGTAAAAAAACCTGAGTCTCTTCAAAGAAAAGCAATAAGATTTATTTACAGCAACAAGAGAAACTAAATGAAGCGTTTTCACTGTTCTGCGATTGAAGTGAGAAATGGCAAATTTAATTTCAAGAAAATCGTCATGAAACTTACGACCAAAAAAGAACCATTTAAATACACTTATAAAAATAGATCAAACAACTTATCACAAGTAAAGAGATTTAAGTATCTGGGAATAACATTCACACCTAATCCACAGGCATATCGACCTAATTTGCTCAAAAGCACAAGCTTACCGCATATAAAATTGCCTAATAAGACCAATTCTTGATCATACATGCGCTGTTTGGTCACCCTATCATGTGCGTGATGTAAAAAAACCTGAGTCTCTTCAAAGAAAAGCAATAAGATTTATTTACGGCAGCAAGAGAAACTAAATGAAGCGTTTTCAGTGTTCTGCGATTGAAGTGATAAATGGCAAATTTAATTTCAAGAATATCGTTGTCATGACACTTACGACCAAAAAGAACCATTTAAATACACTTATAAAAACAGATCAAACAACTTATCACAATAAAGAGATTTCAGTCTTCACATTCACACCTAATGCACAGGCATATCGACCTAATTTGCTCCAAAGCACAAGCTTGCCGCATATAAATATGCCTAATAAGACCAATTCTTGAGCATACATGCACTGTTTGGTCACCCTATCATGTGCGTGATGTAAAAAAAACCTGAGTCTCTTCAAAGAAAAGCAATAAGATTTATTTACGGCAGGAAGAGAAACTAAATGAAGCGTTTTCAGTGTTCTGCGATTCAAGTGAGAAATGGCAAATTTAATTTCAAGAAAATCGTTGTCATGACACTTACGACCAAAAAAACCATTTAAATACACTTATAAAAACAGCTCAAACAACTTATCACAAGTAAAGAGATTTCAGTCTTTGGGAGTAACATTCACACCTAATGCACAGGCATATCGACCTAATTTGCTCCAAAGCACAAGCTTACCGATTATAAAAATGCCTAACAAGATCAATTCTAGAGCATACATACCCTGTTTGGTCACCCTATCATGTGAGTGATGTAAAAAAAACCTGAGTCTCTTCAAAGAAAAGATATAAGATTTATTTACGGCAGCAAGAGAAACTAAATGAAGCGTTTTCAGTGTTCTGCGATTGAAGTGATAAATGGCAAATTTAATTTCAAGAAAATCGTTGTCATGACACTTACGTCCAAAAAAGAACCATTTAAATAGACTTATAAAAACAGATCAAACAACTTATCACAAGTAAAGAGATTTCAGTATCTGGGAGTAACATTCACATCTAATGCACAGGCATATGTTCTAATTTGCTCCAAAGCACAAGCTTACCGCATATAAAAATGCCTAATAAGATCAATTCTCTAGCATGCATGCGCTGTTTGGTCGCCCTTTCATGTGCGTGATGTAAAAAAACCTGTGTCTCTTCAAAGAAAAGGAATAAGATTTATTTACGGCAGCAAGAAAAACTAAATGAAGCGTTTTCAGTGTTCTGCGATTGAAGTGTGAAATGTCAAATTTAATTTCAAGAAAATCGTTGTCATGACACTTACGACCAAAAAAGAACCATTTAAATACACTTATAAAAACAGATCAAACAACTTATCACAAGTAAAGAGATTTCAGTCTTTGGGAGTAACATTCACACTTAATGCACAGGCATATCGACCTAATTTGCTCCAAAGCACAAGCTTACCGCATATAAATATGCCTAATAAGACAAATTCTTGAGCATACATGCACTGTTTGGTCACCCTATCATGTGCGTGATGTAAAAAAAACCTGAGTCTCTTCAAAGAAAAGCAATAAGATTTATTTACGGCAGGAACAGAAACTAAATGAAGCGTTTTCAGTGTTCTGCGATTCAAGTGAGAAATGGCAAATTTAATTTCAAGAAAATCGTTGTCATGACACTTACGACCAAAAACGAACCATTTAAATAGACTTATAAAAACAGATCAAACAACTTATCACAAGTAAAGAGATTTCAGTATCTGGGAGTAACATTCACACCTAATCCACAGGCCTATCGACCTAATTTGTCAAAAGCACAAGCTTACCGCATATAAAAATGCCTAATAAGACCAATTCTTGATCATACATGCGCTGTTTGGTCACCCTATCATGTGCGTGATGTAAAAAAACCTGAGTCTCTTCAAAGAAAAGCAATAAGATTTATTTACGGCAGCAAGAGAAACTAAATGAACCGTTTTCAGTGTTCTGCGATTGAAGTGATAAATGGCGAATTTAATTTCAAGAAAATCGTTGTCATGACACTTACGACCAAAAAAGAACCGTTTAAATACACTTATAAAAACAGATCAAACAACTTATCACAAGTAAAGAGATTTCAGTATCCGGGAGTAACATTCACACCTAATCCACAGGCATATCGACCTAATTTGCTCCAAAGCACAAGCTTACCGCATATAAAAATGCCTAATAAGATCAATTCTTGAGCATGCATGCGCTGTTTGGTCACCCTTTCATGTGCGTGATGTAAAAGAACCTGAGTCTCTTCAAAGAAAAGCAATAAGATTTATTTACAGCAGCAAGAGAAACTAAATGAAGCGTTTTCACTGTTCTGCGATTGAAGTCAGAAATGGCAAATTTAATTTAAAGAAAATCGTCATGAAACTTACGACCAAAAAAGAACCATTTAAATACACTTATAAAAAGAGATCAAACAACTTATCACAAGTAAAGAGATTTAAGTATCTGGGAATAACATTCACACCTAATCCACAGGCATATCGACCTAATTTGCTCAAAAGCACAAGCTTACCGCATATAAAAATGCCTAATAAGACCAATTCTTGATCATACATGTGCTGTTTGGTCACCCTATCATGTGCGTGATGTAAAAAAACCTGAGTCTCTTCAAAGAAAAGCAATAAGATTTATTTACGGCAGCAAGAGAAACTAAATGAAGCGTTTTCAGTGTTCTGCGATTGAAGTGATAAATGGCAAATTTAATTTCAAGAATATCGTTGTCATGACACTTACGACCAAAAAAGAACCATAAAAACAGATCAAACAACTTATCACAAGTAAAGAGATTTCAGTCTTCACATTCACACCTAATGCACAGGCATATCGACCTAATTTGCTCCAAAGCACAAGCTTACCGCATATAAATATGCCTAATAAGACCAATTCTTGAGCATACATGCACTGTTTGGTCACCCTATCATGTGCGTGATGTAAAAAAACCTGAGTCTCTTCAAAGAAAAGCAATAAGATTTATTTACGGCAGGAACAGAAACTAAATGAAGCGTTTTCAGTGTTCTGCGATTCAAGTGAGAAATGGCAAATTTAATTTCAAGAAAATCGTTGTCATGACACTTACGACCAAAAAAACCATTTAAATACACTTATAAAAACAGCTCAAACAACTTATCACAAGTAAAGAGATTTCAGTCTTTGGGAGTAACATTCACACCTAATGCACAGGCATATCGACCTAATTTGCTCCAAAGCACAAGCTTACCGCATATAAAAATGCCTAATAAGATCAATTCTAGAGCATACATACTCTGTTTGGTCACCCTATCATGTGAGTGATGTAAAAAAAACCTGAGTCTCTTCAAAAAAAGCAATAAGATTTATTTACGGCAGCAAGAGAAACTAAATGAAGCGTTTTCAGTGTTCTGCGATTCAAGTGAGAAATGGCAAATTTAATTTCAAGAAAATCGTTGTCATGACACTTACGACCAAAAACGAACCATTTAAATACACTTATAAAAACAGATCAAACAACTTATCAAAAGTAAAGAGATTTCAGTATCTGGGAATAACATTCACACCTAATCCACAGGCATATTGACCTAATTTGCTCAAAAGCACAAGCTTACCGCATATAAAAATGCCTAATAAGACCAATTCTTGATCATACATGCGTTGTTTGGTCACCCTATCTTGTGCGTGATGTAAAAAAACCTGAGTCTCTTCAAAGAAAAGCAATAAGATTTATTTACGGCAGCAAGAGAAACTAAATGAAGCGTTTTCAGTGTTCTCCGATTGAATTGATAAATGGCAAATTTAATTTCAAGAAAATCGTTGTCATGACACTTACGACCAAAAAAGAACCATTTAAATACACTTATAAAACAGATCAAACTTATCACAAGTAAAGAGATTTCAGTATCTGGGAGTAACATTCACATCTAATGCACAGGCATATGACCTAATTTGCTCCAAAGCACAAGCTTACCGCATATAAAAATGCCTAATAAGATCAATTCTTGAGCATGCATGCGCTGTTTGGTCACCCTTTCATGTGCGTGATGTAAAAAAACCTGAGTCTCTTCAAAGAAAAGTAATAAGATTTATTTACAGCAGCAAGAGAAACTAAATGAAGCGTTTTCACTGTTCTGCGAATGAAGTGAGAAATGGCAAATTTAATTTCAAGAAAATCGTCATGAAACTTACGACCAAAAAAGAACCATTTAAATACACTTATAAAAAGAGATCAAACAACTTATCACAAGTAAAGAGATTTCAGTCTTCACATTCACACCTAATGCACAGGCATATCGACCTAATTTGCTCCAAAGCACAAGCTTACCGCATATAAATATGCCTAATAAGACCAATTCTTGAGCATACATGCACTGTTTGGTCACCCTATCATGTGCGTGATGTAAAAAAAACCTGAGTCTCTTCAAAGAAAAGCAATAAGATTTATTTACGGCAGGAAGAGAAACTAAATGAAGCGTTTTCAGTGTTCTGCGATTCAAGTGAGAAATGGCAAATTTAATTTCAAGAAAATCGTTGTCATGACACTTACGACCAAAAAAACCATTTAAATACACTTATAAAAACAGCTCAAACAACTTATCACAAGTAAAGAGCTTTCAGTCTTTGGGAGTAACATTCACACCTAATGCACAGGCATATCGACCTAATTTGCTCCAAAGCACAAGCTTACCGTATATAAAAATGCCTAATAAGATCAATTCTAGAGCATACATACCCTGTTTGGTCACCCTATCATGTGAGTGATGTAAAAAAAACCTGAGTCTCTTCAAAAAAAGCAATAAGATTTATTTACGGCAGCAAGAGAAACTAAATGAAGCGTTTTCAGTGTTCTGCGATTCAAGTGAGAAATGGCAAATTTAATTTCAAGAAAATCGTTGTCATGACACTTACGACCAAAAACGAACCATTTAAATACACTTATAAAAACAGATGAAACAACTTATCACAAGTAAAGAGATTTCAGTATCTGGGAAAAACATTCACATCTAATCCACAGGCATATCGACCTAATTTGCTCCAAAGCACAAGCTTACCGCATATAAAAATGCCTAATAAGATCAATTCTTGAGCATGCATGCGCTGTTTGGTCACCCTTTCATGTGCGTGATGTAAAAAAACCTGAGTCTCTTCAAAGAAAAGCAATAAGATTTATTTACAGCAGCAAGAGAAACTAAATGAAGCGTTTTCACTGTTCTGCGATTGAAGTCAGAAATGGCAAATTTAATTTAAAGAAAATCGTCATGAAACTTACGACCAAAAAAGAACCATTTAAATACACTTATAAAAAGAGATCAAACAACATATCACAAGTAAAGAGATTTAAGTATCTGGGAATAACATTCACACCTAATCCACAGGCATATCGACCTAATTTGCTCAAAAGCACAAGCTTACCGCATATAAAAATGCCTAATAAGACCAATTCTTGATCATACATGTGCTGTTTGGTCACCCTATCATGTGCGTGATGTAAAAAAACCTGAGTCTCTTCAAAGAAAAGCAATAAGATTTATTTACGGCAGCAAGAGAAACTAAATGAAGCGTTTTCAGTGTTCTGCGATTGAAGTGATAAATGGCAAATTTAATTTCAAGAATATCGTTGTCATGACACTTACGACGAAAAAAGAACCATAAAAACAGATCAAACAACTTATCACAAGTAAAGAGATTTCAGTCTTCACATTCACACCTAATGCACAGGCATATCGACCTAATTTGCTCCAAAGCACAAGCTTACCGCATATAAATATGCCTAATAAGACCAATTCTTGAGCATACATGCACTGTTTGGTCACCCTATCATGTGCGTGATGTAAAAAAACCTGACTCTCTTCAAAGAAAAGCAATAAGATTTATTTACGGCAGGAACAGAAACTAAATGAAGCGTTTTCAGTGTTCTGCGATTCAAGTGAGAAATGGCAAATTTAATTTCAAGAAAATCGTTGTCATGACACTTACGACCAAAAAAACCATTTAAATACACTTATAAAAAGAGATCAAACAACATATCACAAGTAAAGAGATTTAAGTATCTGGGAATAACATTCAGGGAGTAACATTCACACCTAATGCACAGGCATATCGACCTAATTTGCTCCAAAGCACAAGCTTACCGCATATAAAAATGCCTAATAAGATCAATTCTAGAGCATATATACTCTGTTTGGTCACCCTATCATGTGAGTGATGTAAAAAAACCTGAGTCTCTTCAAAAAAAGCAATAAGATTTATTTACGGCAGCAAGAGAAACTAAATGAAGCGTTTTCAGTGTTCTGCGATTCAAGTGAGAAATGGCAAATTTAATTTCAAGAATATCGTTGTCATGACACTTACGACGAAAAAAGAACCATAAAAACAGATCAAACAACTTATCACAAGTAAAGAGATTTCAGTCTTCACATTCACACCTAATGCACAGGCATATCGACCTAATTTGCTCCAAAGCACAAGCTTACCGCATATAAATATGCCTAATAAGACCAATTCTTGAGCATACATGCACTGTTTGGTCACCCTATCATGTGCGTGATGTAAAAAAACCTGACTCTCTTCAAAGAAAAGCAATAAGATTTATTTACGGCAGGAACAGAAACTAAATGAAGCGTTTTCAGTGTTCTGCGATTCAAGTGAGAAATGGCAAATTTAATTTCAAGAAAATCGTTGTCATGACACTTACGACCAAAAAAACCATTTAAATACACTTATAAAAACAGCTCAAACAACTTATCACAAGTAAAGAGATTTCAGTCTAAGGGAGTAACATTCACACCTAATGCACAGGCATATCGACCTAATTTGCTCCAAAGCACAAGCTTACCGCATATAAAAATGCCTAATAAGATCAATTCTAGAGCATATATACTCTGTTTGGTCACCCTATCATGTGAGTGATGTAAAAAAACCTGAGTCTCTTCAAAAAAAGCAATAAGATTTATTTACGGCAGCAAGAGAAACTAAATGAAGCGTTTTCAGTGTTCTGCGATTCAAGTGAGAAATGGCAAATTTAATTTCAAGAAAATCGTTGTCATGACACTTACGACCAAAAACGAACCATTTAAATACACTTATAAAACAGATCAAACAACTTATCACAAGTAAAGAGATTTCAGTATCTGGGAATAGCATTCACACCTAATCCACAGGCATATTGACCTAATTTGCTCAAAAGCACAAGCTTACCGCATATAAAAATGCCTAATAAGACCAATTCTTGATCATACGTGCGCTGTTTGGTCACCCTATCTTGTGCGTGATGTAAAAAAACCTGAGTCTCTTCAAAGAAAAGCAATAAGATTTATTTACGGCAGCAAGAGAAACTAAATGAAGCGTTTTCAGTGTTCTGCGATTGAATTGATAAATGGCAAATTTAATTTCAAGAAAATCGTTGTCATGGCACTTACGACCAAAAAAGAACCATTTAAATACACTTATAAAACAGATCAAACAACTTATCACAAGTAAAGAGATTTCAGTATCTGGGAGTAAAATTCACATCTAATGCACAGGCATATGACCTAATTTGCTCCAAAGCACAAGCTTACCGCATATAAAAATGCCTAATAAGATCAATTCTTGAGCATGCATGCGCTGTTTGGTCACCCTTTCATGTGCGTGATGTAAAAAAACCTGTGTCTCTTCAAAGAAAAGCAATAAGATTTATTTACGGCAGCAAGAGAAACTAAATGAAGCGTTTTCAGTGTTTTGCGGTCGAAGTGAGAAATGGCAAATTTAATTTAAAAAAAATCGTTGTCATGACACGACCAAAAAAGAACAATTTATATACACTTATAAAAACACATCAAACAACTTATCACAAGTAAAGAGATTTCAGTCTTCACATTCACACCTAATGCACAGGCATATCGACCTAATTTGCTCCAAAGCACAAGCTTACCGCATATAAATATGCCTAATAAGACAAATTCTTGAGCATACATGCACTGTTTGGTCACCCTATCATGTGCGTGATGTAAAAAAAACCTGAGTCTCTTCAAAGAAAAGCAATAAGATTTATTTACGGCAGGAACAGAAACTAAATGTAGCGTTTTCAGTGTTCTGCGATTCAAGTGAGAAATGGCAAATTTAATTTCAAGAAAATCGTTGTCATGACACTTACGACCAAAAAAAACCATTTAAATACATTTATAAAAACAGCTCAAACAACTTATCACAAGTAAAGAGATTTCAGTCTTTGGGAGTAACATTCACACCTAATGCACAGGCATATCTACCTAATTTGCTCCAAAGCACAAGCTTACCGCATATAAAATGCCTAATAAGATCAATTCTAGAGCATACATGCCCTGTTTGGTCACCCTATCATGTGAGTGATGTAATAAAAACCTGAGTCTCTTCAAAAAAAGCAATAAGATTTATTTACGGCAGCAAGAGAAACTAAATGAAGCGTTTTCAGTGTTCTGCGATTCAAGTGAGAAATGGCAAATTTAATTTCAAGAAAATCGTTGTCATGACACTTACGACCAAAAAGAACCGTTTAAATACACTTATAAAAAGAGATCAAACTTATCACAAGTAAAGAGATTTCAGTATCCGGGAGTAACATTCACACCTAATCCACAGGCATATCGACCTAATTTGCTCCAAAGCACAAGCTTACCGCATATAAAAATGCCTAATAAGATCAATTCTTGAGCATGCATGCGCTGTTTGGTCACCCTTTCATGTGCGTGATGTAAAAAAACCTGAGTCTCTTCAAAGAAAAGCAATAAGATTTATTTACAGCAGCAAGAGAAACTAAATGAAGCGTTTTCACTGTTCTGCGAATGAAGTGAGAAATGGCAAATTTAATTTCAAGAAAATCGTCATGAAACTTACGACCAAAAAAGAACCATTTAAATACACTTATAAAAAGAGATCAAACAACTTATCACAAGTAAAGAGATTTCAGTCTTCACATTCACACCTAATGCACAGGCATATCGACCTAATTTGCTCCAAAGCACAAGCTTACCGCATATAAATATGCCTAATAAGACCAATTCTTGAGCATACATGCACTGTTTGGTCACCCTATCATGTGCGTGATGTAAAAAAAACCTGAGTCTCTTCAAAGAAAAGCAATAAGATTTATTTACGGCAGGAAGAGAAACTAAATGAAGCGTTTTCAGTGTTCTGCGATTCAAGTGAGAAATGGCAAATTTAATTTCAAGAAAATCGTTGTCATGACACTTACGACCAAAAAAACCATTTAAATACACTTATAAAAACAGCTCAAACAACTTATCACAAGTAAAGAGATTTCAGTCTTTGGGAGTAACATTCACACCTAATGCACAGGCATATCGACCTAATTTGCTCCAAAGCACAAGCTTACCGCATATAAAAATGCCTAATAAGACCAATTCTTGATCATACATGCGCTGTTTGGTCACCCTATCATGTGCGTGATGTAAAAAAACCTGAGTCTCTTCAAAGAAAAGCAATAAGATTTATTTACGGCAGCAAGAGAAACTAAATGAAGCGTTTTCAGTGTTCTGCGATTGAAGTGATAAATGGCAAATTTAATTTCAAGAAAATCGTTGTCATGACACTTACGACCAAAAAAGAACCATTTAAATACACTTATAAAACAGATCAAACAACTTATCACAAGTAAAGAGATTTCAGTATCTGGGAGTAACATTCACATCTAATGCACAGGCATATGACCTAATTTGCTCCAAAGCACAATCTTACCGCATATAAAAATGCCTAATAAGATCAATTCTTGAGCATGCATGCGCTGTTTGGTCACCCTTTCATGTGCGTGATGTAAAAAAACCTGTGTCTCTTCAAAGAAGAGCAATAAGATTTATTTACGGCAGCAAGAGAAACTAAATGAAGCGTTTTCAGTGTTTTGCGATCGAAGTGATAAATGGCAAATTTAATTTAAAAAAAATCGTTGTCATGACACGACCAAAAAAGAACAATTTATATACACTTATAAAAACACATCAAACAACTTATCACAAGTAAAGAGATTTCAGTCTTCACATTCACACCTAATGCACAGGGATATCGACCTAATTTGCTCCAAAGCACCAGCTTACCGCATATAAAAATGCCTAATGAGACCAATTCTTGAGCATACATTCGCTGTTTGGTCACCCTATCATGTGCGTGATGTAAAAAAACCTGAGTCTCTTCAAAGAAAAGCAATAAGATTTATTTACGGCAGGAACAGAAACTAAATGTAGCGTTTTCAGTGTTCTGCGATTCAAGTGAGAAATGGCAAATTTAATTTCAAGAAAATCGTTGTCATGACACTTACGACCAAAAAAAACCATTTAAATACACTTATAAAAACAGCTCAAACAACTTATCACAAGTAAAGAGATTTCAGTCTTTGGGAGTAACATTCACACCTAATGCACAGGCATATCGACCTAATTTGCTCCAAAGCACAAGCTTACCGCATATAAAATGCCTAATAAGATCAATTCTAGAGCATACATGCCCTGTTTGGTCACCCTATCATGTGAGTGATGTAATAAAAACCTGAGTCTCTTCAAAAAAAGCAATAAGATTTATTTACGGCAGCAAGAGAAACTAAATGAAGCGTTTTCAGTGTTCTGCGATTCAAGTGAGAAATGGCAAATTTAATTTCAAGAAAATCGTTGTCATGACACTGTATCGTATCGCAACCTGCGTGCGCAAGATAGCGCTGTGCCCTCGCCCTGACTTGATATTGTGTCCCCTCTTTCTTAACCCCCTTGCCACTATTTCTCTTTAAATATGCTCGCTGAATAAACAGCACGGCATTGTTCCCTTCACACTGGCATGCGTCACTTCACTGGACAACGAGACGAAACATGGTGTCAGAAGTGGGATAAGGCTCGGCCTAAGGAACGCCCCTGCACCTAGGACCTGGAACGGCTGCCGGCGGCGTGCTGCTGGAAGCAAGAAATGGAGCGCCTAAGGCCGCCAGAACCACTGCGTCTAACAGGAGACGGCGGTCGAAGTTGGAAGTTGTTCAAACAGAAATTTGAACTCTTTTTGCAAGCAACGTCCAGTTCCAGCAAGCCAGCATCAGAAGCAGAAAAAACCACTGCCAGCAAGCCAGCATCAGAAGCAGCAAAAACTGCACTCTTCCTTAGCGTGGCCGGTGAGGATGCAATTGAAGTGTTCAATAATTTTTTGTTTGCCGACGGGGAAGACAGAGAAGACTACGCCACCGTCATTGCGAAGTTCGAGGAATACTGCGTCGAGCAACAGAACGAAGTACACGAACGGTATGTGTTTCGTTCACGGATCCAAGGCGAAGCAGAGCCATTCGAACAGTTCCTTCGCGACCTAAAAAAGCAGGCCATGAATTGCAACTTTGGGACAAGTGCAGACGATATGGTTCGCGACCAAATTGTATTCGGCACGAACTCTCCAAAACTGCGAGAAAAAATGCTGCGGGAAAAGAAGCTAACTCTGGGAAAAGCCGTAGATTTGTGCAAGGCGGCAGAAACATCAGCACGTCAGAACGAGTTCTGGAGTCGAACAAAGAAACTGTCCGAGATCAACGCTGTCTCTTCGAGTAGAACCGGAGTGAAGCTACAACAGCTCTCGAGGCGAGTTTCCAGGTGCAGTCGATGCGACCGCACTCACGCCCCACGACAGTGCCCTGCCTATGGCAAGACTTGCTATTCGTGCAGCAGGCCCAACCACTTCGCATCGTGCTGCAGAGCGAATGCCCACGTTCAAGAAGTACAGCACGAAGGTGACGATTTTGACGTTCTGGACATAGCCATTGGCAGTGTCATAAGCAACCGCGACTGGTGTGTGAAGGCCAAATTTGGCGGCAAGGAGGTGACGTTCAAGGTCGACACTGGCTCCCAGGCGAATCTTGTACCTATGTCACTCTTTCGGACGTTAAATGCAGGTGCACTGAAGCCCAGTGGTGCCGTTCTGCGGTCGTACGGAGGTGCTATCATCAAACACTGCGGCACGTGCTCAGCGCCGGTGCAAGTAGGTGAACGAAAAATTTGCACTGAATTCTTCATAGTCAAGAAAAACCACCAGGCCATCTTGGGACTTCAAGCCAGCGAGCTGCTAGGTCTACTTCGCCGCACAGTGGACACCGTCACCTCGACCTCTTCTCATGAAGTGGCTAGGGAGTACCCTGGGCTCTTTCAAGGAACTGGGTGCTTACAACGTGAATACAGGATACTGCTGCGCAAGGACGCTGTGCCCGTCGTTCAAGCTGCTCGGAGGGTGCCCATTGCCTTACAGGAGCCATTGCGTACTGAGCTACAGCGAATGGAGAAAGAAGGAATCATCAGAAAGGTCAGCGACCCAACCGACTGGGTAAGCCCACTAGTCATTACACGCAAGAAAGACGGAAAAATGAGGGTGTGCATGGATCCGAGAAGGATCAACGACAGCCTGAAAAGAGAGCACTACCAGATGCCGCGTCGGGAAGATATCGAGGCGGAGTTAGCGGGAGCTAAGTTCTTTTCTCGTCTAGACGCAAATGCAGGCTTTCACCAGATCCCGCTTGAGGAGCGGTCGTCGAAACTTTGTACGTTCGCAACGCCCTTCGGCCGGTACTGCTTTCTCCGGCTTCCTTTCGGGCTCGCGTCCGCCAGCTAGGTGTTTCAAAAGGCGCTGAATGAAGTCTTTGACGGTGTTCCTGGAGTACGGGTGTACGTGGATGACGTTCTCATTTGGGGCACTACCAGAGAAGAGCACGATGAACGACTAAGATGTGCACTAAAAGCAGCTGAAGCTGCAGGCCTGACATTCAATGTTGCAAAATGCGAGTTTGGCGCCGAAAAAATAGCATTTTTAGGCGACGTGATCAGCAGCGAAGGAATAAGCCCTAGTCCGGCCCTGGTCGAAAGCGTAAGGAACATGCCAAAACCACAAAACAAACAGGCAGTACACAGGTTGCTCGGGGTGGTAAATTACTTCAGCAAGTACTTGCCATCCCTAGCTCTGCGAACACCAATTCTCCGCTCTCTTCTAAAGAAAAATGTTTTATTCGAATGGACGGCCAATCACGAGAGAGAGTGGAAAGATATATGCGACGCGCTCACCAAGGCACCATTACTCGCAATTTTTGACCCACAGAAAGAAACAAAAGTGACGTCAGACGCGTCACAGAACGGCATCGGTTCAGCTCTGCTACAGCGGCACGGCGTAAATTGGAGGCCAGTCGCTTACGCGTCGAAAACACTGACAGAGTGTGAACAGCGCTATTCACAGATCGAAAAAGAAGCGATGGCTCTCGTATTTGGCTGTGAGAAGTTTGACCACTTCACATACGGTCGCCCAGTCTTGCTTGAAAGTGACCATCAGCCGCTAATAAATATATCAAAAAAGGCCATAGCAGACATGCCGCCGAGATTGCAGCGGTTTTTCCTGAGACTGTTGAAATATGATTACGCTCTAACATTTGTTCCGGGTAAACAGATGCAGTTGGCAGACATGCTCTCAAGGTCGGCGGGTCCTGCTGACATCAGCCACTCGGAGACAGAAGATGTTGAAGTCCATGCCATCAGCATTTTGTCTGCACTGGTGAGTGACAGAACAGCTGCACTACTTGCGCGTGAGACGGGAGCTGATACCTATCTCAAAGTGGTGATGCAGAACCTCGCAGACGGGGTCACGGTTGAAGGTCCGCTCAAATCTGTGGCTGCTGAACTTTCAGTAGTGGGTGGAATACTGTTTAAAGGAACGAAGGTCGTTATACCTCGAAGCATGCGGGCCGAGACATTGAAACGCATTCATGCTGGGCATCTTGGCATTGCGAAGTGCAGAGCAAGGGCAAGGCAGCTGGTGTACTGGCCAAACATCAACAGTGACGTTGCATCGATGATTGAGGGTTGTTCAACCTGCAGAAAGTATGCTTATAACCAACCATCAGAGCCACTGATGCTCCGCGCCACTCCAACCCAAGCCTGGTACCGCGTTGGTGTCGACATATTTCAATATGGCGGAAAATACTACCTCATTGCTTACGATGCCATGTCGAATTTTCCAGATGTCGAGGAGCTCTGCGACCAAACGACATCCGGCGTCATCGAAAAACTTGGGGCCATGTTTTCACGATTCGGAATCCCGATGGAGGTATGCACAGATAATGGCCCACAGTTCTCCAGCCATGAGTTCGCTCTTTTCGCTGAGCTGTACGACTTCAAACATGTTACGTCAAGCCCGATGTTTCCTCGGTCCAATGGGCTGGCCGAAAAGGGAGTGCAAGTAGTAAAGCGTATCCTCAAGAAAACCACAGAGGCGAATGAAAACTTTTGGCTTGGTATGCTCAATTACAGATCAAGCCCATTGGAAGACGGCCGGTCGCCCGGCGAACTGCTCCAAGGGAGGACCCTGCGCACGACTTTGCCAGACTTTCGACGTCAGGCTGTTACACGGGTCAAGAAACATGAGCAGGCGAGTCACGCCACCCGATGCCTGGCCCCACTTCAAAAAGACGACGTCGTGCGCATTAAGGGGACAACGTGGGATCGCAAGGCCAAGGTAACTGCAGCGGCAGCTCCTCGCTCCTACTACGTGCAAACCAATGATGGCAAGACGTTGCGGCGCAATCGACAACATTTACTGGCAACAAAGGAGAAGTTTGACACTGAGGCCTCAGACAGCGATGAATCTAGCGATGACAGCATTTTAGCCCGGGAAGAGTCGTCAACCCTACCACCGGCACCAGCGGCTCCGGTTATGCCGACCAGAGACACCAGTCCGGCGCCCCAGCAACCCCGCCGGTCCGCACGTGTGAGAAAGCCGCTTGACCGCCTTCATTACGACGAGAACTTCAAGCAAATCAGCCACCAGCGTTAAATGTGCTGCGAAAAACTGTGACGGAGGAGGATGTATCGTATCGCAACCTGCGTGCGCAAGATAGCGCTGTGCCCTCGCCCTGACTTGATATTGTGTCCCCTCTTTCTTAACCCCCTTGCCACTATTTCTCTTTAAATATGCTCGCTGAATAAACAGCACGGCATTGTTCCCTTCACACTGGCATGCGTCACTTCACTGGACAACGAGACGAAACAGACACTTACGACCAAAAACGAACCATTTAAATACACTTATAAAAACAGATCAAACAACTTATCACAAGTAAAGAGATTTCAGTATCTGGGAGTAACATTCACACCTAATCCACAGGCATATCGACCTAATTTGCTCAAAAGCACAAGCTTACCGCATATAAAAATGCCTAATAAGACCAATTCTTGATCATACATGCACTGTTTGGTCACCCTATCATGTGCGTGATGTAAAAAAACCTGAGTCTCTTCAAAGAAAAGCAATAAGATTTATTTACGGCAGCAAGAGAAACTAAATGAAGCGTTTTCAGTGTTCTGCGATTGAAGTGATAAATGGCAAATTTAATTTCAAGAAAATCGTCATGAAACTTACGACCAAAAAAGAACCATTTAAATACACTTATAAAAATAGATCAAACAACTTATCACAAGTAAAGAGATTTAAGTATCTGATAATAACATTCACACCTAATCCACAGGCATATCGACCTAATTTGCTCAAAAGCACAAGCTTACCGCATATAAAATTGCCTAATAAGACCAATTCTTGATCATACATGCGCTGTTTGGTCACCCTATCATGTGCGTGATGTAAAAAAAACCTGGGTCTCTTCAAAGAAAAGCAATAACATTTATTTACGGCAGGAAGAGAAACTAAATGAAGCGTTTTCAGTGTTCTGCGATTCAAGTGAGAAATGGCAAATTTAATTTCAAGAAAATCGTTGTCATGACACTTACGACCAAAAAAAACCATTTAAATACACTTATAAAAACAGCTCAAACAACTTATCACAAGTAAAGAGATTTCAGTCTTTGGGAGTAACATTCACACCTAATGCACAGGCATATCGACCTAATTTGCTCCAAAGCACAAGCTTACCGCATATAAAAATGCCTAATAAAATCAATTCTTGAGCATACATGCGCTGTTTGGTCACCCTTTCATGTGCGTGATGTAAAAAAACCTGAGTCTCTTCAAAGAAAAGCAATAAGATTTATTTACGGCAGGAAGAGAAACTAAATGAAGTGTTTTCAGTGTTCTGCGATTGAAGTGATAAATGGCAAATTTAATTTCAAGAATATCGTTGTCATGACACTTACGACCAAAAAGAACCATTTAAATACACTTATAAAAACAGATCAAACAACTTATCACAATAAAGAGATTTCAGTCTTCACATTCACACCTAATGCACAGGCATATCGACTTAATTTGCTCCAAAGCACAAGCTTACCGCATATAAATATGCCTAATAAGACCAATTCTTGAGCATACATGCACTGTTTGGTCACCCTATCATGTGCGTGATGTAAAAAAAACCTGAGTCTCTTCAAAGAAAAGCAATAAGATTTATTTACGGCAGGAAGAGAAACTAAATGAAGCGTTTTCAGTGTTCTGCGATTCAAGTGAGAAATGGCAAATTTAATTTCAAGAAAATCGTTGTCATGACACTTACGACCAAAAAAACCATTTAAATACACTTATAAAAACAGCTCAAACAACTTATCACAAGTAAAGAGATTTCAGTCTTTGGGAGTAACATTCACACCTAATGCACAGGCATATCGACCTAATTTGCTCCAAAGCACAAGCTTACCGATTATAAAAATGCCTAATAAGATCAATTCTAGAGCATACATACCCTGTTTGGTCACCCTATCATGTGAGTGATGTAAAAAAAACCTGAGTCTCTTCAAAGAAAAGATATAAGATTTATTTACGACAGCAAGAGAAACTAAATAAAGCGTTTTCAGTGTTCTGCGATTGAAGTGATAAATGGCAAATTTAATTTCAAGAAAATCGTTGTCATGACACTTACGTCCAAAAAAGAACCATTTAAATACACTTATAAAAACAGATCAAACAACTTATCACAAGTAAAGAGATTTCAGTATCTGGGAGTAACATTCACATCTAATGCACAGGCATATGTTCTAATTTGCTCCAAAGCACAAGCTTACCGCATATAAAAATGCCTAATAAGATCAATTCTCTAGCATGCATGCGCTGTTTGGTCGCCCTTTCATGTGCGTGATGTAAAAAAACCTGTGTCTCTTCAAAGAAAAGCAATAAGATTTATTTACGGCAGCAAGAAAAACTAAATGAAGCGTTTTCAGTGTTCTGCGATTGAAGTGTGAAATGTCAAATTTAATTTCAAGAAAATCGTTGTCATGACACTTACGACCAAAAAAGAGCCATTTAAATACACTTATAAAAACAGATCAAACAACTTATCACAAGTAAAGAGATTTCAGTCTTTGGGAGTAACATTCACACTTAATGCACAGGCATATCGACCTAATTTGCTCCAAAGCACAAGCTTACCGCATATAAATATGCCTAATAAGACAAATTCTTGAGCATACATGCACTGTTTGGTCACCCTATCATGTGCGTGATGTAAAAAAAACCTGAGTCTCTTCAAAGAAAAGCAATAAGATTTATTTACGGCAGGAACAGAAACTAAATGAAGCGTTTTCAGTGTTCTGCGATTCAAGTGAGAAATGGCAAATTTAATTTCAAGAAAATCGTTGTCATGACACTTACGACCAAAAACGAACCATTTAAATAGACTTATAAAAACAGATCAAACAACTTATCACAAGTAAAGAGATTTCAGTATCTGGGAGTAGCATTCACACCTAATCCACAGGCATATCGACCTAATTTGCTCAAAAGCACAAGCTTACCGCATATAAAAATGCCTAATAAGACCAATTCTTGATCATACATGCGCTGTTTGGTCACCCTATCATGTGCGTGATGTAAAAAAACCTGAGTCTCTTCAAAGAAAAGCAATAAGATTTATTTACGACAGCAAGAGAAACTAAATGAAGCGTTTTCAGTGTTCTGCGATTGAAGTGATAAATGGCGAATTTAATTTCAAGAAAATCGTTGTCATGACACTTACGACCAAAAAAGAACCGTTTAAATACACTTATAAAAACAGATCAAACAACTTATCACAAGTAAAGAGATTTCAGTATCCGGGAGTAACATTCACACCTAATCCACAGGCATATCGACCTAATTTGCTCCAAAGCACAAGCTTACCGCATATAAAAATGCCTAATGAGATCAATTCTTGAGCATGCATGCGCTGTTTGGTCACCCTTTCATGTGCGTGATGTAAAAAAACCTGAGTCTCTTCAAAGAAAAGCAATAAGATTTATTTACAGCAGCAAGAGAAACTAAATGAAGCGTTTTCACTGTTCTGCGATTGAAGTCAGAAATGGCAAATTTAATTTAAAGAAAATCGTCATGAAACTTACGACCAAAAAAGAACCATTTAAATACACTTATAAAAAGAGATCAAACAACTTACCACAAGTAAAGAGATTTAAGTATCTGGGAATAACATTCACACCTAATCCACAGGCATATCGACCTAATTTGCTCAAAAGCACAAGCTTACCGCATATAAAAATGCCTAATAAGACCAATTCTTGATCATACATGCGCTGTTTGGTCACCTTATCTTGTGCGTGATGTAAAAAAACCTGAGTCTCTTCAAAGAAAAGATATAAGATTTATTTACGGCAGCAAGAGAAACTAAATGAAGCGTTTTCAGTGTTCTGCGGTTGAAGTGATAAATGGCAAATTTAATTTCAGGAAAATCGTTGTCATGACACTTACGTCCAAAAAAGAACCATTTAAATACACTTATAAAAACAGATCAAACAACTTATCACAAGTAAAGAGATTTCAGTATCTGGGAGTAACATTTACATCTAATGCACAGGCATATGTTCTAATTTGCTCCAAAGCACAAGCTTACCGCATATAAAAATGCCTAATAAGATCAATTCTTAAGCATGCATGCGCTGTTTGGTCACCCTTTCATGTGCGTGATGTAAAAAAACCCGTGTCTCTTCAAAGAAAAGCAATAAGATTTATTTATGGCAGCAAGAGAAACTAAATGAAGCGTTTTCAGTGTTTTGCGATCGAAGTGAGAAATGGGGAATTTAATTTCAAAAAAATCGTTGTCATGACACGACCAAAAAAGAACAATTTATATACACTTATAAAAACACATCAAACAACTTATCGCAAGTAAAGAGATTTCAGTCTTCACATTCACACCTAATGCACAGGCATATCGACCTAATTTGCTCCAAAGCACCAGCTTACCGAATATAAAAATGCCTAATGAGACCAATTCTTGAGCATACATTCGCTGTTTGGTCACCCTATCATGTGCGTGATGTAAAAAAACCTGAGTCTCTTCAAAGAAAAGCAATAAGATTTATTTACGGCAGCAAGAAAAACTAAATGAAGCGTTTTCAGTGTTCTGTGATTGAAGTGTGAAATGTCAAATTTAATTTCAAGAAAATCGTTGTCATGACACTTACGACCAAAAAAGAACCATTTAAATACACTTATAAAAACAGATCAAACAACTTATCACAAGTAAAGAGATTTCAGTCTTTGGGAGTAACATTCACACTTAATGCACAGGCATATCGACCTAATTTGCTCCAAAGCACAAGCTTACCGCATATAAATATGCCTAATAAGACAAATTCTTGAGCATACATGCACTGTTTGGTCACCCTATCATGTGCGTGATGTAAAAAAACCTGAGTCTCTTCAAAGAAAAGCAATAAGATTTATTTACGGCAGGAACAGAAACTTAATGAAGCGTTTTCAGTGTTCTGCGATTCAAGTGAGAAATGGCAAATTTAATTTCAAGAAAATCGTTGTCATGACACTTACGACCAAAAAAAACCATTTAAATACACTTATAAAAACAGCTCAAACAACTTATCACAAGTAAAGAGATTTCAGTCTTTGGGAGTAACATTCACACCTAATCCACAGGCATATCGACCTAATTTGCTCCAAAGCACAAGCTTACCGCATATAAAAATGCCTAATAAGATCAATTCTTGAGCATGCATGCGCTGTTTGGTCACCCTTTCATGTGCGTGATGTAAAAAAACCTGAGTCTCTTCAAAGAAAAGCAATAAGATTTATTTACAGCAGCAAGAGAAACTAAATGAAGCGTTTTCACTGTTCTGCGATTGAAGTGAGAAATGGCAAATTTAATTTCAAGAAAATCGTTGTCATGACACTTACGACCGAAAACGAACCATTTAAATACAATTATAAAAACAGATCAAACAACTTATCACAAGTAAAGAGATTTCAGTATCTGGGAGTAACATTCACACCTAATCCACAGGCATATCGACCTAATTTGCTCAAAAGCACAAGCTTGCCGCATATAAAAATGCCTAATAAGACCAATTCTTGATCATACATGCGCTGTTTGGTCACCCTATCATGTGCGTGATGTAAAAAAACCTGAGTCTCTTCAAAGAAAAGCAATAAGATTTATTTACGGCAGCAAGAGAAACTAAATGAAGCGTTTTCAGTGTTCTGCGATAGAAGCGATAAATGGCAAATTTAATTTCAAGAATATCGTTGTCATGAAACTTACGACCAAAAAAGAACCATTTAAATACACTTATAAAAAGAGATCAAACAACTTATCACAAGTAAAGAGATTTAAGTATCTGGGAATAACATTCACACCTAATCCACAGGCATATCGACCTAATTTGCTCCAAAGCACAAGCTTACCGCATATAAATATGCCTAATAAGACCAATTCTTGAGCATACATGCACTGTTTGGTCGCCCTATCATGTGCGTGATGTAAAAAAAACCTGAGTCTCTTCAAAGAAAAGCAATAAGATTTATTTACAGCAGGAAGAGAAACTAAATGAAGCGTTTTCAGTGTTCTGCGATTCAAGTGAGAAATGGCAAATTTAATTTCAAGAAAATCGTTGTCATGACACTTACGACCAAAAAAAACCATTTAAATACACTTATAAAAACAGCTCAAACAACTTATCACAAGTAAAGAGATTTCAGTCTTTGGGAGTAACATTCACACCTAATGCACAGGCATATCGACCTAATTTGCTCCAAAGCACAAGCTTACCGCATATAAAAATGCCTAATAAGATCAATTCTAGAGCATACATACCCTGTTTGGTCACCCTATCATGTGAGTGATGTAAAAAAAACCTGAGTCTAATCAAAAAAAGCAATAAGATTTATTTACGGCAGCAAGAGAAACTAAATGAAGCGTTTTCAGTGTTCTGCGATTCAAGTGAGAAATGGCAAATTTAATTTCAAGAAAATCGTTGTCATGACACTTACGACCAAAAACAAACCATTTAAATACACTTATAAAAACCGATCAAACAACTTATCACAAGTAAAGAGATTTCAGTATCTGGGAATAACATTCACACCTAATCCACAGGCATATCGACCTAATTTGCTCAAAAGCACAAGCTTACCGCATATAAAAATGCCTAATAAGACCAATTCTTGATCATACATGCGCTGTTTGGTCACCCTATCATGTGCGTGATGTAAAAAAACCTGAGTCTCTTCAAAGAAAAGATATAAGATTTATTTACGGCAGCAAGAGAAACTAAATGAAGCGTTTTCAGTGTTCTGCGATTGAAGTGAGAAATGGCATATTTAATTTCAAGAAAATCGTTGTCATGACACTTACGTCCAAAAAAGAACCATTTAAATACACTTATAAAAACAGATCAAACAACTTATCACAAGTAAAGAGATTTCAGTATCTGGGAGTAACATTCACATCTAATGCACAGGCATATGTTCTAATTTGCTCCAAAGCACAAGCTTACCGCATATAAAAATGCCTAATAAGATCAATTCTTAAGCATGCATGCGCTGTTTGGTCACCCTTTCATGTGCGTGATGTAAAAAAACCTGTGTCTCTTCAAAGAAAAGCAATAAGATTTATTTACGGCAGCAAGAGAAACTAAATGAAGCGTTTTCAGTGTTTTGCGATCGAAGTGAGAAATGGCAAATTTAATTTAAAAAAAAATCGTTGTCATGACACGACCAAAAAAGAACAATTTATATACACTTACAAAAACACATCAAACAACTTATCACAAGTAAAGGGATTTCAGTCTTCACATTCACACCTAATGCACAGGCATATCGACCTAATTTGCTCCAAAGCACCAGCTTACCGAATATAAAAATGCCTAATGAGACCAATTCTTGAGCATACATTCGCTGTTTGGTCACCCTATCATGTGCGTGATGTAAAAAAACCTGAGTCTCTTCAAAGAAAAGCAATAAGATTTATTTACGGCAGCAAGAAAAACTAAATGAAGCGTTTTCAGTGTTCTGCGATTGAAGTGTGAAATGTCAAATTTAATTTCAGGAAAATCGTTGTCATGACACTTACGACCAAAAAAGAACCATTTAAATACACTTATAAAAAACAGATCAAACAACTTATCACAAGTAAAGAGATTTCAGTCTTTGGGAGTAACATTCACACTTAATGCACAGGCATATCGACCTAATTTGCTCCAAAGCACAAGCTTACCGCATATAAAAATGCCTAATAAGATCAATTCTAGAGCATACATACCCTGTTTGGTCACCCTATCATGTGAGTGATGTAAAAAAAACCTGAGTCTCTTCAAAAAAAGCAATAAGATTTATTTACGGCAGCAAGAGAAACTAAATGAAGCGTTTTCAGTGTTCTGCGATTCAAGTGAGAAATGGCAAATTTAATTTCAAGAAAATCGTTGTCATGACACTTACGACCAAAAACAAACCATTTAAATACACTTATAAAAACAGATCAAACAACTTATCACAAGTAAAGAGATTTCAGTATCTGGGAATAACATTCACACCTAATCCACAGGCATATCGACCTAATTTGCTCAAAAGCACACGCTTACCGCATATAAAAATGCCCAATAAGACCAATTCTTGATCATACATGCGCTGTTTGGTCACCCTATCATGTGCGTGATGTAAAAAAACCTGAGTCTCTTCAAAGAAAAGATATAAGATTTATTTACGGCAGCAAGAGAAACTAAATGAAGCGTTTTCAGTGTTCTCCGATTGAAGTGATAAATGGCAAATTTAATTTCAAGAAAATCGTTGTCATGACACTGACGTCCAAAAAAGAACCATTTAAATACACTTATAAAAACAGATCAAACAACTTATCACAAGTAAAGAGATTTCAGTATCTGGGAGTAACATTCACATCTAATGCACAGGCATATGTTCTAATTTGCTCCAAAGCACAAGCTTACCGCATATAAAAATGCCTAATAAGATCAATTCTTAAGCATGCATGCGCTGTTTGGTCACCCTTTCATGTGCGTGATGTAAAAAAACCTGTGTCTCTTCAAAGAAAAGCAATAAGATTTATTTACGGCAGCAAGAGAAACTAAATGAAGCGTTTTCACTGTTCTGCGATTGAAGTCAGAAATGGCAAATTTAATTTAAAGAAAATCGTCATGAAACTTACGACCAAAAAAGAACCATTTAAATACACTTATAAAAAGAGATCAAACAACTTATCACAAGTAAAGAGATTTAAGAATCTGGGAATAACATTCACACCTAATCCACAGGCATATCGACCTAATTTGCTCAAAAGCACAAGCTTACCGCATATAAAAATGCCTAATAAGACCAATTCTTGATCACACATGCGCTGTTTGGTCACCCTATCATGTGCGTGATGTAAAAAAACCTGAGTCTCTTCAAAGAAAAGCAATAAGATTTATTTACGGCAGCAAGAGAAACTAAATGAAGCGTTTTCAGTGTTCTGCGATTGAAGTGATAAATGGCAAATTTAATTTCAAGAATATCGTTGTCATGACACTTACGACCAAAAAAGAACCATTTAAATACACTTATAAAAACAGATCAAACAACTTATCACAAGTAAAGAGATTTCAGTCTTCACATTCACACCTAATGCACAGGCATATCGACCTAATTTGCTCCAAAGCACAAGCTTACCGCATATAAATATGCCTAATAAGACCAATTCTTGAGCATACATGCACTGTTTGGTCACCCTATCATGTGCGTGATGTAAAAAAACCTGAGTCTCTTCAAAGAAAAGCAATAAGATTTATTTACGGCAGGAACAGAAACTAAATGAAGCGTTTTCAGTGTTCTGCGATTCAAGTGAGAAATGGCAAATTTAATTTCAAGAAAATCGTTGTCATGACACTTACGACCAAAAAAACCATTTAAATACACTTATAAAAACAGCTCAAACAACTTATCACAAGTAAAGAGATTTCAGTCTTTGGGAGTAACATTCACACCTAATGCACAGGCATATCGACCTAATTTGCTCCAAAGCACAAGCTTACCGCATATAAAAATGCCTAATAAGATCAATTCTAGAGCATACATACCCTGTTTGGTCACCCTATCATGTGAGTGATGTAAAAAAAACCTGAGTCTCTTCAAAAAAAGCAATAAGATTTATTTACGGCAGCAAGAGAAACTAAATGAAGCGTTTTCAGTGTTCTGCGATTCAAGTGAGAAATGGCAAATTTAATTTCAAGAAAATCGTTGTCATGACACTTACGACCAAAAACGAACCATTTAAATACACTTATAAAAACAGATCAAACAACTTATCACAAGTAAAGAGATTTCAGTATCTGGGAATAACATTCACACCTAATCCACAGGCATATTGACCTAATTTGCTCAAAAGCACAAGCTTACCGCATATAAAAATGCCTAATAAGACCAATTCTTGATCATACATGCGCTGTTTGGTCACCTTATCTTGTGCGTGATGTAAAAAAACCTGAGTCTCTTCAAAGAAAAGATATAAGATTTATTTACGGCAGCAAGAGAAACTAAATGAAGCGTTTTCAGTGTTCTGCGGTTGAAGTGATAAATGGCAAATTTAATTTCAGGAAAATCGTTGTCATGACACTTACGTCCAAAAAAGAACCATTTAAATACACTTATAAAAACAGATCAAACAACTTATCACAAGTAAAGAGATTTCAGTATCTGGGAGTAACATTCACATCTAATGCACAGGCATATGTTCTAATTTGCTCCAAAGCACAAGCTTACCGCATATAAAAATGCCTAATAAGATCAATTCTTAAGCATGCATGCGCTGTTTGGTCACCCTTTCATGTGCGTGATGTAAAAAAACCCGTGTCTCTTCAAAGAAAAGCAATAAGATTTATTTACGGCAGCAAGAGAAACTAAATGAAGCGTTTTCAGTGTTTTGCGATCGAAGTGAGAAATGGGAAATTTAATTTCAAGAAAATTGTTGTCATGACACGACCAAAAAAGAACAATTTATATACACTTATAAAAACACATCAAACAACTTATCACAAGTAAAGAGATTTCAGTCTTCACATTCACACCTAATGCACAGGCATATCGACCTAATTTGCTCCAAAGCACCAGCTTACCGAATATAAAAATGCCTAATGAGACCAATCCTTGAGCATACATTCGCTGTTTGGTCACCCTATCATGTGCGTGATGTAAAAAAAACCTGAGTCTCTTCAAAGAAAAGCAATAAGATTTATTTACGGCAGGAACAGAAACTAAATGAAGCGTTTTCAGTGTTCTGCGATTCAAGTGAGAAATGGCAAATTTAATTTCAAGAAAATCGTTGTCATGACACTTACGACCAAAAAAACCATTTAAATACACTTATAAAAACAGCTCAAACAACTTATCACAAGTAAAGAGATTTCAGTCTTTGGGAGTAACATTCACACCTAATGCACAGGCATATCGACCTAATTTGCTCCAAAGCACAAGCTTACCGCATATAAAATGCCTAATAAGATCAATTCTAGAGCATACATGCCCTGTTTGGTCACCCTATCATGTGAGTGATGTAATAAAAACCTGAGTCTCTTCAAAAAAAGCAATAAGATTTATTTACGGCAGCAAGAGAAACTAAATGAAGCGTTTTCAGTGTTCTACGATTCAAGTGAGAAATGGCAAATTTAATTTCAAGAAAATCGTTGTCATGACACTTACGACCGAAAACGAACCATTTAAATACAATTATAAAAACAGATCAAACAACTTATCACAAGTAAAGAGATTTCAGTATCTGGGAGTAACATTCACACCTAATCCACAGGCATATCGACCTAATTTGCTCAAAAGCACAAGCTTACCGCATATAAAAATGCCTAATAAGACCAATTCTTGATCATACATGCGCTGTTTGGTCACCCTATCATGTGCGTGATGTAAAAAAACCTGAGTCTCTTCAAAGAAAAGCAATAAGATTTATTTACGGCAGCAAGAGAAATTAAATGAAGCGTTTTCAGTGTTCTGCGATTGAAGTGATAAATGGCGAATTTAATTTCAAGAAAATCGTTGTCATGACACTTACGACCAAAAAAGAACCGTTTAAATACACTTATAAAAACAGATCAAACAACTTATCACAAGTAAAGAGATTTCAGTATCTGGGAGTAACATTCACACCTAATCCACAGGCATATCGACCTAATTTGCTCCAAAGCACAAGCTTACCGCATATAAAAATGCCTAATAAGATCAATTCTTGAGCATGCATGCGCTGTTTGGTCACCCTTTCATGTGCGTGATGTAAAAAAACCTGAGTCTCTTCAAAGAAAAGCAATAAGATTTATTTACAGCAGCAAGAGAAACTAAATGAAGCGTTTTCACTGTTCTGCGATTGAAGTGAGAAATGGCAAATTTAATTTCAAGAAAATCGTCATGAAACTTACGACCAAAAAAGAACCATTTAAATACACTTATAAAAAGAGATCAAACAACTTATCACAAGTAAAGAGATTTAAGTATCTGGGAATAACATTCACACCTAATCCACAGGCATATCGACCTAATTTGCTCAAAAGCACAAGCTTACCGCATATAAAAATGCCTAATAAGACCAATTCTTGATCATACATGCGCTGTTTGGTCACCCTATCATGTGCGTGATGTAAAAAAACCTGAGTCTCTTCAAAGAAAAGCAATAAGATTTATTTACGGCAGCAAGAGAAACTAAATGAAGCGTTTTCAGTGTTCTGCGATAGAAGCGATAAATGGCAAATTTAATTTCAAGAATATCGTTGTCATGAAACTTACGACCAAAAAAGAACCATTTAAATACACTTATAAAAAGAGATCAAACAACTTATCACAAGTAAAGAGATTTAAGTATCTGGGAATAACATTCACACCTAATCCACAGGCATATCGACCTAATTTGCTCCAAAGCACAAGCTTACCGCATATAAATATGCCTAATAAGACCAATTCTTGAGCATACATGCACTGTTTGGTCACCCTATCATGTGCGTGATGTAAAAAAACCTGAGTCTCTTCAAAGAAAAGCAATAAGATTTATTTACGGCAGGAAGAGAAACTAAATGAAGCGTTTTCAGTGTTCTGCGATTCAAGTGAGAAATGGCAAATTTAATTTCAAGAAAATCGTTGTCATGACACTTACGACCAAAAAAACCATTTAAATACACTTATAAAAACAGCTCAAACAACTTATCACAAGTAAAGAGATTTCAGTCTTTGGGAGTAACATTCACACCTAATGCACAGGCATATCGACCTAATTTGCTCCAAAGCACAAGCTTACCGCATATAAAAATGCGTAATAAGATCAATTCTAGAGCATACATACCCTGTTTGGTCACCCTATCATGTGAGTGATGTAAAAAAAACCTGAGTCTCTTCAAAAAAAGCAATAAGATTTATTTACGGCAGCAAGAGAAACTAAATGAAGCGTTTTCAGTGTTCTGCGATTCAAGTGAGAAATGGCAAATTTAATTTCAAGAAAATCGTTGTCATGACACTTACGACCAAAAACAAACCATTTAAATACACTTATAAAAACAGATCAAACAACTTATCACAAGTAAAGAGATTTCAGTATCTGGGAATAACATTCACACCTAATCCACAGGCATATCGACCTAATTTGCTCAAAAGCACAAGCTTACCGCATATAAAAATGCCTAATAAGACCAATTCTTGATCATACATGCGCTGTTTGGTCACCCTATCATGTGCGTGATGTAAAAAAACCTGAGTCTCTTCAAAGAAAAGATATAAGATTTATTTACGGCAGCAAGAGAAACTAAATGAAGCGTTTTCAGTGTTCTGCGATTGAAGTGATAAATGGCATATTTAATTTCAAGAAAATCGTTGTCATGACACTTACGTCCAAAAAAGAACCATTTAAATACACTTATAAAAACAGATCAAACAACTTATCACAAGTAAAGAGATTTCAGTATCTGGGAGTAACATTCACACCTAATCCACAGGCATATCGACCTAATTTGCTCAAAAGCACAAGCTTACCGCATATAAAAATGCCTAATAAGACCAATTCTTGATCATACATGCGCTGTTTGGTCACCCTATCATGTGCGTGATGTAAAAAAACCTGAGTCTCTTCAAAGAAAAGCAATAAGATTTATTTACGGCAGCAAGAGAAATTAAATGAAGCGTTTTCAGTGTTCTGCGATTGAAGTGATAAATGGCGAATTTAATTTCAAGAAAATCGTTGTCATGACACTTACGACCAAAAAAGAACCGTTTAAATACACTTATAAAAACAGATCAAACAACTTATCACAAGTAAAGAGATTTCAGTATCTGGGAGTAACATTCACACCTAATCCACAGGCATATCGACCTAATTTGCTCCAAAGCACAAGCTTACCGCATATAAAAATGCCTAATAAGATCAATTCTTGAGCATGCATGCGCTGTTTGGTCACCCTTTCATGTGCGTGATGTAAAAAAACCTGAGTCTCTTCAAAGAAAAGCAATAAGATTTATTTACAGCAGCAAGAGAAACTAAATGAAGCGTTTTCACTGTTCTGCGATTGAAGTGAGAAATGGCAAATTTAATTTCAAGAAAATCGTCATGAAACTTACGACCAAAAAAGAACCATTTAAATACACTTATAAAAAGAGATCAAACAACTTATCACAAGTAAAGAGATTTAAGTATCTGGGAATAACATTCACACCTAATCCACAGGCATATCGACCTAATTTGCTCAAAAGCACAAGCTTACCGCATATAAAAATGCCTAATAAGACCAATTCTTGATCATACATGCGCTGTTTGGTCACCCTATCATGTGCGTGATGTAAAAAAACCTGAGTCTCTTCAAAGAAAAGCAATAAGATTTATTTACGGCAGCAAGAGAAACTAAATGAAGCGTTTTCAGTGTTCTGCGATAGAAGCGATAAATGGCAAATTTAATTTCAAGAATATCGTTGTCATGAAACTTACGACCAAAAAAGAACCATTTAAATACACTTATAAAAAGAGATCAAACAACTTATCACAAGTAAAGAGATTTAAGTATCTGGGAATAACATTCACACCTAATCCACAGGCATATCGACCTAATTTGCTCCAAAGCACAAGCTTACCGCATATAAATATGCCTAATAAGACCAATTCTTGAGCATACATGCACTGTTTGGTCACCCTATCATGTGCGTGATGTAAAAAAACCTGAGTCTCTTCAAAGAAAAGCAATAAGATTTATTTACGGCAGGAAGAGAAACTAAATGAAGCGTTTTCAGTGTTCTGCGATTCAAGTGAGAAATGGCAAATTTAATTTCAAGAAAATCGTTGTCATGACACTTACGACCAAAAAAACCATTTAAATACACTTATAAAAACAGCTCAAACAACTTATCACAAGTAAAGAGATTTCAGTCTTTGGGAGTAACATTCACACCTAATGCACAGGCATATCGACCTAATTTGCTCCAAAGCACAAGCTTACCGCATATAAAAATGCCTAATAAGATCAATTCTAGAGCATACATACCCTGTTTGGTCACCCTATCATGTGAGTGATGTAAAAAAAACCTGAGTCTCTTCAAAAAAAGCAATAAGATTTATTTACGGCAGCAAGAGAAACTAAATGAAGCGTTTTCAGTGTTCTGCGATTCAAGTGAGAAATGGCAAATTTAATTTCAAGAAAATCGTTGTCATGACACTTACGACCAAAAACAAACCATTTAAATACACTTATAAAAACAGATCAAACAACTTATCACAAGTAAAGAGATTTCAGTATCTGGGAATAACATTCACACCTAATCCACAGGCATATCGACCTAATTTGCTCAAAAGCACAAGCTTACCGCATATAAAAATGCCTAATAAGACCAATTCTTGATCATACATGCGCTGTTTGGACACCCTATCATGTGCGTGATGTAAAAAAACCTGAGTCTCTTCAAAGAAAAGATATAAGATTTATTTACGGCAGCAAGAGAAACTAAATGAAGCGTTTTCAGTGTTCTGCGATTGAAGTGATAAATGGCATATTTAATTTCAAGAAAATCGTTGTCATGACACTTACGTCCAAAAAAGAACCATTTAAATACACTTATAAAAACAGATCAAACAACTTATCACAAGTAAAGAGATTTCAGTATCTGGGAGTAACATTCACATCTAATGCACAGGCATATGTTCTAATTTGCTCCAAAGCACAAGCTTACCGCATATAAAAATGCCTAATAAGATCAATTCTTAAGCATGCATGCGCTGTTTGGTCACCCTTTCATGTGCGTGATGTAAAAAAACCTGTGTCTCTTCAAAGAAAAGCAATAAGATTTATTTACGGCAGCAAGAGAAACTAAATGAAGCGTTTTCAGTGTTTTGCGATCGAAGTGAGAAATGGCAAATTTAATTTCAAAAAAATCGTTGTCATGACACGACCAAAAAAGAACAATTTATATACACTTATAAAAACACATCAAACAACTTATCACAAGTAAAGGGATTTCAGTCTTCACATTCACACCTAATGCACAGGCATATCGACCTAATTTGCTCCAAAGCACCAGCTTACCGAATATAAAAATGCCTAATGAGACCAATTCTTGAGCATACATTCGCTGTTTGGTCACCCTATCATGTGCGTGATGTAAAAAAACCTGAGTCTCTTCAAAGAAAAGCAATAAGAATTATTTACGGCAGCAAGAAAAACTAAATGAAGCGTTTTCAGTGTTCTGCGATTGAAGTTAGAAATGTCAAATTTAATTTCAAGAAAATCGTTGTCATGACACTTACGACCAAAAAAGAACCATTTAAATACACTTATAAAACAGATCAAACAACTTATCACAAGTAAAGAGATTTCAGTCTTTGGGAGTAACATTCACACTTAATGCACAGGCATATCGACCTAATTTGCTCCAAAGCACAAGCTTACCGCATATAAAAATGCCTAATAAGATCAATTCTAGAGCATACATACCCTGTTTGGTCACCCTATCATGTGAGTGATGTAAAAAAAACCTGAGTCTCTTCAAAAAAAGCAATAAGATTTATTTACGGCAGCAAGAGAAACTAAATGAAGCGTTTTCAGTGTTCTGCGATTCAAGTGAGAAATGGCAAATTTAATTTCAAGAAAATCGTTGTCATGACACTTACGACCAAAAACAAACCATTTAAATACACTTATAAAAACAGATCAAACAACTTATCACAAGTAAAGAGATTTCAGTATCTGGGAATAACATTCACACCTAATCCACAGGCATATCGACCTAATTTGCTCAAAAGCACAAGCTTACCGCATATAAAAATGCCCAATAAGACCAATTCTTGATCATACATGCGCTGTTTGGTCACCCTATCATGTGCGTGATGTAAAAAAACCTGAGTCTCTTCAAAGAAAAGATATAAGATTTATTTACGGCAGCAAGAGAAACTAAATGAAGCGTTTTCAGTGTTCTCCGATTGAAGTGATAAATGGCAAATTTAATTTCAAGAAAATCGATGTCATGACACTGACGTCCAAAAAAGAACCATTTAAATACACTTATAAAAACAGATCAAACAACTTATCACAAGTAAAGAGATTTCAGTATCTGGGAGTAACATTCACATCTAATGCACAGGCATATGTTCTAATTTGCTCCAAAGCACAAGCTTACCGCATATAAAATTGCCTAATAAGATCAATTCTTAAGCATGCATGCGCTGTTTGGTCACCCTTTCATGTGCGTGATGTAAAAAAACCTGTGTCTCTTCAAAGAAAAGCAATAAGATTTATTTACGGCAGCAAGAGAAACTAAATGAAGCGTTTTCAGTGTTTTGCGATCGAAGTGAGAAATGGCAAATTTAATTTAAAAAAAATCGTTGTCATGACACTTACGACCAAAAAAGAAACATTTAAATACACTTATAAAAAAGATCAAACAACTTATCACAAGTAAAGAGATTTCAGTCTTCACATTCACACCTAATGCACAGGCATATCGACCTAATTTGCTCCAAAGCACCAGCTTACCGAATATAAAAATGCCTAATGAGACCAATTCTTGAGCATACATTCGCTGTTTGGTCACCCTATCATGTGCGTGATGTAAAAAAACCTGAGTCTCTTCAAAGAAAAGCAATAAGATTTATTTACGGCAGCAAGAAAAACTAAATGAAGCGTTTTCAGTGTTCTGCGATTGAAATGTGAAATGTCAAATTTAATTTCAAGAAAATCGTTGTCATGACACTTACGACCAAAAAAGAAACATTTAAATACACTTATAAAAACAGATCAAACAACTTATCACAAGTAAAGAGATTTCAGTCTTCACATTCACACCTAATGCACAGGCATATCGACCTAATTTGCTCCAAAGCACAAGCTTACCGCATATAAATATGCCTAATAAGACCAATTCTTGAGCATACATGCACTGTTTGGTCACCCTATCATGTGCGTGATGTAAAAAAAACCTGAGTCTCTTCAAAGAAAAGCAATAAGATTTATTTACGGCAGGAAGAGAAACTAAATGAAGCGTTTTCAGTGTTCTGCGATTCAATCGAGAAATGGCAAATTTAATTTCAAGAAAATCGTTGTCATGACACTTACGACCAAAAAAACCATTTAAATACACTTATAAAAACAGCTCAAACAACTTATCACAAGTAAAGAGATTTCAGTCTTTGGGAGTAACATTCACACCTGATGCACAGGCATATCGACCTAATTTGCTCCAAAGCACAAGCTTACCGCATATAAATATGCCTAATAAGACCAATTCTTGAGCATACATGCACTGTTTGGTCACCCTATCATGTGCGTGATGTAAAAAAAAACCTGAGTCTCTTCAAAGAAAAGCAATAAGATTTATTTACGGCAGGAAGAGAAACTAAATGAAGCGTTTTCAGTGTTCTGCGATTCAATCGAGAAATGGCAAATTTAATTTCAAGAAAATCGTTGTCATGACACTTACGACCAAAAAAACCATTTAAATACACTTATAAAAACAGCTCAAACAACTTATCACAAGTAAAGAGATTTCAGTCTTTGGGAGTAACATTCACACCTGGTGCACAGGCATATCGACCTAATTTGCTCCAAAGCACAAGCTTACCGCATATAAAAATGCCTAATAAGATCAATTCTAGAGCATACATACCCTGTTTGGTCACCCTATCATGTGAGTGATGTAAAAAAAACCTGAGTCTCTTCAATAAAAGCAATAAGATTTATTTACGGCAGCAAGAGAAACTAAATGAAGCGTTTTCAGTGTTCTGCGATTCAAGTGAGAAATGGCAAATTTAATTTCAAGAAAATCGTTGTCATGACACTTACGACCAAAAACAAACCATTTAAATACACTTATAAAAACAGATCAAACAACTTATCACAAGTAAAGAGATTTCAGTATCTGGGAATAACATTCACACCTAATCCACAGGCATATCGACCTAATTTGCTCAAAAGCACAAGCTTACCGCATATAAAAATGCCTAATAAGACCAATTCTTGATCATACATGCGCTGTTTGGTCACCCTATCATGTGCGTGATGTAAAAAAACCTGAGTCTCTTCAAAGAAAAGATATAAGATTTATTTACGGCAGCAAGAGAAACTAAATGAAGCGTTTTCAGTGTTCTCCGATTGAAGTGATAAATGGCAAATTTAATTTCAAGAAAATCGTTGTCATGACACTGACGTCCAAAAAAGAACCATTTAAATACACTTATAAAAACAGATCAAACAACTTATCACAAGTAAAGAGATTTCAGTATCTGGGAGTAACATTCACATCTAATGCACAGGCATATGTTCTAATTTGCTCCAAAGCACAAGCTTACCGCATATAAAAATGCCTAATAAGATCAATTCTTAAGCATGCATGCGCTGTTTGGTCACCCTTTCATGTGCGTGATGTAAAAAAACCTGTGTCTCTTCAAAGAAAAGCAATAAGATTTATTTACGGCAGCAAGAGAAACTAAATGAAGCGTTTTCACTGTTCTGCGATTGAAGTCAGAAATGGCAAATTTAATTTAAAGAAAATCGTCATGAAACTTACGACCAAAAAAGAACCATTTAAATACACTTATAAAAAGAGATCAAACAACTTATCACAAGTAAAGAGATTTAAGTATCTGGGAATAACATTCACACCTAATCCACAGGCATATCGACCTAATTTGCTCAAAAGCACAAGCTTACCGCATATAAAAATGCCTAATAAGACCAATTCTTGATCATACATGCGCTGTTTGGTCACCCTATCATGTGCGTGATGTAAAAAAACCTGAGTCTCTTCAAAGAAAAGCAATAAGATTTATTTACGGCAGCAAGAGAAACTAAATGAAGCGTTTTCAGTGTTCTGCGATTGAAGTGATAAATGGCAAATTTA
The DNA here is from genome assembly GCF_055824585.1 of Amblyomma mixtum. Classification (NCBI taxonomy): domain Eukaryota; kingdom Metazoa; phylum Arthropoda; class Arachnida; order Ixodida; family Ixodidae; genus Amblyomma; species Amblyomma mixtum. The sequence continues at coordinate 201,849,438 of NC_143016.1, forward strand.
ATTTCAAGAATATCGTTGTCATGACACTTACGACCAAAAAAGAACCATTTAAATACACTTATAAAAACAGATCAAACAACTTATCACAAGTAAAGAGATTTCAGTCTTCACATTCACACCTAATGCACAGGCATATCGACCTAATTTGCTCCAAAGCACAAGCTTACCGCATATAAATATGCCTAATAAGACCAATTCTTGAGCATACATGCACTGTTTGGTCACCCTATCATGTGCGTGATGTAAAAAAACCTGAGTCTCTTCAAAGAAAAGCAATAAGATTTATTTACGGCAGGAACAGAAACTAAATGAAGCGATTTCAGTGTTCTGCGATTCAAGTGAGAAATGGCAAATTTAATTTCAAGAAAATCGTTGTCATGACACTTACGACCAAAAAAACCATTTAAATACACTTATAAAAACAGCTCAAACAACTTATCACAAGTAAAGAGATTTCAGTCTTTGGGAGTAACATTCACACCTAATGCACAGGCATATCGACCTAATTTGCTCCAAAGCACAAGCTTACCGCATATAAAAATGCCTAATAAGATCAATTCTAGAGCATACATACCCTGTTTGGTCACCCTATCATGTGAGTGATGTAAAAAAAACCTGAGTCTCTTCAAAAAAAGCAATAAGATTTATTTACGGCAGCAAGAGAAACTAAATGAAGCGTTTTCAGTGTTCTGCGATTCAAGTGAGAAATGGCAAATTTAATTTCAAGAAAATCGTTGTCATGACACTTACGACCAAAAACGAACCATTTAAATACACTTATAAAAACAGATCAAACAACTTATCACAAGTAAAGAGATTTCAGTATCTGGGAATAACATTCACACCTAATCCACAGGCATATTGACCTAATTTGCTCAAAAGCACAAGCTTACCGCATATAAAAATGCCTAATAAGACCAATTCTTGATCATACATGCGCTGTTTGGTCACCTTATCTTGTGCGTGATGTAAAAAAACCTGAGTCTCTTCAAAGAAAAGATATGATTTATTTACGGCAGCAAGAGAAACTAAATGAAGCGTTTTCAGTGTTCTGCGGTTGAAGTGATAAATGACAAATTTAATTTCAGGAAAATCGTTGTCATGACACTTACGTCCAAAAAAGAACCATTTAAATACACTTATAAAAACAGATCAAACAACTTATCACAAGTAAAGAGATTTCAGTATCTGGGAGTAACATTCACATCTAATGCACAGGCATATGTTCTAATTTGCTCCAAAGCACAAGCTTACCGCATATAAAAATGCCTAATAAGATCAATTCTTAAGCATGCATGCGCTGTTTGGTCACCCTTTCATGTGCGTGATGTAAAAAAACCCGTGTCTCTTCAAAGAAAAGCAATAAGATTTATTTACGGCAGCAAGAGAAACTAAATGAAGCGTTTTCAGTGTTTTGCGATCGAAGTGAGAAATGGGAAATTTAATTTCAAGAAAATTGTTGTCATGACACGACCAAAAAAGAACAATTTATAAACACTTATAAAAACACATCAAACAACTTATCACAAGTAAAGAGATTTCAGTCTTCACATTCACACCTAATGCACATTTATATCGACCTAATTTTCTCCAAAGCACCAGCTTACCGAATATAAAAATGCCTAATGAGACCAATTCTTGAGCATACATTCGCTGTTTGGTCACCCTATCATGTGCGTGATGTAAAAAAACCTGAGTCTCTTCAAAGAAAAGCAATAAGATTTATTCACGGCAGCAAGAAAAACTAAATGAAGCGTTTTCAGTGTTCTGTGATTGAAGTGTGAAATGTCAAATTTAATTTCAAGAAAATCGTTGTCATGACACTTACGACCAAAAAAGAACCATTTAAATACACTTATAAAAACAGATCAAACAACTTATCACAAGTAAAGAGATTTCAGTCTTTGGGAGTAACATTCACACTTAATGCACAGGCATATCGACCTAATTTGCTCCAAAGCACAAGCTTACCGCATATAGATATGCCTAATAAGACAAATTCTTGAGCATACATGCACTGTTTGGTCACCCTATCATGTGCGTGATGTAAAAAAAACCTGAGTCTCTTCAAAGAAAAGCAATAAGATTTATTTACGGCAGGAACAGAAACTAAATGAAGCGTTTTCAGTGTTCTGCGATTCAAGTGAGAAATGGCAAATTTAATTTCAAGAAAATCGTTGTCATGACACTTACGACCAAAAACAAACCATTTAAATACACTTATAAAAACAGATCAAACAACTTATCACAAGTAAAGAGATTTCAGTATCTGGGAATAACATTCACACCTAATCCACAGGCATATCGACCTAATTTGCTCAAAAGCACAAGCTTACCTCATATAAAAATGCCTAATAAGACCAATTCTTGATCATACATGCGCTGTTTGGTCACCCTATCATGTGCGTGATGTAAAAAAACCTGAGTCTCTTCAAAGAAAAGCAATAAGATTTATTTACGGCAGCAAGAGAAACTAAATGAAGCGTTTTCAGTGTTCTGCGATTGAAGTGATAAATGGCGAATTTAATTTCAAGAAAATCGTTGTCATGACACTTACGACCAAAAAAGAACCGTTTAAATACACTTATAAAAACAGATCAAACAACTTATCACAAGTAAAGAGATTTCAGTATCCGGGAGTAACATTCACACCTAATCCACAGGCATATCGACCTAATTTGCTCCAAAGCTCAAGCTTACCGCATATAAAAATGCCTAATAAGATCAATTCTTGAGCATGCATGCGCTGTTTGGTCACCCTTTCATGTGCGTGATGTAAAAAAACCTGAGTCTCTTCAAAGAAAAGCAATAAGATTTATTTACAGCAGCAAGAGATACTAAATGAAGCGTTTTCACTGTTCTGCGATTGAAGTGAGAAATGGCAAATTTAATTTCAAGAAAATCGTCATGAAACTTACGACCAAAAAAGAACCATTTAAATACACTTATAAAAAGAGATCAAACAACTTATCACAAGTAAAGAGATTTAAGTATCTGGGAATAACATTCACACCTAATCCACAGGCTTATCGACCTAATTTGCTCCAAAGCACAAGCTTACCGCATATAAAAATGCCTAATAAGATCAATTCTAGAGCATACATACCCTGTTTGGTCACCCTATCATGTGAGTGATGTAAAAAAAACCTGAGTCTCTTCAAAAAAAGCAATAAGATTTATTTACGGCAGCAAGAGAAACTAAATGAAGCGTTTTCAGTGTTCTGCGATTCAAGTGAGAAATGGCAAATTTAATTTCAAGAAAATCGTTGTCATGACACTTACGACCAAAAACGAACCATTTAAATACACTTATAAAAACAGATCAAACAACTTATCACAAGTAAAGAGATTTCAGTATCTGGGAATAACATTCACACCCAATCCACAGGCATATTGACCTAATTTGCTCAAAAGCACAAGCTTACCGCATATAAAAATGCCTAATAAGACCAATTCTTGATCATACATGCGCTGTTTGGTCACCTTATCTTGTGCGTGATGTAAAAAAACCTGAGTCTCTTCAAAGAAAAGATATGATTTATTTACGGTAGCAAGAGAAACTAAATGAAGCGTTTTCAGTGTTCTGCGGTTGAAGTGATAAATGGCAAATTTAATTTCAGGAAAATCGTTGTCATGACACTTACGTCCAAAAAAGAACCATTTAAATACACTTATAAAAACAGATCAAACAACTTATCACAAGTAAAGAGATTTCAGTATCTGGGAGTAACATTCACATCTAATGCACAGGCATATGTTCTAATTTGCTCCAAAGCACAAGCTTACCGCATATAAAAATGCCTAATAAGATCAATTCTTAAGCATGCATGCGCTGTTTGGTCACCCTTTCATGTGCGTGATGTAAAAAAACCCGTGTCTCTTCAAAGAAAAGCAATAAGATTTATTTACGGCAGCAAGAGAAACTAAATGAAGCGTTTTCAGTGTTTTGCGATCGAAGTGAGAAATGGGAAATTTAATTTCAAGAAAATTGTTGTCATGACACGACCAAAAAAGAACAATTTATAAACACTTATAAAAACACATCAAACAACTTATCACAAGTAAAGAGATTTCAGTCTTCACATTCACACCTAATGCACAGGCATATCGACCTAATTTTCTCCAAAGCACCAGCTTACCGAATATAAAAATGCCTAATGAGACCAATTCTTGAGCATACATTCGCTGTTTGGTCACCCTATCATGTGCGTGATGTAAAAAAACCTGAGTCTCTTCAAAGAAAAGCAATAAGATTTATTCACGGCAGCAAGAAAAACTAAATGAAGCGTTTTCAGTGTTCTGTGATTGAAGTGTGAAATGTCAAATTTAATTTCAAGAAAATCGTTGTCATGACACTTACGACCAAAAAAGAACCATTTAAATACACTTATAAAAACAGATCAAACAACTTATCACAAGTAAAGAGATTTCAGTCTTTGGGAGTAACATTCACACTTAATGCACAGGCATATCGACCTAATTTGCTCCAAAGCACAAGCTTACCGCATATAGATATGCCTAATAAGACAAATTCTTGAACATGCATGCACTGTTTGGTCACCCTATCATGTGCGTGATGTAAAAAAAACCTGAGTCTCTTCAAAGAAAAGCAATAAGATTTATTTACGGCAGGAACAGAAACTAAATGAAGCGTTTTCAGTGTTCTGCGATTCAAGTGAGAAATGGCAAATTTAATTTCAAGAAAATCGTTGTCATGACACCTACGACCAAAAACAAACCATTTAAATACACTTATAAAAACAGATCAAACAACTTATCACAAGTAAAGAGATTTCAGTATCTGGGAATAACATTCACACCTAATCCACAGGCATATCGACCTAATTTGCTCAAAAGCACAAGCTTACCTCATATAAAAATGCCTAATAAGAACAATTCTTGATCATACATGCGCTGTTTGGTCACCCTATCATGTGCGTGATGTAAAAAAACCTGAGTCTCTTCAAAGAAAAGCAATAAGATTTATTTACGGCAGCAAGAGAAACTAAATGAAGCGTTTTCAGTGTTCTGCGATTGAAGTGATAAATGGCGAATTTAATTTCAAGAAAATCGTTGTCATGACACTTACGACCAAAAAAGAACCGTTTAAATACACTTATAAAAACAGATCAAACAACTTATCACAAGTAAAGAGATTTCAGTATCCGGGAGTAACATTCACACCTAATCCACAGGCATATCGACCTAATTTGCTCCAAAGCTCAAGCTTACCGCATATAAAAATGCCTAATAAGATCAATTCTTGAGCATGCATGCGCTGTTTGGTCACCCTTTCATGTGCGTGATGTAAAAAAACCTGAGTCTCTTCAAAGAAAAGCAATAAGATTTATTTACAGCAGCAAGAGATACTAAATGAAGCGTTTTCACTGTTCTGCGATTGAAGTGAGAAATGGCAAATTTAATTTCAAGAAAATCGTCATGAAACTTACGACCAAAAAAGAACCATTTAAATACACTTATAAAAAGAGATCAAACAACTTATCACAAGTAAAGAGATTTAAGTATCTGGGAATAACATTCACACCTAATCCACAGGCTTATCGACCTAATTTGCTCCAAAGCACAAGCTTACCGCATATAAAAATGCCTAATGAGACCAATTCTTGAGCATACATTCGCTGTTTGGTCACCCTATCATGTGCGTGATGTAAAAAAACCTGAGTCTCTTCAAAGAAAAGCAATAAGAATTATTTACGGCAGCAAGAAAAACTAAATGAAGCTTTTTCAGTGTTCTGCGATTGAAGTTAGAAATGTCAAATTTAATTTCAAGAAAATCGTTGTCATGACACTTACGACCAAAAAAGAACCATTTAAATACACTTATAAAAACAGATCAAACAACTTATCACAAGTAAAGAGATTTCAGTCTTTGGGAGTAACATTCACACTTAATGCACAGGCATATCGACCTAATTTGCTCCAAAGCACAAGCTTACCGCATATAAAAATGCCTAGTAAGATCAATTCTTAAGCATGCATGCGCTGTTTGGTCACCCTTTCATGTGCGTGATGTAAAAAAACCTGTGTCTCTTCAAAGAAAAGCAATAAGATTTATTTACGGCAGCAAGAGAAACTAAATGAAGCGTTTTCAGTGTTTTGCGATCGAAGTGAGAAATGGCAAATTTAATTTAAAAAAAATCGTTGTCATGACACGACCAAAAAAGAACAATTTATATACACTTATAAAAACACATCAAACAACTTATCACAAGTAAAGGGATTTCAGTCTTCACATTCACACCTAATGCACAGGCATATCGACCTTATTTGCTCCAAAGCACAAGCTTACCGCATATAAAAATGCCTAATGAGACCATTTCTTGAGCATACATTCGCTGTTTGGTCACCCTATCATGTGCGTGATGTAAAAAAACCTGAGTCTCTTCAAAGAAAAGCAATAAGATTTATTTACGGCAGCAAGAAAAACTAAATGAAGCGTTTTCAGTGTTCTGCGATTGAAGTGTGAAATGTCAAATTTAATTTCAAGAAAATCGTTGTCATGACACTTACGACCAAAAAAGAACCATTTAAATACACTTATAAAAACAGATCAAACAACTTATCACAAGTAAAGAGATTTCAGTCTTTGGGAGTAACATTCACACTTAATGCACAGGCATATCGACCTAATTTGCTCCAAAGCACAAGCTTACCGCATATAAAAAGGCCTAATAAGATCAATTCTAGAGCATACATACCCTGTTTGGTCACCCTATCATGTGAGTGATGTAAAAAAAACCTGAGTCTCTTCAAAAAAAGCAATAAGATTTATTTACGGCAGCAAGAGAAACTAAATGAAGCGTTTTCAGTGTTCTGCGATTCAAGTGAGAAATGGCAAATTTAATTTCAAGAAAATCGTTGTCATGACACTTACGACCAAAAACAAACCATTTAAATACACTTATAAAAACAGATCAAACAACTTATCACAAGTAAAGAGATTTCAGTATCTGGGAATAACATTCACACCTAATCCACAGGCATATCGACCTAATTTGCTCAAAAGCACAAGCTTACCTCATATAAAAATGCCTAATAAGACCAATTCTTGATCATACATGCGCTGTTTGGTCACCCTATCATGTGCGTGATGTAAAAAAACCTGAGTCTCTTCAAAGAAAAGCAATAAGATTTATTTACGGCAGCAAGAGAAACTAAATGAAGCGTTTTCAGTGTTCTGCGATTGAAGTGATAAATGGCGAATTTAATTTCAAGAAAATCGTTGTCATGACACTTACGACCAAAAAAGAACCGTTTAAATACACTTATAAAAACAGATCAAACAACTTATCACAAGTAAAGAGATTTCAGTATCCGGGAGTAACATTCACACCTAATCCACAGGCATATCGACCTAATTTGCTCCAAAGCTCAAGCTTACCGCATATAAAAATGCCTAATAAGATCAATTCTTGAGCATGCATGCGCTGTTTGGTCACCCTTTCATGTGCGTGATGTAAAAAAACCTGAGTCTCTTCAAAGAAAAGCAATAAGATTTATTTACAGCAGCAAGAGATACTAAATGAAGCGTTTTCACTGTTCTGCGATTGAAGTGAGAAATGGCAAATTTAATTTCAAGAAAATCGTCATGAAACTTACGACCAAAAAAGAACCATTTAAATACACTTATAAAAAGAGATCAAACAACTTATCACAAGTAAAGAGATTTAAGTATCTGGGAATAACATTCACACCTAATCCACAGGCATATCGACCTAATTTGCTCCAAAGCACAAGCTTACCGCATATAAAAATGCCTAATGAGACCAATTCTTGAGCATACATTCGCTGTTTGGTCACCCTATCATGTGCGTGATGTAAAAAAACCTGAGTCTCTTCAAAGAAAAGCAATAAGAATTATTTACGGCAGCAAGAAAAACTAAATGAAGCGTTTTCAGTGTTCTGCGATTGAAGTTAGAAATGTCAAATTTAATTTCAAGAAAATCGTTGTCATGACACTTACGACCAAAAAAGAACCATTTAAATACACTTATAAAAACAGATCAAACAACTTATCACAAGTAAAGAGATTTCAGTCTTTGGGAGTAACATTCACACTTAATGCACAGGCATATCGACCTAATTTGCTCCAAAGCACAAGCTTACCGCATATAAAAATGCCTAATAAGATCAATTCTAGAGCATACATACCCTGTTTGGTCACCCTATCATGTGAGTGATGTAAAAAAAACCTGAGTCTCTTCAAAAAAAGCAATAAGATTTATTTACGGCAGCAAGAGAAACTAAATGAAGCGTTTTCAGTGTTCTGCGATTCAAGTGAGAAATGGCAAATTTAATTTCAAAAAAATCGTTGTCATGACACGACCAAAAAAGAACAATTTATATACACTTATAAAAACACATCAAACAACTTATCACAAGTAAAGGGATTTCAGTCTTCACATTCACACCTAATGCACAGGCATATCGACCTAATTTGCTCCAAAGCACCAGCTTACCGAATATAAAAATGCCTAATGAGACCAATTCTTGAGCATACATTCGCTGTTTGGTCACCCTATCATGTGCGTGATGTAAAAAAACCTGAGTCTCTTCAAAGAAAAGCAATAAGAATTATTTACGGCAGCAAGAAAAACTAAATGAAGCGTTTTCAGTGTTCTGCGATTGAAGTTAGAAATGTCAAATTTAATTTCAAGAAAATCGTTGTCATGACACTTACGACCAAAAAAGAACCATTTAAATACACTTATAAAAACAGATCAAACAACTTATCACAAGTAAAGAGATTTCAGTCTTTGGGAGTAACATTCACACTTAATGCACAGGCATATCGACCTAATTTGCTCCAAAGCACAAGCTTACCGCATATAAAAATGCCTAATAAGATCAATTCTAGAGCATACATACCCTGTTTGGTCACCCTATCATGTGAGTGATGTAAAAAAAACCTGAGTCTCTTCAAAAAAAGCAATAAGATTTATTTACGGCAGCAAGAGAAACTAAATGAAGCGTTTTCAGTGTTCTGCGATTCAAGTGAGAAATGGCAAATTTAATTTCAAGAAAATCGTTGTCATGACACTTACGACCAAAAACAAACCATTTAAATACACTTATAAAAACAGATCAAACAACTTATCACAAGTAAAGAGATTTCAGTATCTGGGAATAACATTCACACCTAATCCAAAGGCATATCGACCTAATTTGCTCAAAAGCACAAGCTTACCGCATATAAAAATGCCCAATAAGACCAATTCTTGATCATACATGCGCTGTTTGGTCACCCTATCATGTGCGTGATGTAAAAAAACCTGAGTCTCTTCAAAGAAAAGATATAAGATTTATTTACGGTAGCAAGAGAAACTAAATGAAGCGTTTTCAGTGTTCTCCGATTGAAGTGATAAATGGCAAATTTAATTTCAAGAAAATCGTTCTCATGACACTGACGTCCAAAAAAGAACCATTTAAATACACTTATAAAAACAGATCAAACAACTTATCACAAGTAAAGAGATTTCAGTATCTGGGAGTAACATTCACATCTAATGCACAGGCATATGTTCTAATTTGCTCCAAAGCACAAGCTTACCGCATATAAAAATGCCTAATAAGATCAATTCTTAAGCATGCATGCGCTGTTTGGTCACCCTTTCATGTGCGTGATGTAAAAAAACCTGTGTCTCTTCAAAGAAAAGCAATAAGATTTATTTACGGCAGCAAGAGAAACTAAATGAAGCGTTTTCAGTGTTTTGCGATCGAAGTGAGAAATGGCAAATTTAATTTAAAAAAAATCGTTGTCATGACACTTACGACCAAAAAAGAAACATTTAAATACACTTATAAAAAAGATCAAACAACTTATCACAAGTAAAGAGATTTCAGTCTTCACATTCACACCTAATGCACAGGCATATCGACCTAATTTGCTCCAAAGCACCAGCTTACCGAATATAAAAATGCCTAATGAGACCAATTCTTGAGCATACATTCGCTGTTTGGTCACCCTATCATGTGCGTGATGTAAAAAACCTGAGTCTCTTCAAAGAAAAGCAATAAGATTTATTTACGGCAGCAAGAAAAACTAAATGAAGCGTTTTCAGTGTTCTGCGATTGAAATGTGAAATGTCAAATTTAATTTCAAGAAAATCGTTGTCATGACACTTACGACCAAAAAAGAAACATTTAAATACACTTATAAAAACAGATCAAACAACTTATCACAAGTAAAGAGATTTCAGTCTTCACATTCACACCTAATGCACAGGCATATCGACCTAATTTGCTCCAAAGCACAAGCTTACCGCATATAAATATGCCTAATAAGACCAATTCTTGAGCATACATGCACTGTTTGGTCACCCTATCATGTGCGTGATGTAAAAAAAACCTGAGTCTCTTCAAAGAAAAGCAATAAGATTTATTTACGGCAGGAAGAGAAACTAAATGAAGCGTTTTCAGTGTTCTGCGATTCAATCGAGAAATGGCAAATTTAATTTCAAGAAAATCGTTGTCATGACACTTACGACCAAAAAAACCATTTAAATACACTTATAAAAACAGCTCAAACAACTTATCACAAGTAAAGAGATTTCAGTCTTTGGGAGTAACATTCACACCTGATGCACAGGCATATCGACCTAATTTGCTCCAAAGCACAAGCTTACCGCATATAAAAATGCCTAATAAGACCAATTCTTGATCATACATGCGCTGTTTGGTCACCCTATCATGTGCGTGATGTAAAAAAACCTGAGTCTCTTCAAAGAAAAGATATAAGATTTATTTACGGCAGCAAGAGAAACTAAATGAAGCGTTTTCAGTGTTCTGCGATTGAAGTGATAAATGGCAAATTTAATTTCAAGAAAATCGTTGTCATGACACTTACGTCCAAAAAAGAACCATTTAAATACACTTATAAAAACAGATCAAACAACTTATCACAAGTAAAGAGATTTCAGTATCTGGGAGTAACATTCACATCTAATGCACAGGCATATGTTCTAATTTGCTCCAAAGCACAAGCTTACCGCATATAAAAATGCCTAGTAAGATCAATTCTTAAGCATGCATGCGCTGTTTGGTCACCCTTTCATGTGCGTGATGTAAAAAAACCTGTGTCTCTTCAAAGAAAAGCAATAAGATTTATTTACGGCAGCAAGAGAAACTAAATGAAGCGTTTTCAGTGTTTTGCGATCGAAGTGAGAAATGGCAAATTTAATTTAAAAAAAATCGTTGTCATGACACGACCAAAAAAGAACAATTTATATACACTTATAAAAACACATCAAACAACTTATCACAAGTAAAGGGATTTCAGTCTTCACATTCACACCTAATGCACAGGCATATCGACCTTATTTGCTCCAAAGCACCAGCTTACCGAATATAAAAATGCCTAATGAGACCATTTCTTGAGCATACATTCGCTGTTTGGTCACCCTATCATGTGCGTGATGTAAAAAAACCTGAGTCTCTTCAAAGAAAAGCAATAAGATTTATTTACGGCAGCAAGAAAAACTAAATGAAGCGTTTTCAGTGTTCTGCGATTGGATTGTGAAATGTCAAATTTAATTTCAAGAAAATCGTTGTCATGACACTTACGACCAAAAAAGAACCATTTAAATACACTTATAAAAACAGATCAAACAACTTATCACAAGTAAAGAGATTTCAGTCTTTGGGAGTAACATTCACACTTAATGCACAGGCATATCGACCTAATTTGCTCCAAAGCACAAGCTTACCGCATATAAAAATGCCTAATAAGATCAATTCTAGAGCATACATACCCTGTTTGGTCACCCTATCATGTGAGTGATGTAAAAAAAACCTGAGTCTCTTCAAAAAAAGCAATAAGATTTATTTACGGCAGCAAGAGAAACTAAATGAAGCGTTTTCAGTGTTCTGCGATTCAAGTGAGAAATGGCAAATTTAATTTCAAGAAAATCGTTGTCATGACACTTACGACCAAAAACAAACCATTTAAATACACTTATAAAAACAGATCAAACAACTTATCACAAGTAAAGAGATTTCAGTATCTGGGAATAACATTCACACCTAATCCACAGGCATATCGACCTAATTTGCTCAAAAGCACAAGCTTACCTCATATAAAAATGCCTAATAAGACCAATTCTTGATCATACATGCGCTGTTTGGTCACCCTATCATGTGCGTGATGTAAAAAAACCTGAGTCTCTTCAAAGAAAAGCAATAAGATTTATTTACGGCAGCAAGAGAAACTAAATGAAGCGTTTTCAGTGTTCTGCAATAGAAGTGATAAATGGCAAATTTAATTTCAAGAATATCGTTGTCATGACACTTACGACCAAAAAAGAAACATTTAAATACACTTATAAAAACAGATCAAACAACTTATCACAAGTAAAGAGATTTCAGTCTTCACATTCACACCTAATGCACAGGCATATCGACCTAATTTGCTCCAAAGCACAAGCTTACCGCATATAAATATGCCTAATAAGACCAATTCTTGAGCATACATGCACTGTTTGGTCACCCTATCATGTGCCTGATGTAAAAAAAACCTGAGTCTCTTCAAAGAAAAGCAATAAGATTTATTTACGGCAGGAAGAGAAACTAAATGAAGCGTTTTCAGTGTTCTGCGATTCAAGTGAGAAATGGCAAATTTAATTTCAAGAAAATCGTTGTCATGACACTTACGACCAAAAAAACCATTTAAATACACTTATAAAAACAGCTCAAACAACTTATCACAAGTAAAGAGATTTCAGTCTTTGGGAGTAACATTCACACCTAATGCACAGGCATATCGACCTAATTTGCTCCAAAGCACAAGCTTACCGCATATAAAAATGCCTAATAAGATCAATTCTAGAGCATACATACCCTGTTTGGTCACCCTATCATGTGAGTGATGTAAAAAAAACCTGAGTCTCTTCAAAAAAAGCAATAAGATTTATTTACGGCAGCAAGAGAAACTAAATGAAGCGTTTTCAGTGTTCTGCGATTCAAGTGAGAAATGGCAAATTTAATTTCAAGAAAATCGTTGTCATGACACTTACGACCAAAAACAAACCATTTAAATACACTTATAAAAACAGATCAAACAACTTATCACAAGTAAAGAGATTTCAGTATCTGGGAATAACATTCACACCTAATCCACAGGCATATCGACCTAATTTGCTCAAAAGCACAATCTTACCGCATATAAAAATGCCTAATAAGACCAATTCTTGATCATACATGCGCTGTTTGGTCACCCTATCATGTGCGTGATGTAAAAAAACCTGAGTCTCTTCAAAGAAAAGATATAAGATTTATTTACGGCAGCAAGAGAAACTAAATGAAGCGTTTTCAGTGTTCAGCGATTGAAGTGATAAATGGCAAATTTAATTTCAAGAAAATCGTTGTCATGACACTTACGTCCAAAAAAGAACCATTTAAATACACTTATAAAAACAGATCAAACAACTTATCACAAGTAAAGAGATTTCAGTATCTGGGAGTAACATTCACATCTAATGCACAGGCATATGTTCTAATTTGCTCCAAAGCACAAGCTTACCGCATATAAAAATGCCTAATAAGATCAATTCTTAAGCATGCATGCGCTGTTTGGTCACCCTTTCATGTACGTGATGTAAAAAAACCTGTAAACTGAGAAAAAACCAGTCACACAAGACGACGGACAAGAAGAGTGTACACACCACAACGACTGGACTAACAACTGAAGTTTATTGGAAAATACATGGTCCGAGCAAGGCCAGCAGAGCATGCGCAACAGCATCATCAATAATCACTGCGCAAAAGAGACAAAGACAAGAAATCTAAACTATCGTGGACGATCTAAAAAAGCAAATTCTTTTCAAGTAAGCTCACCGAAGTTGTGCTTATACAATCAGAGCCTAACAAACCGATATGATATGCCTCCAGTATTTCCCGCTCCTGTTTTCCCTTGCCTCTACCAAGAATGGTGGCATTGCTAAACAAAGGATAACAGCCACATTCGTTGCAATGGCGAGGCAAGTTTGCACCGCCACCGGACCCCAGGGAGGAGTGATGCTCACGAAGCCGGTCATTAATACACCGGCCAGTTTGGCCGATGTAAACTCTCTCGCATGTGAGGGGGAACTTGTACACCACCTGTGCGACACATGTCGTGAAGCGATTCTCATGCTGCGTTGTGCAAACGTGGTTCCTTTCCCTGCCTCGAGAAATGCGCGAACACAGTGCCGACAGCTTGCAAGGAGCAGAGAACACCATGCTCACTCCCTGCTTGGCCGCCACTTTTTTCAAGTTGTGGCTCACTTTGTGCACGTACGGCATGACCTCGAACTTCTTTCGTTCAGTTGGCCCAACGTCAGTCCTCTTCGTGCGTCCTTTCTTGAGGTTCTGAAGCAGCGATTCAGCCACTGCCTTCAATGTACCAACTGGCCCGCATTTCAACCCTTCTGCAAAAAAACCTGTGTCTCTTCAAAGAAAAGCAATAAGATTTATTTACGGCAGCAAGAGAAACTAAATGAAGCGTTTTCAGTGTTTTACGATCGAAATGAGAAATGGCAAATTTAATTTAAAAAAAATCGTTGTCATGACACGACCAAAAAAGAACAATTTATATACACTTATAAAAACACATCAAACAACTTATCACAAGTAAAGGGATTTCAGTCTTCACATTCACACCTAATGCACAGGCATATCGACCTAATTTGCTCCAAAGCACCAGCTTACCGAATATAAAAATGCCTAATGAGACCAATTCTTGAGCATACATTCGCTGTTTGGTCACCCTATCATGTGCGTAATGTAAAAAAACCTGAGTCTCTTCAAAGAAAAGCAATAAGATTTATTTACGGCAGCAAGAAAAACTAAATGAAGCGTTTTCAGTGTTCTGCGATTGAAGTGTGAAATGTCAAATTTAATTTCAAGAAAATCGTTGTCATGACACTTACGACCAAAAAAGAACCATTTAAATACACTTATAAAAACAGATCAAACAACTTATCACAAGTAAAGAGATTTCAGTCTGGGAGTAACATTCACACTTAATGCACAGGCATATCGACCTAATTTGCTCCAAAGCACAAGCTTACCGCATATAAAAATGCCTAATAAGATCAATTCTAGAGCATACATACCCTGTTTGGTCACCCTATCATGTGAGTGATGTAAAAAAAACCTGAGTCTCTTCAAAAAAACCAATAAGATTTATTTACGGCAGCAAGAGAAACTAAATGAAGCGTTTTCAGTGTTCTGCGATTCAAGTGAGAAATGGCAAATTTAATTTCAAGAAAATCGTTGTCATGACACTTACGACCAAAAACAAACCATTTAAAAACACTTATAAAAACAGATCAAACTACTTATCACAAGTAAAGAGATTTCAGTATCTGGGAATAACATTCACACCTAATCCACAGGCATATCGACCTAATTTGCTCAAAAGCACAAGCTTACCGCATATAAAAATGCCCAATAAGACCAATTCTTGATCATACATGCGCTGTTTGGTCACCCTATCATGTGCGTGATGTAAAAAAACCTGAGTCTCTTCAAAGAAAAGATATAAGATTTATTTACGGCAGCAAGAGAAACTAAATGAAGCGTTTTCAGTGTTCTGCGATTGAAGTGATAAATGGCAAATTTAATTTCAAGAAAATCGTTGTCATGACACTTACGTCCAAAAAAGAACCATTTAAATACACTTATAAAAACAGATCAAACAACTTATCACAAGTAAAGAGATTTCAGTATCTGGGAGTAACATTCACATCTAATGCACAGGCATATGTTCTAATTTGCTCCAAAGCACAAGCTTACCGCATATAAAAATGCCTAATAAGATCAATTCTTAAGCATGCATGCGCTGTTTGGTCACCCTTTCATGTGCGTGATGTAAAAAAACCTGTGTCTCTTCAAAGAAAAGCAATAAGATTTATTTACGGCAGCAAGAGAAACTAAATGAAGCGTTTTCAGTGTTTTGCGATCGAAGTGAGAAATGGCAAATGTAATTAAAAAAAAATCGTTGTCATGACACGACCAAAAAAGAACAATTTATATACACTTATAAAAACACATCAAACAACTTATCACAAGTAAAGAGATTTCAGTCTTCACATTCACACCTAATGCACAGGCATATCGACCTAATTTGCTCCAAAGCACCAGCTTGCCGAATATAAAAATGCCTAATGAGACCAATTCTTGAGCATACATTCGCTGTTTGGTCACCCTATCATGTGCGTGATGTAAAAAAACCTGAGTCTCTTCAAAGAAAAGCAATAAGATTTATTTACGGCAGCAAGAAAAACTAAATGAAGCGTTTTCAGTGTTCTGCGATTGAAGTGTGAAATGTCAAATTTAATTTCAAGAAAATCGTTGTCATGACACTTACGACCAAAAAAGAACCATTTAAATACACTTATAAAAACAGATCAAACAACTTATCACAAGTAAAGAGATTTCAGTCTTTGGGAGTAACATTCACACTTAATGCACAGGCATATCGACCTAATTTGCTCCAAAGCACAAGCTTACCGCATATAAATATGCCTAATAAGACAAATTCTTGAGCATACATGCACTGTTTGGTCACCCTATTATGTGCGTGATGTAAAAAAAACCTGAGTCTCTTCAAAGAAAAGCAATAAGATTTATTTACGGCAGGAACAGAAACTAAATGAAGCGTTTTCAGTGTTCTGCGATTCAAGTGAGAAATGGCAAATTTAATTTCAAGAAAATCGTTGTCATGACACTTACGACCAAAAAAACCATTTAAATACACTTATAAAAACAGCTCAAACAACTTATCACAAGTAAAGAGATTTCAGTCTTTGGGAGTAACATTCACACCTAATGCACAGGCATATCGACCTAATTTGCTCCAAAGCACAAGCTTACCACATATAAAATGCCTAATAAGATCAATTCTAGAGCATACATGCCCTGTTTGGTCACCCTATCATGTGAGTGATGTAATAAAAACCTGAGTCTCTTCAAAAAAAGCAATAAGATTTATTTACGGCAGCAAGAGAAACTAAATGAAGCGTTTTCAGTGTTCTGCGATTCATGTGAGAAATGGCAAATTTAATTTCAAGAAAATCGTTGTCATGACACTTACGACCAAACACGAACCATTTAAATACACTTATAAAAACAGATCAAACAACTTATCACAAGTAAAGAGATTTCAGTATCTGGGAGTAACATTCACACCTAATCCACAGGCATATCGACCTAATTTGCTCAAAAGCACAAGCTTACCGCATATAAAAATGCCTAATAAGACCAATTCTTGATCATACATGCGCTGTTTGGTCACCCTATCATGTGCGTGATGTAAAAAAACCTGAGTCTCTTCAAAGAAAAGCAATAAGATTTATTTACGGCAGCAAGAGAAACTAAATGAAGCGTTTTCAGTGTTCTGCGATTGAAGTGATAAATGGCAAATTTAATTTCAAGAAAATCGTTGTCATGACACTTACGTCCAAAAAAGAACCATTTAAATACACTTATAAAAACAGATCAAACAACTTATCACAAGTAAAGAGATTTCAGTATCTGGGAGTAACATTCACATCTAATGCACAGGCATATGTTCTAATTTGCTCCAAAGCACAAGCTTACCGCATATAAAAATGCCTAATAAGATCAATTCTTAAGCATGCATGCGCTGTTTGGTCACCCTTTCATGTGCGTGATGTAAAAAAACCTGTGTATCTTCAAAGAAAAGCAATAAGATTTATTTACGGCAGCAAGAGAAACTAAATGAAGCGTTTTCAGTGTTTTGCGATCGAAGTGAGAAATGGCAAATTTAATTAAAAAAAAATCGTTGTCATGACACGACCAAAAAAGAACAATTTATATACACTTATAAAAACACATCAAACAACTTATCAAAAGTAAAGAGATTTCAGTCTTCACATTCACACCTAATGCACAGGCATATCGACCTAATTTGCTCCAAAGCACCAGCTTGCCGAATATAAAAATGCCTAATGAGACCAATTCTTGAGCATACATTCGCTGTTTGGTCACCCTATCATGTGCGTGATGTAAAAAAACCTGAGTCTCTTCAAAGAAAAGCAATAAGATTTATTTACGGCAGCAAGAAAAACTAAATGAAGCGTTTTCAGTGTTCTGCGATTGAAGTGTGAAATGTCAAATTTAATTTCAAGAAAATCGTTGTCATGACACTTACGACCAAAAAAGAACCATTTAAATACACTTATAAAAACAGATCAAACAACTTATCACAAGTAAAGAGATTTCAGTCTTTGGGAGTAACATTCACACTTAATGCACAGGCATATCGACCTAATTTGCTCCAAAGCACAAGCTTACCGCATATAAATATGCCTAATAAGACAAATTCTTGAGCAT
The DNA here is from genome assembly GCF_055824585.1 of Amblyomma mixtum. NCBI lineage: Eukaryota > Metazoa > Arthropoda > Arachnida > Ixodida > Ixodidae > Amblyomma > Amblyomma mixtum. The sequence goes on from NC_143016.1 coordinate 201,867,792, forward strand.
ACATGCACTGTTTGGTCACCCTATCATGTGCGTGATGTAAAAAAAACCTGAGTCTCTTCAAAGAAAAGCAATAAGATTTATTTACGGCAGGAACAGAAACTAAATGAAGCGTTTTCAGTGTTCTGCGATTCAAGTGAGAAATGGCAAATTTAATTTCAAGAAAATCGTTGTCATGACACTTACGACCAAAAAAACCATTTAAATACACTTATAAAAACAGCTCAAACAACTTATCACAAGTAAAGAGATTTCAGTCTTTGGGAGTAGCATTCACACCTAATGCACAGGCATATCGACCTAATTTGCTCCAAAGCACAAGCTTACCACATATAAAATGCCTAATAAGATCAAGTCTAGAGCATACATGCCCTGTTTGGTCACCCTATCATGTGAGTGATGTAATAAAAACCTGAGTCTCTTCAAAAAAAGCAATAAGATTTATTTACGGCAGCAAGAGAAACTAAATGAAGTGTTTTCAGTGTTCTGCGATTCATGTGAGAAATGGCAAATTTAATTTCAAGAAAATCGTTGTCATGACACTTACGACCAAACACGAACCATTTAAATACACTTATAAAAACAGATCAAACAACTTATCACAAGTAAAGAGATTTCAGTATCTGGGAGTAACATTCACACCTAATCCACAGGCATATCGACCTAATTTGCTCAAAAGCACAAGCTTACCGCATATAAAAATGCCTAATAAGACCAATTCTTGATCATACATGCGCTGTTTGGTCACCCTATCATGTGCGTGATGTAAAAAAACCTGAGTCTCTTCAAAGAAAAGCAATAAGATTTATTTACGGCAGCAAGAGAAACTAAATGAAGCGTTTTCAGTGTTCTGCGATTGAAGTGATAAATGGCGAATTTAATTTCAAGAAAATCGTTGTCATGACACTTACGACCAAAAAAGAACCGTTTAAATACACTTATAAAAACAGATCAAACAACTTATCACAAGTAAAGAGATTTCAGTATCCGGGAGTAACATTCACACCTAATCCACAGGCATATCGACCTAATTTGCTCCAAAGCACAAGCTTACCGCATATAAAAATGCCTAATAAGATCAATTCTTGAGCATGCATGCGCTGTTTGGTCACCCTTTCATGTGCGTGATGTAAAAAAACCTGAGTCTCTTCAAAGAAAAGCAATAAGATTTATTTACAGCAGCAAGAGAAACTAAATGAAGCGTTTTCACTGTTCTGCGATTGAAGTGAGAAATGGCAAATTTAATTTCAAGAAAATCGTCATGAAACTTACGACCAAAAAAGAACCATTTAAATACACTTATAAAAACAGATCAAACAACTTATCACAAGTAAAGAGATTTCAGTCTGGGAGTAACATTCACACTTAATGCACAGGCATATCGACCTAATTTGCTCCAAAGCACAAGCTTACCGCATATAAAAATGCCTAATAAGATCAATTCTAGAGCATACATACCCTGTTTGGTCACCCTATCATGTGAGTGATGTAAAAAAAACCTGAGTCTCTTCAAAAAAACCAATAAGATTTATTTACGGCAGCAAGAGAAACTAAATGAAGCGTTTTCAGTGTTCTGCGATTCAAGTGAGAAATGGCAAATTTAATTTCAAGAAAATCGTTGTCATGACACTTACGACCAAAAACAAACCATTTAAAAACACTTATAAAAACAGATCAAACTACTTATCACAAGTAAAGAGATTTCAGTATCTGGGAATAACATTCACACCTAATCCACAGGCATATCGACCTAATTTGCTCAAAAGCACAAGCTTACCGCATATAAAAATGCCCAATAAGACCAATTCTTGATCATACATGCGCTGTTTGGTCACCCTATCATGTGCGTGATGTAAAAAAACCTGAGTCTCTTCAAAGAAAAGATATAAGATTTATTTACGGCAGCAAGAGAAACTAAATGAAGCGTTTTCAGTGTTCTGCGATTGAAGTGATAAATGGCAAATTTAATTTCAAGAAAATCGTTGTCATGACACTTACGTCCAAAAAAGAACCATTTAAATACACTTATAAAAACAGATCAAACAACTTATCACAAGTAAAGAGATTTCAGTATCTGGGAGTAACATTCACATCTAATGCACAGGCATATGTTCTAATTTGCTCCAAAGCACAAGCTTACCGCATATAAAAATGCCTAATAAGATCAATTCTTAAGCATGCATGCGCTGTTTGGTCACCCTTTCATGTGCGTGATGTAAAAAAACCTGTGTCTCTTCAAAGAAAAGCAATAAGATTTATTTACGGCAGCAAGAGAAACTAAATGAAGCGTTTTCAGTGTTTTGCGATCGAAGTGAGAAATGGCAAATTTAATTAAAAAAAAATCGTTGTCATGACACGACCAAAAAAGAACAATTTATATACACTTATAAAAACACATCAAACAACTTATCACAAGTAAAGAGATTTCAGTCTTCACATTCACACCTAATGCACAGGCATATCGACCTAATTTGCTCCAAAGCACCAGCTTGCCGAATATAAAAATGCCTAATGAGACCAATTCTTGAGCATACATTCGCTGTTTGGTCACCCTATCATGTGCGTGATGTAAAAAAACCTGAGTCTCTTCAAAGAAAAGCAATAAGATTTATTTACGGCAGCAAGAAAAACTAAATGAAGCGTTTTCAGTGTTCTGCGATTGAAGTGTGAAATGTCAAATTTAATTTCAAGAAAATCGTTGTCATGACACTTACGACCAAAAAAGAACCATTTAAATACACTTATAAAAACAGATCAAACAACTTATCACAAGTAAAGAGATTTCAGTCTTTGGGAGTAACATTCACACTTAATGCACAGGCATATCGACCTAATTTGCTCCAAAGCACAAGCTTACCGCATATAAATATGCCTAATAAGACAAATTCTTGAGCATACATGCACTGTTTGGTCACCCTATCATGTGCGTGATGTAAAAAAAACCTGAGTCTCTTCAAAGAAAAGCAATAAGATTTATTTACGGCAGGAACAGAAACTAAATGAAGCGTTTTCAGTGTTCTGCGATTCAAGTGAGAAATGGCAAATTTAATTTCAAGAAAATCGTTGTCATGACACTTACGACCAAAAAAACCATTTAAATACACTTATAAAAACAGCTCAAACAACTTATCACAAGTAAAGAGATTTCAGTCTTTGGGAGTAACATTCACACCTAATGCACAGGCATATCGACCTAATTTGCTCCAAAGCACAAGCTTACCACATATAAAATGCCTAATAAGATCAATTCTAGAGCATACATGCCCTGTTTGGTCACCCTATCATGTGAGTGATGTAATAAAAACCTGAGTCTCTTCAAAAAAAGCAATAAGATTTATTTACGGCAGCAAGAGAAACTAAATGAAGCGTTTTCAGTGTTCTGCGATTCATGTGAGAAATGGCAAATTTAATTTCAAGAAAATCGTTGTCATGACACTTACGACCAAACACGAACCATTTAAATACACTTATAAAAACAGATCAAACAACTTATCACAAGTAAAGAGATTTCAGTATCTGGGAGTAACATTCACACCTAATCCACAGGCATATCGACCTAATTTGCTCAAAAGCACAAGCTTACCGCATATAAAAATGCCTAATAAGACCAATTCTTGATCATACATGCGCTGTTTGGTCACCCTATCATGTGCGTGATGTAAAAAAACCTGAGTCTCTTCAAAGAAAAGCAATAAGATTTATTTACGGCAGCAAGAGAAACTAAATGAAGCGTTTTCAGTGTTCTGCGATTGAAGTGATAAATGGCAAATTTAATTTCAAGAAAATCGTTGTCATGACACTTACGTCCAAAAAAGAACCATTTAAATACACTTATAAAAACAGATCAAACAACTTATCACAAGTAAAGAGATTTCAGTATCTGGGAGTAACATTCACATCTAATGCACAGGCATATGTTCTAATTTGCTCCAAAGCACAAGCTTACCGCATATAAAAATGCCTAATAAGATCAATTCTTAAGCATGCATGCGCTGTTTGGTCACCCTTTCATGTGCGTGATGTAAAAAAACCTGTGTATCTTCAAAGAAAAGCAATAAGATTTATTTACGGCAGCAAGAGAAACTAAATGAAGCGTTTTCAGTGTTTTGCGATCGAAGTGAGAAATGGCAAATTTAATTAAAAAAAATCGTTGTCATGACACGACCAAAAAAGAACAATTTATATACACTTATAAAAACACATCAAACAACTTATCAAAAGTAAAGAGATTTCAGTCTTCACATTCACACCTAATGCACAGGCATATCGACCTAATTTGCTCCAAAGCACCAGCTTGCCGAATATAAAAATGCCTAATGAGACCAATTCTTGAGCATACATTCGCTGTTTGGTCACCCTATCATGTGCGTGATGTAAAAAAACCTGAGTCTCTTCAAAGAAAAGCAATAAGATTTATTTACGGCAGCAAGAAAAACTAAATGAAGCGTTTTCAGTGTTCTGCGATTGAAGTGTGAAATGTCAAATTTAATTTCAAGAAAATCGTTGTCATGACACTTACGACCAAAAAAGAACCATTTAAATACACTTATAAAAACAGATCAAACAACTTATCACAAGTAAAGAGATTTCAGTCTTTGGGAGTAACATTCACACTTAATGCACAGGCATATCGACCTAATTTGCTCCAAAGCACAAGCTTACCGCATATAAATATGCCTAATAAGACAAATTCTTGAGCATACATGCACTGTTTGGTCACCCTATCATGTGCGTGATGTAAAAAAAACCTGAGTCTCTTCAAAGAAAAGCAATAAGATTTATTTACGGCAGGAACAGAAACTAAATGAAGCGTTTTCAGTGTTCTGCGATTCAAGTGAGAAATGGCAAATTTAATTTCAAGAAAATCGTTGTCATGACACTTACGACCAAAAAAACCATTTAAATACACTTATAAAAACAGCTCAAACAACTTATCACAAGTAAAGAGATTTCAGTCTTTGGGAGTAACATTCACACCTAATGCACAGGCATATCGACCTAATTTGCTCCAAAGCACAAGCTTACCACATATAAAATGCCTAATAAGATCAAGTCTAGAGCATACATGCCCTGTTTGGTCACCCTATCATGTGAGTGATGTAATAAAAACCTGAGTCTCTTCAAAAAAAGCAATAAGATTTATTTACGGCAGCAAGAGAAACTAAATGAAGTGTTTTCAGTGTTCTGCGATTCATGTGAGAAATGGCAAATTTAATTTCAAGAAAATCGTTGTCATGACACTTACGACCAAACACGAACCATTTAAATACACTTATAAAAACAGATCAAACAACTTATCACAAGTAAAGAGATTTCAGTATCTGGGAGTAACATTCACACCTAATCCACAGGCATATCGACCTAATTTGCTCAAAAGCACAAGCTTACCGCATATAAAAATGCCTAATAAGACCAATTCTTGATCATACATGCGCTGTTTGGTCACCCTATCATGTGCGTGATGTAAAAAAACCTGAGTCTCTTCAAAGAAAAGCAATAAGATTTATTTACGGCAGCAAGAGAAACTAAATGAAGCGTTTTCAGTGTTCTGCGATTGAAGTGATAAATGGCGAATTTAATTTCAAGAAAATCGTTGTCATGACACTTACGACCAAAAAAGAACCGTTTAAATACACTTATAAAAACAGATCAAACAACTTATCACAAGTAAAGAGATTTCAGTATCCGGGAGTAACATTCACACCTAATCCACAGGCATATCGACCTAATTTGCTCCAAAGCACAAGCTTACCGCATATAAAAATGCCTAATAAGATCAATTCTTGAGCATGCATGCGCTGTTTGGTCACCCTTTCATGTGCGTGATGTAAAAAAACCTGAGTCTCTTCAAAGAAAAGCAATAAGATTTATTTACAGCAGCAAGAGAAACTAAATGAAGCGTTTTCACTGTTCTGCGATTGAAGTGAGAAATGGCAAATTTAATTTCAAGAAAATCGTCATGAAACTTACGACCAAAAAAGAACCATTTAAATACACTTATAAAAAGAGATCAAACAACTTATCACAAGTAAAGAGATTTAAGTATCTGGGAATAACATTCACACCTAATCCACAGGCATATCGACCTAATTTGCTCAAAAGCACAAGCTTACCGCATATAAAAATGCCTAATAAGACCAATTCTTGATCATACATGCGCTGTTTGGTCACCCTATCATGTGCGTGATGTAAAAAAACCTGAGTCTCTTCAAAAAAAGCAATAAGATTTATTTACGGCAGCAAGAGAAACTAAATGAAGCGTTTTCAGTGTTCTGCGATTCATGTGAGAAATGGCAAATTTAATTTCAAGAAAATCGTTGTCATGACACTTACGACCAAACACGAACCATTTAAATACACTTATAAAAACAGATCAAACAACTTATCACAAGTAAAGAGATTTCAGTATCTGGGAGTAACATTCACACCTAATCCACAGGCATATCGACCTAATTTGCTCAAAAGCACAAGCTTACCGCATATAAAAATGCCTAATAAGACCAATTCTTGATCATACATGCGCTGTTTGGTCACCCTATCATGTGCGTGATGTAAAAAAACCTGAGTCTCTTCAAAGAAAAGCAATAAGATTTATTTACGGCAGCAAGAGAAACTAAATGAAGCGTTTTCAGTGTTCTGCGATTGAAGTGATAAATGGCAAATTTAATTTCAAGAAAATCGTTGTCATGACACTTACGTCCAAAAAAGAACCATTTAAATACACTTATAAAAACAGATCAAACAACTTATCACAAGTAAAGAGATTTCAGTATCTGGGAGTAACATTCACATCTAATGCACAGGCATATGTTCTAATTTGCTCCAAAGCACAAGCTTACCGCATATAAAAATGCCTAATAAGATCAATTCTTAAGCATGCATGCGCTGTTTGGTCACCCTTTCATGTGCGTGATGTAAAAAAACCTGTGTATCTTCAAAGAAAAGCAATAAGATTTATTTACGGCAGCAAGAGAAACTAAATGAAGCGTTTTCAGTGTTTTGCGATCGAAGTGAGAAATGGCAAATTTAATTAAAAAAAAATCGTTGTCATGACACGACCAAAAAAGAACAATTTATATACACTTATAAAAACACATCAAACAACTTATCAAAAGTAAAGAGATTTCAGTCTTCACATTCACACCTAATGCACAGGCATATCGACCTAATTTGCTCCAAAGCACCAGCTTGCCGAATATAAAAATGCCTAATGAGACCAATTCTTGAGCATACATTCGCTGTTTGGTCACCCTATCATGTGCGTGATGTAAAAAAACCTGAGTCTCTTCAAAGAAAAGCAATAAGATTTATTTACGGCAGCAAGAAAAACTAAATGAAGCGTTTTCAGTGTTCTGCGATTGAAGTGTGAAATGTCAAATTTAATTTCAAGAAAATCGTTGTCATGACACTTACGACCAAAAAAGAACCATTTAAATACACTTATAAAAACAGATCAAACAACTTATCACAAGTAAAGAGATTTCAGTCTTTGGGAGTAACATTCACACTTAATGCACAGGCATATCGACCTAATTTGCTCCAAAGCACAAGCTTACCGCATATAAATATGCCTAATAAGACAAATTCTTGAGCATACATGCACTGTTTGGTCACCCTATCATGTGCGTGATGTAAAAAAAACCTGAGTCTCTTCAAAGAAAAGCAATAAGATTTATTTACGGCAGGAACAGAAACTAAATGAAGCGTTTTCAGTGTTCTGCGATTCAAGTGAGAAATGGCAAATTTAATTTCAAGAAAATCGTTGTCATGACACTTACGACCAAAAAAACCATTTAAATACACTTATAAAAACAGCTCAAACAACTTATCACAAGTAAAGAGATTTCAGTCTTTGGGAGTAACATTCACACCTAATGCACAGGCATATCGACCTAATTTGCTCCAAAGCACAAGCTTACCACATATAAAATGCCTAATAAGATCAATTCTAGAGCATACATGCCCTGTTTGGTCACCCTATCATGTGAGTGATGTAATAAAAACCTGAGTCTCTTCAAAAAAAGCAATAAGATTTATTTACGGCAGCAAGAGAAACTAAATGAAGTGTTTTCAGTGTTCTGCGATTCATGTGAGAAATGGCAAATTTAATTTCAAGAAAATCGTTGTCATGACACTTACGACCAAACACGAACCATTTAAATACACTTATAAAAACAGATCAAACAACTTATCACAAGTAAAGAGATTTCAGTATCTGGGAGTAACATTCACACCTAATCCACAGGCATATCGACCTAATTTGCTCAAAAGCACAAGCTTACCGCATATAAAAATGCCTAATAAGACCAATTCTTGATCATACATGCGCTGTTTGGTCACCCTATCATGTGCGTGATGTAAAAAAACCTGAGTCTCTTCAAAGAAAAGCAATAAGATTTATTTACGGCAGCAAGAGAAACTAAATGAAGCGTTTTCAGTGTTCTGCGATTGAAGTGATAAATGGCGAATTTAATTTCAAGAAAATCGTTGTCATGACACTTACGACCAAAAAAGAACCGTTTAAATACACTTATAAAAACAGATCAAACAACTTATCACAAGTAAAGAGATTTCAGTATCCGGGAGTAACATTCACACCTAATCCACAGGCATATCGACCTAATTTGCTCCAAAGCACAAGCTTACCGCATATAAAAATGCCTAATAAGATCAATTCTTGAGCATGCATGCGCTGTTTGGTCACCCTTTCATGTGCGTGATGTAAAAAAACCTGAGTCTCTTCAAAGAAAAGCAATAGGATTTATTTACAGCAGCAAGAGAAACTAAATGAAGCGTTTTCACTGTTCTGCGATTGAAGTGAGAAATGGCAAATTTAATTTCAAGAAAATCGTCATGAAACTTACGACCAAAAAAGAACCATTTAAATACACTTATAAAAAGAGATCAAACAACTTATCACAAGTAAAGAGATTTAAGTATCTGGGAATAACATTCACACCTAATCCACAGGCATATCGACCTAATTTGCTCAAAAGCACAAGCTTACCGCATATAAAAATGCCTAATAAGACCAATTCTTGATCATACATGCGCTGTTTGGTCACCCTATCATGTGCGTGATGTAAAAAAAACCTGAGTCTCTTGAAAGAAAAGCAATAAGATTTATTTACGGCAGCAAGAGAAACTAAATGAAGCGTTTTCAGTGTTCTGCGATTGAAGTGATAAATGGCAAATTTAATTTCAAGAATATCGTTGTCATGACACTTACGACCAAAAAAGAAACATTTAAATACACTTATAAAAACAGATCAAACAACTTATCACAAGTAAAGAGATTTCAGTCTTCACATTCACACCTAATGCACAGGCATATCGACCTAATTTGCTCCAAAGCACAAGCTTACCGCATATAAATATGCCTAATAAGACCAATTCTTGAGCATACATGCACTGTTTGGTCACCCTATCATGTGCGTGATGTAAAAAAAACCTGAGTCTCTTCAAAGAAAAGCAATAAGATTTATTTATGGCAGGAAGAGAAACTAAATGAAGCGTTTTCAGTGTTCTGCGATTCAAGTGAGAAATGGCAAATTTAATTTCAGGAAAATCGTTGTCATGACACTTACGACCAAAAAAACCATTTAAATACACTTATAAAAACAGCTCAAACAACTTATCACAAGTAAAGAGATTTCAGTCTTTGGGAGTAACATTCACACCTAATGCACAGGCATATCGACCTAATTTGCTCCAAAGCACAAGCTTACCGCATATAAAAATGCCTAATAAGATCAATTCTAGAGCATACATACCCTGTTTGGTCACCCTATCATGTGAGTGATGTAAAAAAAACCTGAGTATCTTCAAAAAAAGCAATAAGATTTATTTACGGCAGCAAGAGAAACTAAATGAAGCGTTTTCAGTGTTCTGCGATTCAAGTGAGAAATGGCAAATTTAATTTCAAGAAAATCGTTGTCATGACACTTACGACCAAGAACGAACCATTTAAATACACTTATAAAAACAGATCAAACAACTTATCACAAGTAAAGAGATTTCAGTATCTGGGAATAACATTCACACCTAATGCACAGGCATATCGACCTAATTTGCTCAAAATCACAAGCTTACCGCATATAAAAATGCCTAATAAGACCAATTCTTGATCATACATGCGCTGTTTGGTCACCCTATCATGTGCGTGATGTAAAAAAACCTGAGTCTCTTCAAAGAAAAGATATAAGATTTATTTACGGCAGCAAGAGAAACTAAATGAAGCGTTTTCAGTGTTCTGCGATTGAAGTGATAAATGGCAAATTTAATTTCAAGAAAATCGTTGTCATGACACTTACGTCCAAAAAAGAACCATTTAAATACACTTATAAAAACAGATAACAACATATCACAAGTAAAGAGATTTCAGTATCTGGGAGTAACATTCACATCTAATGCACAGGCATATGTTCTAATTTGCTCCAAAGCACAAGCTTACATGTGCGTGATGTAAAAAGCTTCATGTGCGTGATGTAAAAAAACCTGTGTCTCTTCAAAGAAAAGCAATAAGATTTATTTACGGCAGCAAGAGAAACTAAATGAAGCGTTTTCAGTGTTTTGCGATCGAAGTGAGAAATGGCAAATTTAATTTCAAAAAAATCGTTGTCATGACACGACCAAAAAAGAACAATTTATATACACTCATAAAAACACATCAAACAACTTATCACAAGTAAAGAGATTTCAGTCTTCACATTCACACCTAATGCACAGGCATATCGACCTAATTTGCTCCAAAGCACCAGCTTACCGAATATAAAAATGCCTAATGAGACCAATTCTTGAGCATACATTCGCTGTTTGGTCACCCTATCATGTGCGTGATGTAAAAAAACCTGAGTCTCTTCAGAGAAAAGCAATAAGATTTATTTACGGCAGCAAGAAAAACTAAATGAAGCGTTTTCAGTGTTCTGCGATTGAAGTGTGAAATGTCAAATTTAATTTCAAGAAAATCGTTGTCACGACACTTACGACCAAAAAAAACCATTTAAATACACTTATAAAAACAGCTCAAACAACTTATCACAAGTAAAGAGATTTCAGTCTTTGGGAGTAACATTCACACCTAATGCACAGGCATATCGACCTGTTTTTGCTTTGTTTTATATCGACCTAATTTGCTCCAAAGCACAAGCTTACCGCATATAAAATGCCTAATAAGATCAATTCTAGAGCATACATGCCCTGTTTGGTCACCCTATCATGTGAGTGATGTAATAAAAACCTGAGTCTCTTCAAAAAAAGCAATAAGATTTATTTACAGCAGCAAGAGAAACTAAATGAAGCGTTTTCACTGTTCTGCGATTGAAGTGAGAAATGGCAAATTTAATTTCAAGAAAATCGTCATGAAACTTACGACCAAAAAAGAACCATTTAAATACACTTATAAAAAGAGATCAAACAACTTATCACAAGTAAAGAGATTTAAGTATCTGGGAATAACATTCACACCTAATCCACAGGCATATCGACCTAATTTGCTCAAAAGCACAAGCTTACCGCATATAAAAATGCCTAATAAGACCAATTCTTGATCATACATGCGCTGTTTGGTCACCCTATCATGTGCGTGATGTAAAAAACCTGAGTCTCTTGAAAGAAAAGCAATAAGATTTATTTACGGCAGCAAGAGAAACTAAATGAAGCGTTTTCAGTGTTCTGCGATTGAAGTGATAAATGGCAAATTTAATTTCAAGAATATCGTTGTCATGACACTTACGACCAAAAAAGAAACATTTAAATACACTTATAAAAACAGATCAAACAACTTATCACAAGTAAAGAGATTTCAGTCTTCACATTCACACCAAATGCACAGGCATATCGACCTAATTTGCTCCAAAGCACAAGCTTACCGCATATAAATATGCCTAATAAGACCAATTCTTGAGCATACATGCACTGTTTGGTCACCCTATCATGTGAGTGATGTAAAAAAAACCTGAGTCTCTTCAAAAAAAGCAATAAGATTTATTTACGGCAGCAAGAGAAACTAAATGAAGCGTTTTCAGTGTTCTGCGATTCAAGTGAGAAATGGCAAATTTAATTTCAAGAAAATCGTTGTCATGACACTTAGGACCAAAAACGAACCATTTAAATACACTTATAGAAACAGATCAAACAACTTATCACAAGTAAAGAGATTTCAGTATCTGGGAATAACATTCACACCTAATCCACAGGCATATCGACCTAATTTGCTCAAAAGCACAAGCTTACCGCATATAAAAATGCCTAATAAGATCAATTCTTGAGCATGCATGCGCTGTTTGGTCACCCTTTCATGTGCGTGATGTAAAAAAACCTGTGTCTCTTCAAAGAAAAGCAATAAGATTTATTTACGGCAGCAAGAGAAACTAAATGAAGCGTTTTCAGTGTTTTGCGATCGAAGTGAGAAATGGCAAATTTAATTTCAAAAAAATCGTTGTCATGGCACGACCAAAAAAGAACAATTTATATACACTCATAAAAACACATCAAACAACTTATCACAAGTAAAGAGATTTCAGTCTTCACATTCACACCTAATGCACAGGCATATCGACCTAATTTGCTCCAAAGCACCAGCTTACCGAATATAAAAATGCCTAATGAGACCAATTCTTGAGCATACATTCGCTGTTTGGTCACCCTATCATGTGCGTGATGTAAAAAAACCTGAGTCTCTTCAGAGAAAAGCAATAAGATTTATTTACGGCAGCAAGAAAAACTAAATGAAGCGTTTTCAGTGTTCTGCGATTGAAGTGTGAAATGTCAAATTTAATTTCAAGAAAATCGTTGTCATGACACTTACGACCAAAAAAGAACCATTTAAATACACTTATAAAAACAGATCAAACAACTTATCACAAGTAAAGAGATTTCAGTGTATGGGAGTAACATTCACACTTAATGCACAGGCATATCGACCTAATTTGCTCCAAAGCACAAGCTTACCGCATATAAATATGCCTAATAAGACAAATTCTTGAGCATACATGCACTGTTTGGTCACCCTATCATGTGCGTGATGTAAAAAAAACCTGAGTCTCTTCAAAGAAAAGCAATAAGATTTATTTACGGCAGGAACAGAAACTAAATGAAGCGTTTTCAGTGTTCAGCGATTCAAGTGAGAAATGGCAAATTTAATTTCAAGAAAATCGTTGTCATGACACTTACGACCAAAAAAAACCATTTAAATACACTTATAAAAACAGCTCAAACAACTTATCACAAGTAAAGAGATTTCAGTCTTTGGGAGTAACATTCACACCTAATGCACAGGCATATCGACCTAATTTGCTCCAAAGCACAAGCTTACCGCATATAAAATGCCTAATAAGATCAATTCTAGAGCATACATGCCCTGTTTGGTCACCCTATCATGTGAGTGATGTAAAAAAAACCTGAGTATCTTCAAAAAAAGCAATAAGATTTATTTACGGCAGCAAGAGAAACTAAATGAAGCGTTTTCAGTGTTCTGCGATTCAATTGAGAAATGGCAAATTTAATTTCAAGAAAATCGTTGTCATGACACTTACGACCAAGAACGAACCATTTAAATACACTTATAAAAACAGATCAAACAACTTATCACAAGTAAAGAGATTTCAGTATCTGGGAATAACATTCACACCTAATGCACAGGCATATCGACCTAATTTGCTCAAAATCACAAGCTTACCGCATATAAAAATGCCTAATAAGACCAATTCTTGATCATACATGCGCTGTTTCGTCACCCTATCATGTGCGTGATGTAAAAAAACCTGAGTCTCTTCAAAGAAAAGATATAAGATTTATTTACGGCAGCAAGAGAAACTAAATGAAGCGTTTTCAGTGTTCTGCGATTGAAGTGATAAATGGCAAATTTAATTTCAAGAAAATCGTTGTCATGACACTTACGTCCAAAAAAGAACCATTTAAATACACTTATAAAAACAGATCAAACAACATATCACAAGTAAAGAGATTTCAGTATCTGGGAGTAACATTCACATCTAATGCACAGGCATATGTTCTAATTTGCTCCAAAGCACAAGCTTACCGCATATAAAAATGCCTAATAAGATCAATTCTTGAGCATGCATGCGCTGTTTGGTCACCCTTTCATGTGCGTGATGTAAAAAAACCTGTGTCTCTTCAAAGAAAAGCAATAAGATTTATTTACGGCAGCAAGAGAAACTAAATGAAGCGTTTTCAGTGTTTTGCGATCGAAGTGAGAAATGGCAAATTTAATTTCAAAAAAATCGTTGTCATGACACGACCAAAAAAGAACAATTTATATACACTCATAAAAACACATCAGACAACTTATCACAAGTAAAGAGATTTCAGTCTTCACATTCACACCTAATGCACAGGCATATCGACCTAATTTGCTCCAAAGCACCAGCTTACCGAATATAAAAATGCCTAATGAGACCAATTCTTGAGCATACATTCGCTGTTTGGTCACCCTATCATGTGCGTGATGTAAAAAAACCTGAGTCTCTTCAGAGAAAAGCAATAAGATTTATTTACGGCAGCAAGAAAAACTAAATGAAGCGTTTTCAGTGTTCAGCGATTCAAGTGAGAAATGGCAAATTTAATTTCAAGAAAATCGTTGTCATGACACTTACGACCAAAAAAAACCATTTAAATACACTTATAAAAACAGCTGAAACAACTTATCACAAGTAAAGAGATTTCAGTCTTTGGGAGTAACATTCACACCTAATGCACAGGCATATCGACCTAATTTGCTCCAAAGCACAAGCTTACCGCATATAAAATGCCTAATAAGATCAATTCTAGAGCATACATGCCCTGTTTGGTCACCCTATCATGTGAGTGATGTAATAAAAACCTGAGTCTCTTCAAAAAAAGCAATAAGATTTATTTACAGCAGCAAGAGAAACTAAATGAAGCGTTTTCACTGTTCTGCGATTGAAGTGAGAAATGGCAAATTTAATTTCAAGAAAATCGTCATGAAACTTACGACCAAAAAAGAACCATTTAAATACACTTATAAAAAGAGATCAAACAACTTATCACAAGTAAAGAGATTTAAGTATCTGGGAATAACATTCACACCTAATCCACAGGCATATCGACCTAATTTGCTCAAAAGCACAAGCTTACCGCTTATAAAAATGCCTAATAAGACCAATTCTTGATCATACATGCGCTGTTTGGTCACCCTATCATGTGCGTGATGTAAAAAAACCTGAGTCTCTTGAAAGAAAAGCAATAAGATTTATTTACGGCAGCAAGAGAAACTAAATGAAGCGTTTTCAGTGTTCTGCGATTGAAGTGATAAATGGCAAATTTAATTTCAAGAATATCGTTGTCATGACACTTACGACCAAAAAAGAAACATTTAAATACACTTATAAAAACAGATCAAACAACTTATCACAAGTAAAGAGATTTCAGTCTTCACATTCACACCTAATGCACAGGCATATCGACCTAATTTGCTCCAAAGCACAAGCTTACCGCATATAAATATGCCTAATAAGACCAATTCTTGAGCATACATGCACTGTTTGGTCACCCTATCATGTGAGTGATGTAAAAAAAACCTGAGTCTCTTCAAAAAAAGCAATAAGATTTATTTACGGCAGCAAGCGAAACTAAATGAAGCGTTTTCAGTGTTCTGCGATTCAAGTGAGAAATGGCAAATTCAATTTCAAGAAAATCGTTGTCATGACACTTACGACCAAAAACGAACCATTTAAATACACTTATAAAAACAGATCAAACAACTTATCACAAGTAAAGAGATTTCAGTATCTGGGAATAACATTCACACCTAATGCACAGTCATATCGACCTAATTTGCTCAAAATCACAAGCTTACCGCATATAAAAATGCCTAATAAGACCAATTCTTGATCATACATGCGCTGTTTGGTCACCCTATCATGTGCGTGATGTAAAAAAACCTGAGTCTCTTCAAAGAAAAGATATAAGATTTATTTACGGCAGCAAGAGAAACTAAATGGAGCGTTTTCAGTGTTCTGCGATTGAAGTGATAAATGGCAAATTTAATTTCAAGAAAATCGTTGTCATGACACTTACGTCCAAAAAAGAACCATTTAAATACACTTATAAAAACAGATCAAACAACATGTCACAAGTAAAGAGATTTCAGTATCTGGGAGTAACATTCACATCTAATGCACAGGCATATGTTCTAATTTGCTCCAAAGCACAAGCTTACCGCATATAAAAATGCCTAATAAGATCAATTCTTGAGCATGCATGCGCTGTTTGGTCACCCTTTCATGTGCGTGATGTAAAAAAACCTGTGTCTCTTCAAAGAAAAGCAATAAGATTTATTTACGGCAGCAAGAGAAACTAAATGAAGCGTTTTCAGTGTTTTGCGATCGAAGTGAGAAATGGCAAATTTAATTTCAAAAAAATCGTTGTCATGACACGACCAAAAAAGAACAATTTATATACACTCATAAAAACACATCAAACAACTTATCACAAGTAAAGAGATTTCAGTCTTCACATTCACACCTAATGCACAGGCATATCGACCTAATTTGCTCCAAAGCACCAGCTTACCGAATATAAAAATGCCTAATGAGACCAATTCTTGAGCATACATTCGCTGTTTGGTCA
Source organism: Amblyomma mixtum (assembly GCF_055824585.1). Lineage (NCBI taxonomy): Eukaryota > Metazoa > Arthropoda > Arachnida > Ixodida > Ixodidae > Amblyomma > Amblyomma mixtum. The sequence continues at coordinate 201,884,400 of NC_143016.1, forward strand.
CCCTATCATGTGCGTGATGTAAAAAAACCTGAGTCTCTTCAGAGAAAAGCAATAAGATTTATTTACGGCAGCAAGAAAAACTAAATGAAGCGTTTTCAGTGTTCTGCGATTGAAGTGTGAAATGTCAAATTTAATTTCAAGAAAATCGTTGTCATGACACTTACGACCAAAAAAGAACCATTTAAATACACTTATAAAAACAGATCAAACAACTTATCACAAGTAAAGAGATTTCAGTGTATGGGAGTAACATTCACACTTAATGCACAGGCATATCGACCTAATTTGCTCCAAAGCACAAGCTTACCGCATATAAATATGCCTAATAAGACAAATTCTTGAGCATACATGCACTGTTTGGTCACCCTATCATGTGCGTGATGTAAAAAAAACCTGAGTCTCTTCAAAGAAAAGCAATAAGATTTATTTACGGCAGGAACAGAAACTAAATGAAGCGTTTTCAGTGTTCAGCGATTCAAGTGAGAAATGGCAAATTTAATTTCAAGAAAATCGTTGTCATGACACTTACGACCAAAAAAAACCATTTAAATACACTTATAAAAACAGCTCAAACAACTTATCACAAGTAAAGAGATTTCAGTCTTTGGGAGTAACATTCACACCTAATGCACAGGCATATCGACCTAATTTGCTCCAAAGCACAAGCTTACCGCATATAAAATGCCTAATAAGATCAATTCTAGAGCATACATGCCCTGTTTGGTCACCCTATCATGTGAGTGATGTAATAAAAACCTGAGTCTCTTCAAAAAAAGCAATAAGATTTATTTACGGCAGCAAGAGAAACTAAATGAAGCGTTTTCAGTGTTCTGCGATTCAAGTGAGAAATGGCAAATTTAATTTCAAGAAAATCGTTGTCATGACACTTACGACCAAAAACGAACCATTTAAATACACTTATAAAAACAGATCAAACAACTTATCACAAGTAAAGAGATTTCAGTATCTGGGAGTAACATTCACATCTAATGCACAGGCATATGACCTAATTTGCTCCAAAGCACAAGCTTACCGCATATAAAAATGCCTAATAAGATCAATTCTTGAGCATGCATGCGCTGATTGGTCACCCTATCATGTGCGTGATGTAAAAAAACCTGAGTCTCTTCAAAGAAAAGCAATAAGATTTATTTACAGCAGCAAGAGAAACTAAATGAAGCGTTTTCACTGTTCTGCGATTGAAGTGAGAAATGGCAAATTTAATTTCAAGAAAATCGTCATGAAACTTACGACCAAAAAAGAACCATTTAAATACACTTATAAAAAGAGATCAAACAACTTATCACAAGTAAAGAGATTTAAGTATCTGGGAATAACATTCACACCTAATCCACAGGCATATCGACCTAATTTGCTCAAAAGCACAAGCTTACCGCATATAAAAATGCCTAATAAGACCAATTCTTGATCATACATGCGCTGTTTGGTCACCCTATCATGTGCGTGATGTAAAAAAACCTGAGTCTCTTCAAAGAAAAGCAATAAGATTTATTTACGGCAGCAAGAGAAACTAAATGAAGCGTTTTCAGTGTTCTGCGATTGAAGTGATAAATGGCAAATTTAATTTCAAGAATATCGTTGTCATGACACTTACGACCAAAAAAGAACCATTTAAATACACTTATAAAAACAGATCAAACAACTTATCACAAGTAAAGAGATTTCAGTCTTCACATTCACACCTAATGCACAGGCATATCGACCTAATTTGCTCCAAAGCACAAGCTTACCGCATATAAATATGCCTAATAAGACCAATTCTTGAGCATACATGCACTGTTTGGTCACCCTATCATGTGCTTGATGTAAAAAAAACCTGAGTCTCTTCAAAGAAAAGCAATAAGATTTATTTACAGCAGCAAGAGAAACTAAATGAAGCGTTTTCACTGTTCTGTGATTGAAGTGAGAAATGGCAAATTTAATTTCAAGAAAATCGTCATGAAACTTACGACCAAAAAAGAACCATTTAAATACACTTATAAAAAGAGATCAAACAACTTATCACAAGTAAAGAGATTTAAGTATCTGGGAATAACATTCACACCTAATCCACAGGCATATCGACCTAATTTGCTCAAAAGCACAAGCTTACCGCATATAAAAATGCCTAATAAGACCAATTCTTGATCATACATGCGCTGTTTGGTCACCCTATCATGTGCGTGATGTAAGAAAACCTGAGTCTCTTCAAAGAAAAGCAATAAGATTTATTTACGGCAGCAAGAGAAACTAAATGAAGCGTTTTCAGTGTTCTTCGATTGAAGTGATAAATGGCAAATTTAATTTCAAGAATATCGTTGTCATGACACTTACGACCAAAAAAGAACCATTTAAATACACTTATAAAAACAGATCAAACAACTTATCACAAGTAAAGAGATTTCAGTCTTCACATTCACACCTAATGCACAGGCATATCGACCTAATTTGCTCCAAAGCACAAGCTTACCGCATATAAATATGCCTAATAAGACCAATTCTTGAGCATACATGCACTGTTTGGTCACCCTATCATGTGCTTGATGTAAAAAAAACCTGAGTCTCTTCAAAGAAAAGCAATAAGATTTATTTACAGCAGCAAGAGAAACTAAATGAAGCGTTTTCACTGTTCTGCGATTGAAGTGAGAAATGGCAAATTTAATTTCAAGAAAATCGTCATGAAACTTACGACCAAAAAAGAACCATTTAAATACACTTATAAAAAGAGATCAAACAACTTATCACAAGTAAAGAGATTTAAGTATCTGGGAATAACATTCACACCTAATCCACAGGCATATCGACCTAATTTGCTCAAAAGCACAAGCTTACCGCATATAAAAATGCCTAATACGACCAATTCTTGATCATACATGCGCTGTTTGGTCACCCTATCATGTGCGTGATGTAAAAAAACCTGAGTCTCTTCAAAGAAAAGCAATAAGATTTATTTACGGCAGCAAGAGAAACTAAATGAAGCGTTTTCAGTGTTCTGCGATTGAAGTGATAAATGGCAAATTTAATTTCAAGAAAATCGTTGTCATGACACGACCAAAAAAACCATTTAAATACACTTATAAAAACAGCTCAAACAACTTATCACAAGTAAAGAGATTTCAGTCTTTGGGAGTAACATTCACACCTAATGCACAGGCATATCGACCTAATTTGCTCCAAAGCACAAGCTTACCGCATATAAAAATGCCTAATAAGATCAATTCTAGAGCATACATACCCTGTTTGGTCACCCTATCATGTGAGTGATGTAAAAAAAACCTGAGTCTCTTCAAAAAAAGCAATAAGATTTATTTACGGCAGCAAGAGAAACTAAATGAAGCGTTTTCAGTGTTCTGCGATTCAAGTGAGAAATGGCAAATTTAATTTCAAGAAAATCGTTGTCATGACACTTACGACCAAAAACGAACCATTTAAATACACTTATAAAAACAGATCAAACAACTTCTCACAAGTAAAGAGATTTCAGTATCTGGGAATAACATTCACACCTAATCCACAGGCATATCGACCTAATTTGCTCAAAATCACAAGCTTACCGCATATAAAAATGCCTAATAAGACAATTCTTGATCATACATGCGCTGTTTGGTCACCCTATCATGTGCGTGATGTAAAAAAACCTGAGTCTCTTCAATGAAAAGATATAATATTTATTTACGGCAGCAAGAGAAACTAAATGAAGCGTTTTCAGTGTTCTGCGATTGAAGTGATAAATGGCAAATTTAATTTCAAGAAAATCGTTGTCATGACACTTACGTCCAAAAAAGAACCATTTAAATACACTTATAAAAACAGATCAAACAACATATCACAAGTAAAGAGATTTCAGTATCTGGGAGTAATATTCACATCTAATGCACAGGCATATGTTCTAATTTGCTCCAAAGCACAAGCTTACCGCATATAAAAATGCTTAATAAGATCAATTCTTGAGCATGCATGCGCTGTTTGGTCACCCTTTCATGTGCGTGATGTAAAAAAAACCTGTGTCTCTTCAAAGAAAAGCAATAAGATTTATTTACGGCAGCAAGAAAAAACTAAATGAAGCGTTTTCAGTGTTCTGCGATTGAAGTGTGAAATGTTAAAATTAATTTCAAGAAAATCGTTGTCATGACACTTACGACCAAAAAAGAACCATTTAAATACACTTATAAAAACAGATCAAACAACTTATCACCAGTAAAGAGATTTCAGTGTTTGGGAGTAACATTCACACTTAATGCACAAGCATATCGACTTAATTTGCTCCAAAGCACAAGCTTACCGCATATAAATATGCCTAATAAGACAAATTCTTGAGCATACATGCGCTGTTTGGTCACCCTATCATGTGCGTGATGTAAAAAAACCTGAGTCTCTTCAAAGAAAAGCAATAAGATTTATTTACGGCAGCAAGAGAAACTAAATGAAGCGTTTTCAGTGTTCTGCGATTGAAGTGATAAATGGCAAATTTAATTTCAAGAATATCGTTGTCATGACACTTACGACCAAAAAAGAACCATTTAAATACACTTATAAAAACAGATCAAACAACTTATCACAAGTAAAGAGATTTCAGTCTTCACATTCACACCTAATGCACAGGCATATCGACCTAATTTGCTCCAAAGCACAAGCTTACCGCATATAAATATGCCTAATAAGACCAATTCTTGAGCATACATGCACTGTTTGGTCACCCTATCATGTGCTTGATGTAAAAAAAACCTGAGTCTCTTCAAAGAAAAGCAATAAGATTTATTTACGGCAGGAACAGCAAAATAAATGAAGCGTTTTCAGTGTTCTGCGGTTCAAGTGAGAAATGGCAAATTTAATTTCAAGAAACTCGTTGTCATGACACTTACGACCAAAAAAAACCATTTAAATACACTTATAAAAACAGCTCAAACAACTTATCACAAGTAAAGAGATTTCAGTCTTTGGGAGTAACATTCACACCTAATGCACAGGCATATCGACCTAATTTGCTCCAAAGCACAAGCTTACCGCATATAAAATGCCTAATAAGATCAATTCTAGAGCATACATGCCCTGTTTGGTCACCCTATCATGTGAGTGATGTAATAAAAACCTGAGTCTCTTCAAAAAAAACAATAAGATTTATTTACGGCAGCAAGAGAAACTAAATGAAGCGTTTTCAGTGTTCTGCGATTCAAGTGAGAAATGGCAAATTTAATTTCAAGAAAATCGTTGTCATGACACTTACGACCAAAAACGAACCATTTAAATACACTTATAAAAACAGATCAAACAACTTATCACAAGTAAAGAGATTTCAGTATCTGGGAGTAACATTCACACCTAATCCACAGGCATATCGACCTAATTTGCTCAAAACCACAAGCTTACCGCATATAAAAATGCCTAATAAGACCAATTCTTGATCATACATGCGCTGTTTGGTCACCCTATCATGTGCGTGATGTAAAAAAACCTGAGTCTCTTCAAAGAAAAGCAATAAGATTTATTTACGGCAGCAAGAGAAACTAAATGAAGCGTTTTCAGTGTTCTGCGATTGAAGTGATAAATGGCGAATTTAATTTCAAGAAAATCGTTGTCATGACACTTACGACCAAAAAAGAACCGTTTAAATACACTTATAAAAACAGATCAAACAACTTATCACAAGTAAAGAGATTTCAGTCTTCACATTCACACCTAATGCACAGGCATATCGACCTAATTTGCTCCAAAGCACAAGCTTACCGCATATAAAAATGCCTAATAAGAACAATTCTTGAGCATACATGCGCTGTTTGGTCCCCCTAGATGTGCGTGATGTAAAAAAACCTGAGTCTCTTCTAAGAAAAGCAATAAGATTTATTTACGGCAGCAAGAGAAACTAAATGAAGCGTTTTCAGTGTTCTGGGATTCAAGTGAGAAATGGCAAATTTAATTTCGAGAAAATCGTTGTCATGACACTTACGACCAAAAAAAACATTTAAATACACTTATATAAACAGATCAAACTTATCACAAGTAAAGAGATTTCAGTCTTTGGGAGTAACATTCACACCTAATGCACAGTCATATCGACCTAATTTGCTCCAAAGCACAAGCTTACCGCATATAAAAATGCCTAATAAGATCAATTCTAGAGCATACATACCCTGTTTGGTCACCCTATCATGTGAGTGATGTAAAAAAAACATGAGTCTCTTCAAAAAAAGCAATAAGATTTATTTACGGCAGCAAGAGAAACTAAATGAAGCGTTTTCAGTGTTCTGCGATTGAAGTGAGAAATGGCAAATTTAATTTCAAGAAAATCGTTGTCATGACACTTACGACCAAAAAAGAACCATTTAAATACACTTATAAAAACAGATCAAACAACTTATCACAAGTAAAGAGATTTCAGTCTTCACATTCACACCTAATGCACAGGCATATCGACCTAATTTGCTCCAAAGCACAAGCTTACCGCATATAAATATGCCTAATAAGACCAATTCTTGAGCATACATGCACTGTTTGGTCACCCTATCATGTGCGTGATGTAAAAAAAACCTGAGTCTCTTCAAAGAAAAGCAATAAGATTTATTTACGGCAGGAAGAGAAACTAAATGAAGCGTTTTCAGTGTTCTGCGATTCAAGTGAGAAATGGCAAATTTAATTTCAAGAAAATCGTTGTCATGACACTTACGACCAAAAAAACCATTTAAATACACTTATAAAAACAGATCAAACAACTTATCACAAGTAAAGAGATTTCAGTATCTGGGAATAACATTCACACCTAATCCACAGGCATATCGACCTAATTTGCTCAAAAGCACAAGCTTACCGCATATAAAAATGCCTAATAAGACCAATTCTTGATCATGCATGCGCTGTTTGGTCACCCTATCATGTGCGTGATGTAAAAAAACCTGAGTCTCTTCAAAGAAAAGCAATAAGATTTATTTACGGCAGCAAGAGAAACTAAATGAAGCGTTTTCAGTGTTTTGCGATCGAAGTGAGAAATGGCAAATTTAATTTCAAGAAAATCGTTGTCATGACACGACCAAAAAAGAACAATTTAAATACACTTATAAAAACACTTCAAACAACTTATCACAAGTAAAGAGATTTCAGTCTTCACATTCACACCTAATGCACAGGCATATCGACCTAATTTGCTCCAAAGCACCAGCTTACCGCATATAAAAATGCCTAATAAGACCAATTCTTGAGCATACATGCGCTGTTTGGTCACCATATCATGTGCGTGATGTAAAAAAACCTGAGTCTCTTCAAAGAAAAGCAATAAGATTTATTTACAGCAGCAAGAGAAACTAAATGAAGCGTTTTCAGTGTTCTGCGATTGAAGTGAAAAATGGCAAATTTAATTTCAAGAAAATCGTTGTCATGAAACATACGACCAAAAAAGAACCATTTAAATACACTTATAAAAACAGATCAAACAACTTATCACAAGTAAAGAGATTTCAGTCTTCACATTCACACCTAATGCACAGGCATATCGACCTAATTTGCTCCAAAGCACCAGCTTACCGCATATAAGTATGCCTAATAAGACAAATTCTTGAGCATACATGCACTGTTTGGTCACCCTATTATGTGCGTGATGTAAAAAAAACGTGAGTCTCTTCAAAGAAAAGCAATAAGATTTATTTACGGCAGGAAGAGAAACTAAATGAAGCGTTTTCAGTGTTCTGCGATTCAAGTGAGAAATGGCAAATTTAATTTCAAGAAAATCGTTGTCATGACACTTACGACCAAAAAAAACCATTTAAATACACTTATAAAAACAGCTCAAACAACTTATCACAAGTAAAGAGATTTCAGTCTTTGGGAGTAACATTCACACCTAATGCACAGGCATATCGACCTAATTTGCTCCAAAGCACAAGCTTACCGCATATAAAATGCCTAATAAGATCAATTCTAGAGCATACATGCCCTGTTTGGTCACCCTATCATGTGAGTGATGTAATAAAAACCTGAGTCTCCTCAAAAAAAGCAATAAGATTTATTTACGGCAGCAAGAGAAACTAAATGAAGCGTTTTCAGTGTTCTGCGATTGAAGTGATAAATGGAAAATTTAATTTCAAGAAAATCGTCGACACTTACGACCAAAAAAGAACCATTTAAATACACTTATAAAAACAGATCAAACAACTTATCACAAGTAAAGAGATTTCAGTCTTCACATTCACACCGAATGCACAGGCATATCGACCTAATTTGCTCCAAAGCACCAGCTTACCGAATATAAAAATGCCTAATGAGACCAATTCTTGAGCATACATTCGCTGTTTGGTCACCCTATCATGTGCGTGATGTAAAAAAACCTGAGTCTCTTCAAAGAAAAGCAATAAGATTTATTTACGGCAGCAAGAAAAACTAAATGAAGCGTTTTCAGTGTTCTGCGATTGAAGTGTGAAATGTCAAATTTAATTTCAAGAAAATCGTTGTCATGACACTTACGTCCAAAAAAGAACCATTTAAATACACTTATAAAAACAGATCAAACAACTTATCACAAGTAAAGAGATTTAAGTATCTGGGAATAACATTCACACCTAATCCACAGGCATATCGACCTAATTTGCTCAAAAGCACAAGCTTACCGCATATAAAAATGCCTAATACGACCAATTCTTGATCATACATGCGCTGTTTGGTCACCCTATCATGTGCGTGATGTAAAAAAACCTGAGTCTCTTCAAAGAAAAGCAATAAGATTTATTTACGGCAGCAAGAGAAACTAAATGAAGCGTTTTCAGTGTTCTGCGATTGAAGTGATAAATGGCAAATTTAATTTCAAGAAAATCGTTGTCATGACACGACCAAAAAAACCATTTAAATACACTTATAAAAACAGCTCAAACAACTTATCACAAGTAAAGAGATTTCAGTCTTTGGGAGTAACATTCACACCTAATGCACAGGCATATCGACCTAATTTGCTCCAAAGCACAAGCTTACCGCATATAAAAATGCCTAATAAGATCAATTCTAGAGCATACATACCCTGTTTGGTCACCCTATCATGTGAGTGATGTAAAAAAAACCTGAGTCTCTTCAAAAAAAGCAATAAGATTTATTTACGGCAGCAAGAGAAACTAAATGAAGCGTTTTCAGTGTTCTGCGATTCAAGTGAGAAATGGCAAATTTAATTTCAAGAAAATCGTTGTCATGACACTTACGACCAAAAACGAACCATTTAAATACACTTATAAAAACAGATCAAACAACTTATCACAAGTAAAGAGATTTCAGTATCTGGGAATAACATTCACACCTAATCCACAGGCATATCGACCTAATTTGCTCAAAATCACAAGCTTACCGCATATAAAAATGCCTAATAAGACAATTCTTGATCATACATGCGCTGTTTGGTCACCCTATCATGTGCGTGATGTAAAAAAACCTGAGTCTCTTCAATGAAAAGATATAATATTTATTTACGGCAGCAAGAGAAACTAAATGAAGCGTTTTCAGTGTTCTGCGATTGAAGTGATAAATGGCAAATTTAATTTCAAGAAAATCGTTGTCATGACACTTACGTCCAAAAAAGAACCATTTAAATACACTTATAAAAACAGATCAAACAACATATCACAAGTAAAGAGATTTCAGTATCTGGGAGTAATATTCACATCTAATGCACAGGCATATGTTCTAATTTGCTCCAAAGCACAAGCTTACCGCATATAAAAATGCCTAATAAGATCAATTCTTGAGCATGCATGCGCTGTTTGGTCACCCTTTCATGTGCGTGATGTAAAAAAAACCTGTGTCTCTTCAAAGAAAAGCAATAAGATTTATTTACGGCAGCAAGAAAAACTAAATGAAGCGTTTTCAGTGTTCTGCGATTGAAGTGTGAAATGTTAAAATTAATTTCAAGAAAATCGTTGTCATGACACTTACGACCAAAAAAGAACCATTTAAATACACTTATAAAAACAGATCAAACAACTTATCACCAGTAAAGAGATTTCAGTGTTTGGGAGTAACATTCACACTTAATGCACAAGCATATCGACTTAATTTGCTCCAAAGCACAAGCTTACCGCATATAAATATGCCTAATAAGACAAATTCTTGAGCATACATGCGCTGTTTGGTCACCCTATCATGTGCGTGATGTAAAAAAACCTGAGTCTCTTCAAAGAAAAGCAATAAGATTTATTTACGGCAGCAAGAGAAACTAAATGAAGCGTTTTCAGTGTTCTGCGATTGAAGTGATAAATGGCAAATTTAATTTCAAGAATATCGTTGTCATGACACTTACGACCAAAAAAGAACCATTTAAATACACTTATAAAAACAGATCAAACAACTTATCACAAGTAAAGAGATTTCAGTCTTCACATTCACACCTAATGCACAGGCATATCGACCTAATTTGCTCCAAAGCACAAGCTTACCGCATATAAATATGCCTAATAAGACCAATTCTTGAGCATACATGCACTGTTTGGTCACCCTATCATGTGCTTGATGTAAAAAAAACCTGAGTCTCTTCAAAGAAAAGCAATAAGATTTATTTACGGCAGGAACAGCAAAATAAATGAAGCGTTTTCAGTGTTCTGCGGTTCAAGTGAGAAATGGCAAATTTAATTTCAAGAAACTCGTTGTCATGACACTTACGACCAAAAAAAATCATTTAAATACACTTATAAAAACAGCTCAAACAACTTATCACAAGTAAAGAGATTTCAGTCTTTGGGAGTAACATTCACACCTAATGCACAGGCATATCGACCTAATTTGCTCCAAAGCACAAGCTTACCGCATATAAAATGCCTAATAAGATCAATTCTAGAGCATACATGCCCTGTTTGGTCACCCTATCATGTGAGTGATGTAATAAAAACCTGAGTCTCTTCAAAAAAAACAATAAGATTTATTTACGGCAGCAAGAGAAACTAAATGAAGCGTTTTCAGTGTTCTGCGATTCAAGTGAGAAATGGCAAATTTAATTTCAAGAAAATCGTTGTCATGACACTTACGACCAAAAACGAACCATTTAAATACACTTATAAAAACAGATCAAACAACTTATCACAAGTAAAGAGATTTCAGTATCTGGGAGTAACATTCACACCTAATCCACAGGCATATCGACCTAATTTGCTCAAAAGCACAAGCTTACCGCATATAAAAATGCCTAATAAGACCAATTCTTGATCATACATGCGCTGTTTGGTCACCCTATCATGTGCGTGATGTAAAAAAACCTGAGTCTCTTCAAAGAAAAGCAATAAGATTTATTTACGGCAGCAAGAGAAACTAAATGAAGCGTTTTCAGTGTTCTGCGATTGAAGTGATAAATGGCGAATTTAATTTCAAGAAAATCGTTGTCATGACACTTACGACCAAAAAAGAACCGTTTAAATACACTTATAAAAACAGATCAAACAACTTATCACAAGTAAAGAGATTTCAGTCTTCACATTCACACCTAATGCACAGGCATATCGACCTAATTTGCTCCAAAGCACAAGCTTACCGCATATAAAAATGCCTAATAAGAACAATTCTTGAGCATACATGCGCTGTTTGGTCCCCCTAGATGTGCGTGATGTAAAAAAACCTGAGTCTCTTCTAAGAAAAGCAATAAGATTTATTTACGGCAGCAAGAGAAACTAAATGAAGCGTTTTCAGTGTTCTGGGATTCAAGTGAGAAATGGCAAATTTAATTTCGAGAAAATCGTTGTCATGACACTTACGACCAAAAAAAACATTTAAATACACTTATATAAACAGATCAAACTTATCACAAGTAAAGAGATTTCAGTCTTTGGGAGTAACATTCACACCTAATGCACAGGCATATCGACCTAATTTGCTCCAAAGCACAAGCTTACCGCATATAAAAATGCCTAATAAGATCAATTCTAGAGCATACATACCCTGTTTGGTCACCCTATCATGTGAGTGATGTAAAAAAAAACATGAGTCTCTTCAAAAAAAGCAATAAGATTTATTTACGGCAGCAAGAGAAACTAAATGAAGCGTTTTCAGTGTTCTGCGATTGAAGTGAGAAATGGCAAATTTAATTTCAAGAAAATCGTTGTCATGACACTTACGACCAAAAAAGAACCATTTAAATACACTTATAAAAACAGATCAAACAACTTATCACAAGTAAAGAGATTTCAGTCTTCACATTCACACCTAATGCACAGGCATATCGACCTAATTTGCTCCAAAGCACAAGCTTACCGCATATAAATATGCCTAATAAGACCAATTCTTGAGCATACATGCACTGTTTGGTCACCCTATCATGTGCGTGATGTAAAAAAAACCTGAGTCTCTTCAAAGAAAAGCAATAAGATTTATTTACGGCAGGAAGAGAAACTAAATGAAGCGTTTTCAGTGTTCTGCGATTCAAGTGAGAAATGGCAAATTTAATTTCAAGAAAATCGTTGTCATGACACTTACGACCAAAAAAACCATTTAAATACACTTATAAAAACAGATCAAACAACTTATCACAAGTAAAGAGATTTCAGTATCTGGGAATAACATTCACACCTAATCCACAGGCATATCGACCTAATTTGCTCAAAAGCACAAGCTTACCGCATATAAAAATGCCTAATAAGACCAATTCTTGATCATGCATGCGCTGTTTGGTCACCCTATCATGTGCGTGATGTAAAAAAACCTGAGTCTCTTCAAAGAAAAGCAATAAGATTTATTTACGGCAGCAAGAGAAACTAAATGAAGCGTTTTCAGTGTTTTGCGATCGAAGTGAGAAATGGCAAATTTAATTTCAAGAAAATCGTTGTCATGACACGACCAAAAAAGAACAATTTAAATACACTTATAAAAACAGATCAAACAACTTATCACAAGTAAAGAGATTTCAGTCTTCACATTCACACCTAATGCACAGGCATATCGACCTAATTTGCTCCAAAGCACCAGCTTACCGCATATAAGTATGCCTAATAAGACAAATTCTTGAGCATACATGCACTGTTTGGTCACCCTATTATGTGCGTGATGTAAAAAAAACGTGAGTCTCTTCAAAGAAAAGCAATAAGATTTATTTACGGCAGGAAGAGAAACTAAATGAAGCGTTTTCAGTGTTCTGCGATTCAAGTGAGAAATGGCAAATTTAATTTCAAGAAAATCGTTGTCATGACACTTACGACCAAAAAAAACCATTTAAATACACTTATAAAAACAGCTCAAACAACTTATCACAAGTAAAGAGATTTCAGTCTTTGGGAGTAACATTCACACCTAATGCACAGGCATATCGACCTAATTTGCTCCAAAGCACAAGCTTACCGCATATAAAATGCCTAATAAGATCAATTCTAGAGCATACATGCCCTGTTTGGTCACCCTATCATGTGAGTGATGTAATAAAAACCTGAGTCTCCTCAAAAAAAGCAATAAGATTTATTTACGGCAGCAAGAGAAACTAAATGAAGCGTTTTCAGTGTTCTGCGATTGAAGTGATAAATGGAAAATTTAATTTCAAGAAAATCGTCGACACTTACGACCAAAAAAGAACCATTTAAATACACTTATAAAAACAGATCAAACAACTTATCACAAGTAAAGAGATTTCAGTCTTCACATTCACACCGAATGCACAGGCATATCGACCTAATTTGCTCCAAAGCACCAGCTTACCGAATATAAAAATGCCTAATGAGACCAATTCTTGAGCATACATTCGCTGTTTGGTCACCCTATCATGTGCGTGATGTAAAAAAACCTGAGTCTCTTCAAAGAAAAGCAATAAGATTTATTTACGGCAGCAAGAAAAACTAAATGAAGCGTTTTCAGTGTTCTGCGATTGAAGTGTGAAATGTCAAATTTAATTTCAAGAAAATCGTTGTCATGACACTTACGTCCAAAAAAGAACCATTTAAATACACTTATAAAAACAGATCAAACAACTTATCACAAGTAAAGAGATTTCAGTATCTGGGAGTTACATTCACATCTAATGCACAGGCATATGTTCTAATTTGCTCCAAAGCACAAGCTTACCGCATATAAAAATGCCTAATAAGATCAATTCTTAAGCATGCATGCGCTGTTTGGTCACCCTTTCATGTGCGTGATGTAAAAAAACCTGTGTCTCTTCAAAGAAAAGCAATAAGATTTATTTACGGCAGCAAGAGAAACTAAATGAAGCGTTTTCAGTGTTTTGCGATCGAAGTGAGAAATGGCAAATTTAATTTTAAAAAAATCGTTGTCATGACACGACCAAAAAAGAACAATTTATATACACTTATAAAAACACATCAAACAACTTATCACAAGTAAAGAGATTTCAGTCTTCACATTCACACCTAATGCACAGGCATATCGACCTAATTTGCTCCAAAGCACCAGCTTACCGAATATAAAAATGCCTAATGAGACCAATTCTTGAGCATACATTCGCTGTTTGGTCACCCTATCATGTGCGTGATGTAAAAAAACCTGAGTCTCTTCAAAGAAAAGCAATAAGATTTATTTACGGCAGCAAGAAAAACTAAATGAAGCGTTTTCAGTGTTCTGCGATTGAAGTGTGAAATGTCAAATTTAATTTCAAGAAAATCGTTGTCATGACACTTACGACCAAAAAAGAACCATTTAAATACACTTATAAAAACAGATCAAAAACTTTTCACAAGTAAAGAGATTTCAGTCTTTGGGAGTAACATTCACACTTAATGCACAGGCATATCGACCTAATTTGCTCCAAAGCACAAGCTTACCGCATATAAATATGCCTAATAAGACAAATTCTTGAGCATACATGCACTGTTTGGTCACCCTATCATGTGCGTGATGTAAAAAAAACCTGAGTCTCTTCAAAGAAAAGCAATAAGATTTATTTACGGCAGGAACAGAAACTAAATGAAGCGTTTTCAGTGTTCTGCGATTCAAGTGAGAAATGGCAAATTTAATTTCAAGAAAATCGTTGTCATGACACTTACGACCAAAAAACCATTTAAATACACTTATAACAACAGCTCAAACAACTTATCACAAGTAAAGAGATTTCAGTCTTTGGGAGTAACATTCACACCTAATGCACAGGCATATCGACCTAATTTGCTCCAAAGCACAAGCTTACCGCATATAAAATGCCTAATAAGATCAATTCTAGAGCATACATGCCCTGTTTGGTCACCCTATCATGTGAGTGATGTAATAAAAACCTGAGTCTCTTCAAAAAAAGCAATAAGATTTATTTACGGCAGCAAGAGAAACTAAATGAAGCGTTTTCAGTGTTCTGCGATTCATGTGAGAAATGGCAAATTTAATTTCAAGAAAATCGTTGTCATGACACTTACGACCAAAAACGAACCATTTAAATACACTTATAAAAACAGATCAAACAACTTAGAACAAGTAAAGAGATTTCAGTATCTGGGAGTAACATTCACACCTAATCCACAGGCATATCGACCTAATTTGCTCAAAAGCACAAGCTTACCGCATATAAAAATGCCTAAAAAGACCAATTCTTGATCATACATGCGCTGTTTGGTCACCCTATCATGTGCGTGATGTAAAAAAACCTGAGTCTCTTCAAAGAAAAGCAATAATATTTATTTACGGCAGCAAGAGAAACTAAATGAAGCGTTTTCAGTGTTCTGCGATTGAAGTGATAAATGGCGAATTTAATTTCAAGAAAATCGTTGTCATAACACTTACGACCAAAAAAGAACTGTTTAAATACACTTATAAAAACAGATCAAACAACTTATCACAAGTAAAGAGATTTCAGTATCCGGGAGTAACATTCACACCTAATCCACAGGCATATCGACCTAATTTGCTCCAAAGCACAAGCTTACCGCATATAAAAATGCCTAATAAGATCAATTCTTGAGCATGCATGCGCTGTTTGGTCACCCTTTCATGTGCGTGATGTAAAAAAACCTGAGTCTCTTCAAAGAAAAGCAATAAGATTTATTTACAGCAGCAAGAGAAACTAAATGAAGCGTTTTCACTGTTCTGCGATTGAAGTGAGAAATGGCAAATTTAATTTCAAGAAAATCGTCATGAAACTTACGACCAAAAAAGAACCATTTAAATACACTTATAAAAAGAGATCAAACAACTTATCACAAGTAAAGAGATTTAAGTATCTGGGAATAACATTCACACCTAATCCACAGGCATATCGACCTAATTTGCTCAAAAGCACAAGCTTACCGCATATAAAAATGCCTAATACGACCAATTCTTGATCATACATGCGCTGTTTGGTCACCCTATCATGTGCGTGATGTAAAAAAACCTGAGTCTCTTCAAAGAAAAGCAATAAGATTTATTTACGGCAGCAAGAGAAACTAAATGAAGCGTTTTCAGTGTTCTGCGATTGAAGTGATAAATGGCAAATTTAATTTCAAGAATATCGTTGTCATGACACTTACGACCAAAAAAGAAACATTTAAATACACTTATAAAAACAGATCAAACAACTTATCACAAGTAAAGAGATTTCAGTCTTCACATTCACACCTAATGCACAGGCATATCGACCTAATTTGCTCCAAAGCACAAGCTTACCGCATATAAATATGCCTAATAAGACCAATTCTTGAGCATACATGCACTGTTTGGTCACCCTATCATGTGCGTGATGTAAAAAAAACCTGAGTCTCTTCAAAGAAAAGCAATAAGATTTATTTATGGCAGGAAGAGAAACTAAATGAAGCGTTTTCAGTGTTCTGCGATTCAAGTGAGAAATGGCAAATTTAATTTCAAGAAAATCGTTGTCATGACACTTACGACCAAAAAAACCATTTAAATACATTCATAAAAACAGCTCAAACAACTTATCACAAGTAAAGAGATTTCAGTCTTTGGGAGTAACATTCACACCTAATGCACAGGCATATCGACCTAATTTGCTCCAAAGCACAAGCTTACCGCATATAAAAATGCCTAATAAGATCAATTCTAGAGCATACATACCCTGTTTGGTCACCCTATCATGTGAGTGATGTAAAAAAAAACCTGAGTCTCTTCAAAAAAAGCAATAAGATTTCTTTACGGCAGCAAGAGAAACTAAATGAAGCGTTTTCAGTGTTCTGCGATTCAAGTGAGAAATGGCAAATTTAATTTCAAGAAAATCGTTGTCATGACACTTGCGACCAAAAACGAACCATTTAAATACACTTATAAAAACAGATCAAACAACTTATCACAAGTAAAGAGATTTCAGTATCTGGGAATAACATTCACACCTAATCCACAGGCATATCGACCTAATTTGCTCAAAATCACAAGCTTACCGCATATAAAATTGCCTAATAAGACCAATTCTTGATCATACATGCGCTGTTTGGTCACCCTATCATGTGCGTGATGTAAAAAAACCTGAGTCTCTTCAAAGAAAAGATATAAGATTTATTTACGGCAGCAAGAGAAACTAAATGAAGCGTTTTCAGTGTTCTGCGATTGAAGTGATAAATGGCGAATTTAATTTCAAGAAAATCGTTGTCATGACACTTACGACCAAAAAATAACCGTTTAAATACACTTATAAAAACAGATCAAACAACTTATCACAAGTAAAGAGATTTCAGTCTTCACATTCACACCTAATGCACAGGCATATCGACCTAATTTGCTCCAAAGCACAAGCTTACCGCATATAAAAATGCCTAATAAGAACAATTCTTGAGCATACATGCGCTGTTTGGTCCCCCTACATGTGCGTGATGTAAAAAAACCTGAGTCTCTTCTAAGAAAAGCAATAAGATTTATTTACGGCAGGAAGAGAAACTAAATGAAGCGTTTTCAGTGTTCTGGGATTCAAGTGAGAAATGGCAAATTTAATTTCGAGAAAATCGTTGTCATGACACTTACGACCAAAAAAACCATTTAAATACACTTATATAAACAGATCAAACAACCTATCACAAGTAAAGAGATTTCAGTCTTTGGGAGTAACATTCACACCTAATGCACAGGCATATCGACCTAATTTGCTCCAAAGCACAAGCTTACCGCATATAAAAATGCCTAATAAGATCAATTCTAGAGCATACATACCCTGTTTGGTCACCCTATCATGTGAGTGATGTAAAAAAAACCTGAGTCTCTTCAAAAAAAGCAATAAGATTTATTTACGGCAGCAAGAGA
The DNA here is from genome assembly GCF_055824585.1 of Amblyomma mixtum. NCBI lineage: Eukaryota > Metazoa > Arthropoda > Arachnida > Ixodida > Ixodidae > Amblyomma > Amblyomma mixtum. The sequence continues at coordinate 201,902,496 of NC_143016.1, forward strand.
AACTAAATGAAGCGTTTTCAGTGTTCTGCGATTGAAGTGAGAAATGGCAAATTTAATTTCAAGAAAATCGTTGTCATGACACTTACGATCAAAAAAGAACCATTTAAATACACTTATAAAAAAGATCAAACAACTTATCACAAGTAAAGAGATTTCAGTCTTCACATTCACACCTAATGCACAGGCATATCGACCTAATTTGCTCCAAAGCACAAGCTTACCGCATATAAAAATGCCTAATAAGAACAATTCTTGAGCATACATGCGGTGTTTGGTCCCCCTACATGTGCGTGATGTAAAAAAACCTGAGTCTCTTCTAAGAAAAGCAATTATATTTATTTACGGCAGCAAGAGAAACTAAATGAAGCGTTTTCAGTGTTCTGCGATTGAAGTGAGAAATGGCAAATTTAATTTCAAGAAAATCGTTGTCATGACACTTACGACCAAAAAAGAACCATTTAAATACACTTATAAAAACAGATCAAACAACTTATCACAATAAAGAGATTTCAGTCTTCACATTCACACCTAATGCACAGGCATATCGACCTAATTTGCTCCAAAGCACAAGCTTACCGCATATAAATATGCCTAATAAGACCAATTCTTGAGCATACATGCACTGTTTGGTCACCCTATCATGTGCGTGATGTAAAAAAAACCTGAGTCTCTTCAAAGAAAAGCAATAAGATTTATTTACGGCAGCAAGAGAAACTAAATGAAGCGTTTTCAGTGTTTTGCGATCGAAGTGAGAAATGGCAAATTTAATTTCAAAAAAATCGTTGTCATGACACGACCAAAAAAGAACAATTTAAATACACTTATAAAAACACATCAAACAACTTATCACAAGTAAAGAGATTTCAGTCTTCACATTCACACCTAATGCACAGGCATATCGACCTAATTTGCTCCAAAGCACCAGCTTACCGCATATAAAAATGCCTAATAAGACCAATTCTTGAGCATACATGCGCTGTTTGGTCACCATATCATGTGCGCGATGTAAAAAAACCTGAGTCTCTTCAAAGAAAAGCAATAAGATTTATTTACAGCAGCAAGAGAAACTAAATGAAGCGTTTTCAGTGTTCTGCGATTGAAGTGAAAAATGGCAAATTTAATTTCAAGAAAATCGTTGTCATGAAACTTACGACCAAAAAAGAACCATTTAAATACACTGATAAAAACAGATCCAACAACTTATCACAAGTAAAGAGATTTCAGTCTTCACATTCACACCTAATGCACAGGCATATCGACCTAATTTGCTCCAAAGCACCAGCTTACCGCATATAAGTATGCCTAATAAGACAAATTCTTGAGCATACATGCACTGTTTGGTCACCCTATTATGTGCGTGATGTAAAAAAAACGTGAGTCTCTTCAAAGAAAAGCAATAAGATTTATTTACGGCAGGAACAGAAACTAAATGAAGCGTTTTCAGTGTTCTGCGATTCAAGTGAGAAATGGCAAATTTAATTTCAAGAAAATCGTTGTCATGACACTTACGACCAAAAAAAACCATTTAAATACACTTATAAAAACAGCTCAAACAACTTATCACAAGTAAAGAGATTTCAGTCTTTGGGAGTAACATTCACACCTAATGCACAGGCATATCGACCTAATTTGCTCCAAAGCACAAGCTTACCGCATATAAAATGCCTAATAAGATCAATTCTAGAGCATACATGCCCTGTTTGGTCACCCTATCATGTGAGTGATGTAATAAAAACCTGAGTCTCTTCAAAAAAAGCAATAAGATTTATTTACGGCAGCAAGAGAAACTGAATGAAGCGTTTTCAGTGTTCTGCGATTCAAGTGAGAAATGGCAAATTTAATTTCAAGAAAATCGTTGTCATGAAACTTACGACCAAAAACGAACCATTTAAATACACTTATAAAAACAGATCAAACAACTTATCACAAGTAAAGAGATTTCAGTATCTGGGAGTAACATTCACACCTAATCCACAGGCATATCGACCTAATTTGCTCAAAAGCACAAGCTTACCGCATATAAAAATGCCTAATAAGACCAATTCTTGATCATACATGCGCTGTTTGGTCACCCTATCATGTGCGTGATGTAAAAAAAACCTGAGTCTCTTCAAAGAAAAGCAATAAGATTTATTTACGGCAGCAAGAGAAACTAAATGAAGCGTTTTCAGTGTTCTGCGATTGAAGTGATAAATGGAAAATTTAATTTCAAGAAAATCGTCGACACTTACGACCAAAAAAGAACCATTTAAATACACTTATAAAAACAGATCAAACAACTTATCACAAGTAAAGAGATTTCAGTCTTCACATTCACACCTAATGCACAGGCATATCGACCTAATTTGCTCCAAAGCACAAGCTTACCGCATATAAATATGCCTAATAAGACCAATTCTTGAGCATACATGCACTGTTTGGTCACCCTATCATGTGCGTGATGTAAAAAAAACCTGAGTCTCTTCAAAGAAAAGCAATAAGATTTATTTATGGCAGGAAGAGAAACTAAATGAAGCGTTTTCAGTGTTCTGCGATTCAAGTGAGAAATGGCAAATTTAATTTCAAGAAAATCGTTGTCATGACACTTACGACCAAAAAAACCATTTAAATACATTCATAAAAACAGCTCAAACAACTTATCACAAGTAAAGAGATTTCAGTCTTTGGGAGTAACATTCACACCTAATGCACAGGCATATCGACCTAATTTGCTCCAAAGCACAAGCTTACCGCATATAAAAATGCCTAATAAGATCAATTCTAGAGCATACATACCCTGTTTGGTCACCCTATCATGTGAGTGATGTAAAAAAAAACCTGAGTCTCTTCAAAAAAAGCAATAAGATTTCTTTACGGCAGCAAGAGAAACTAAATGAAGCGTTTTCAGTGTTCTGCGATTCAAGTGAGAAATGGCAAATTTAATTTCAAGAAAATCGTTGTCATGACACTTGCGACCAAAAACGAACCATTTAAATACACTTATAAAAACAGATCAAACAACTTATCACAAGTAAAGAGATTTCAGTATCTGGGAATAACATTCACACCTAATCCACAGGCATATCGACCTAATTTGCTCAAAATCACAAGCTTACCGCATATAAAATTGCCTAATAAGACCAATTCTTGATCATACATGCGCTGTTTGGTCACCCTATCATGTGCGTGATGTAAAAAAACCTGAGTCTCTTCAAAGAAAAGATATAAGATTTATTTACGGCAGCAAGAGAAACTAAATGAAGCGTTTTCAGTGTTCTGCGATTGAAGTGATAAATGGCGAATTTAATTTCAAGAAAATCGTTGTCATGACACTTACGACCAAAAAATAACCGTTTAAATACACTTATAAAAACAGATCAAACAACTTATCACAAGTAAAGAGATTTCAGTCTTCACATTCACACCTAATGCACAGGCATATCGACCTAATTTGCTCCAAAGCACAAGCTTACCGCATATAAAAATGCCTAATAAGAACAATTCTTGAGCATACATGCGCTGTTTGGTCCCCCTACATGTGCGTGATGTAAAAAAACCTGAGTCTCTTCTAAGAAAAGCAATAAGATTTATTTACGGCAGGAAGAGAAACTAAATGAAGCGTTTTCAGTGTTCTGGGATTCAAGTGAGAAATGGCAAATTTAATTTCGAGAAAATCGTTGTCATGACACTTACGACCAAAAAAACCATTTAAATACACTTATATAAACAGATCAAACAACCTATCACAAGTAAAGAGATTTCAGTCTTTGGGAGTAACATTCACACCTAATGCACAGGCATATCGACCTAATTTGCTCCAAAGCACAAGCTTACCGCATATAAAAATGCCTAATAAGATCAATTCTAGAGCATACATACCCTGTTTGGTCACCCTATCATGTGAGTGATGTAAAAAAAACCTGAGTCTCTTCAAAAAAAGCAATAAGATTTATTTACGGCAGCAAGAGAAACTAAATGAAGCGTTTTCAGTGTTCTGCGATTGAAGTGAGAAATGGCAAATTTAATTTCAAGAAAATCGTTGTCATGACACTTACGATCAAAAACGAACCATTTAAATACACTTATAAAAAAGATCAAACAACTTATCACAAGTAAAGAGATTTCAGTCTTCACATTCACACCTAATGCACAGGCATATCGACCTAATTTGCTCCAAAGCACAAGCTTACCGCATATAAAAATGCCTAATAAGAACAATTCTTGAGCATACATGCGGTGTTTGGTCCCCCTACATGTGCGTGATGTAAAAAAACCTGAGTCTCTTCTAAGAAAAGCAATTATATTTATTTACGGCAGCAAGAGAAACTAAATGAAGCGTTTTCAGTGTTCTGCGATTGAAGTGAGAAATGGCAAATTTAATTTCAAGAAAATCGTTGTCATGACACTTACGACCAAAAAAGAACCATTTAAATACACTTATAAAAACAGATCAAACAACTTATCACAATAAAGAGATTTCAGTCTTCACATTCACACCTAATGCACAGGCATATCGACCTAATTTGCTCCAAAGCACAAGCTTACCGCATATAAATATGCCTAATAAGACCAATTCTTGAGCATACATGCACTGTTTGGTCACCCTATCATGTGCGTGATGTAAAAAAAACCTGAGTCTCTTCAAAGAAAAGCAATAAGATTTATTTACGGCAGCAAGAGAAACTAAATGAAGCGTTTTCAGTGTTTTGCGATCGAAGTGAGAAATGGCAAATTTAATTTCAAAAAAATCGTTGTCATGACACGACCAAAAAAGAACAATTTAAATACACTTATAAAAACACATCAAACAACTTATCACAAGTAAAGAGATTTCAGTCTTCACATTCACACCTAATGCACAGGCATATCGACCTAATTTGCTCCAAAGCACCAGCTTACCGCATATAAAAATGCCTAATAAGACCAATTCTTGAGCATACATGCGCTGTTTGGTCACCATATCATGTGCGCGATGTAAAAAAACCTGAGTCTCTTCAAAGAAAAGCAATAAGATTTATTTACAGCAGCAAGAGAAACTAAATGAAGCGTTTTCAGTGTTCTGCGATTGAAGTGAAAAATGGCAAATTTAATTTCAAGAAAATCGTTGTCATGAAACTTACGACCAAAAAAGAACCATTTAAATACACTGATAAAAACAGATCCAACAACTTATCACAAGTAAAGAGATTTCAGTCTTCACATTCACACCTAATGCACAGGCATATCGACCTAATTTGCTCCAAAGCACCAGCTTACCGCATATAAGTATGCCTAATAAGACAAATTCTTGAGCATACATGCACTGTTTGGTCACCCTATTATGTGCGTGATGTAAAAAAAACGTGAGTCTCTTCAAAGAAAAGCAATAAGATTTATTTACGGCAGGAACAGAAACTAAATGAAGCGTTTTCAGTGTTCTGCGATTCAAGTGAGAAATGGCAAATTTAATTTCAAGAAAATCGTTGTCATGACACTTACGACCAAAAAAAACCATTTAAATACACTTATAAAAACAGCTCAAACAACTTATCACAAGTAAAGAGATTTCAGTCTTTGGGAGTAACATTCACACCTAATGCACAGGCATATCGACCTAATTTGCTCCAAAGCACAAGCTTACCGCATATAAAATGCCTAATAAGATCAATTCTAGAGCATACATGCCCTGTTTGGTCACCCTATCATGTGAGTGATGTAATAAAAACCTGAGTCTCTTCAAAAAAAGCAATAAGATTTATTTACGGCAGCAAGAGAAACTGAATGAAGCGTTTTCAGTGTTCTGCGATTCAAGTGAGAAATGGCAAATTTAATTTCAAGAAAATCGTTGTCATGAAACTTACGACCAAAAACGAACCATTTAAATACACTTATAAAAACAGATCAAACAACTTATCACAAGTAAAGAGATTTCAGTATCTGGGAGTAACATTCACACCTAATCCACAGGCATATCGACCTAATTTGCTCAAAAGCACAAGCTTACCGCATATAAAAATGCCTAATAAGACCAATTCTTGATCATACATGCGCTGTTTGGTCACCCTATCATGTGCGTGATGTAAAAAAACCTGAGTCTCTTCAAAGAAAAGCAATAAGATTTATTTACGGCAGCAAGAGAAACTAAATGAAGCGTTTTCAGTGTTCTGCGATTGAAGTGATAAATGGAAAATTTAATTTCAAGAAAATCGTCGACACTTACGACCAAAAAAGAACCATTTAAATACACTTATAAAAACAGATCAAACAACTTATCACAAGTAAAGAGATTTCAGTCTTCACATTCACACCTAATGCACAGGCATATCGACCTAATTTGCTCCAAAGCACAAGCTTACCGCATATAAATATGCCTAATAAGACCAATTCTTGAGCATACATGCACTGTTTGGTCACCCTATCATGTGCGTGATGTAAAAAAAACCTGAGTCTCTTCAAAGAAAGGCAATAAGATTTATTTATGGCAGGAAGAGAAACTAAATGAAGCGTTTTCAGTGTTCTGCGATTCAAGTGAGAAATGGCAAATTTAATTTCAAGAAAATCGTTGTCATGACACTTACGACCAAAAAAACCATTTAAATACATTCATAAAAACAGCTCAAACAACTTATCACAAGTAAAGAGATTTCAGTCTTTGGGAGTAACATTCACACCTAATGCACAGGCATATCGACCTAATTTGCTCCAAAGCACAAGCTTACCGCATATAAAAATGCCTAATAAGATCAATTCTAGAGCATACATACCCTGTTTGGTCACCCTATCATGTGAGTGATGTAAAAAAAAACCTGAGTCTCTTCAAAAAAAGCAATAAGATTTCTTTACGGCAGCAAGAGAAACTAAATGAAGCGTTTTCAGTGTTCTGCGATTCAAGTGAGAAATGGCAAATTTAATTTCAAGAAAATCGTTGTCATGACACTTGCGACCAAAAACGAACCATTTAAATACACTTATAAAAACAGATCAAACAACTTATCACAAGTAAAGAGATTTCAGTATCTGGGAATAACATTCACACCTAATCCACAGGCATATCGACCTAATTTGCTCAAAATCACAAGCTTACCGCATATAAAATTGCCTAATAAGACCAATTCTTGATCATACATGCGCTGTTTGGTCACCCTATCATGTGCGTGATGTAAAAAAACCTGAGTCTCTTCAAAGAAAAGATATAAGATTTATTTACGGCAGCAAGAGAAACTAAATGAAGCGTTTTCAGTGTTCTGCGATTGAAGTGATAAATGGCGAATTTAATTTCAAGAAAATCGTTGTCATGACACTTACGACCAAAAAATAACCGTTTAAATACACTTATAAAAACAGATCAAACAACTTATCACAAGTAAAGAGATTTCAGTCTTCACATTCACACCTAATGCACAGGCATATCGACCTAATTTGCTCCAAAGCACAAGCTTACCGCATATAAAAATGCCTAATAAGAACAATTCTTGAGCATACATGCGCTGTTTGGTCCCCCTACATGTGCGTGATGTAAAAAAACCTGAGTCTCTTCTAAGAAAAGCAATAAGATTTATTTACGGCAGGAACAGAAACTAAATGAAGCGTTTTCAGTGTTCTGCGATTCAAGTGAGAAATGGCAAATTTAATTTCAAGAAAATCGTTGTCATGACACTTACGACCAAAAAAAACCATTTAAATACACTTATAAAAACAGCTCAAACAACTTATCACAAGTAAAGAGATTTCAGTCTTTGGGAGTAACATTCACACCTAATGCACAGGCATATCGACCTAATTTGCTCCAAAGCACAAGCTTACCGCATATAAAATGCCTAATAAGATCAATTCTAGAGCATACATGCCCTGTTTGGTCACCCTATCATGTGAGTGATGTAATAAAAACCTGAGTCTCTTCAAAAAAAGCAATAAGATTTATTTACGGCAGCAAGAGAAACTGAATGAAGCGTTTTCAGTGTTCTGCGATTCAAGTGAGAAATGGCAAATTTAATTTCAAGAAAATCGTTGTCATGAAACTTACGACCAAAAACGAACCATTTAAATACACTTATAAAAACAGATCAAACAACTTATCACAAGTAAAGAGATTTCAGTATCTGGGAGTAACATTCACACCTAATCCACAGGCATATCGACCTAATTTGCTCAAAAGCACAAGCTTACCGCATATAAAAATGCCTAATAAGACCAATTCTTGATCATACATGCGCTGTTTGGTCACCCTATCATGTGCGTGATGTAAAAAAAACCTGAGTCTCTTCAAAGAAAAGCAATAAGATTTATTTACGGCAGCAAGAGAAACTAAATGAAGCGTTTTCAGTGTTCTGCGATTGAAGTGATAAATGGAAAATTTAATTTCAAGAAAATCGTCGACACTTACGACCAAAAAAGAACCATTTAAATAGACTTATAAAAACAGATCAAACAACTTATCACAAGTAAAGAGATTTCAGTCTTCACATTCACACCTAATGCACAGGCATATCGACCTAATTTGCTCCAAAGCACAAGCTTACCGCATATAAATATGCCTAATAAGACCAATTCTTGAGCATACATGCACTGTTTGGTCACCCTATCATGTGCGTGATGTAAAAAAAACCTGAGTCTCTTCAAAGAAAAGCAATAAGATTTATTTATGGCAGGAAGAGAAACTAAATGAAGCGTTTTCAGTGTTCTGCGATTCAAGTGAGAAATGGCAAATTTAATTTCAAGAAAATCGTTGTCATGACACTTACGACCAAAAAAACCATTTAAATACATTCATAAAAACAGCTCAAACAACTTATCACAAGTAAAGAGATTTCAGTCTTTGGGAGTAACATTCACACCTAATGCACAGGCATATCGACCTAATTTGCTCCAAAGCACAAGCTTACCGCATATAAAAATGCCTAATAAGATCAATTCTAGAGCATACATACCCTGTTTGGTCACCCTATCATGTGAGTGATGTAAAAAAAAACCTGAGTCTCTTCAAAAAAAGCAATAAGATTTCTTTACGGCAGCAAGAGAAACTAAATGAAGCGTTTTCAGTGTTCTGCGATTCAAGTGAGAAATGGCAAATTTAATTTCAAGAAAATCGTTGTCATGACACTTGCGACCAAAAACGAACCATTTAAATACACTTATAAAAACAGATCAAACAACTTATCACAAGTAAAGAGATTTCAGTATCTGGGAATAACATTCACACCTAATCCACAGGCATATCGACCTAATTTGCTCAAAATCACAAGCTTACCGCATATAAAATTGCCTAATAAGACCAATTCTTGATCATACATGCGCTGTTTGGTCACCCTATCATGTGCGTGATGTAAAAAAACCTGAGTCTCTTCAAAGAAAAGATATAAGATTTATTTACGGCAGCAAGAGAAACTAAATGAAGCGTTTTCAGTGTTCTGCGATTGAAGTGATAAATGGCGAATTTAATTTCAAGAAAATCGTTGTCATGACACTTACGACCAAAAAATAACCGTTTAAATACACTTATAAAAACAGATCAAACAACTTATCACAAGTAAAGAGATTTCAGTCTTCACATTCACACCTAATGCACAGGCATATCGACCTAATTTGCTCCAAAGCACAAGCTTACCGCATATAAAAATGCCTAATAAGAACAATTCTTGAGCATACATGCGCTGTTTGGTCCCCCTACATGTGCGTGATGTAAAAAAACCTGAGTCTCTTCTAAGAAAAGCAATAAGATTTATTTACGGCAGGAAGAGAAACTAAATGAAGCGTTTTCAGTGTTCTGGGATTCAAGTGAGAAATGGCAAATTTAATTTCGAGAAAATCGTTGTCATGACACTTACGACCAAAAAAACCATTTAAATACACTTATATAAACAGATCAAACAACCTATCACAAGTAAAGAGATTTCAGTCTTTGGGAGTAACATTCACACCTAATGCACAGGCATATCGACCTAATTTGCTCCAAAGCACAAGCTTACCGCATATAAAAATGCCTAATAAGATCAATTCTAGAGCATACATACCCTGTTTGGTCACCCTATCATGTGAGTGATGTAAAAAAAACCTGAGTCTCTTCAAAAAAAGCAATAAGATTTATTTACGGCAGCAAGAGAAACTAAATGAAGCGTTTTCAGTGTTCTGCGATTGAAGTGAGAAATGGCAAATTTAATTTCAAGAAAATCGTTGTCATGACACTTACGATCAAAAACGAACCATTTAAATACACTTATAAAAAAGATCAAACAACTTATCACAAGTAAAGAGATTTCAGTCTTCACATTCACACCTAATGCACAGGCATATCGACCTAATTTGCTCCAAAGCACAAGCTTACCGCATATAAAAATGCCTAATAAGAACAATTCTTGAGCATACATGCGGTGTTTGGTCCCCCTACATGTGCGTGATGTAAAAAAACCTGAGTCTCTTCTAAGAAAAGCAATTATATTTATTTACGGCAGCAAGAGAAACTAAATGAAGCGTTTTCAGTGTTCTGCGATTGAAGTGAGAAATGGCAAATTTAATTTCAAGAAAATCGTTGTCATGACACTTACGACCAAAAAAGAACCATTTAAATACACTTATAAAAACAGATCAAACAACTTATCACAATAAAGAGATTTCAGTCTTCACATTCACACCTAATGCACAGGCATATCGACCTAATTTGCTCCAAAGCACAAGCTTACCGCATATAAATATGCCTAATAAGACCAATTCTTGAGCATACATGCACTGTTTGGTCACCCTATCATGTGCGTGATGTAAAAAAAACCTGAGTCTCTTCAAAGAAAAGCAATAAGATTTATTTACGGCAGCAAGAGAAACTAAATGAAGCGTTTTCAGTGTTTTGCGATCGAAGTGAGAAATGGCAAATTTAATTTCAAAAAAATCGTTGTCATGACACGACCAAAAAAGAACAATTTAAATACACTTATAAAAACACATCAAACAACTTATCACAAGTAAAGAGATTTCAGTCTTCACATTCACACCTAATGCACAGGCATATCGACCTAATTTGCTCCAAAGCACCAGCTTACCGCATATAAAAATGCCTAATAAGACCAATTCTTGAGCATACATGCGCTGTTTGGTCACCATATCATGTGCGCGATGTAAAAAAACCTGAGTCTCTTCAAAGAAAAGCAATAAGATTTATTTACAGCAGCAAGAGAAACTAAATGAAGCGTTTTCAGTGTTCTGCGATTGAAGTGAAAAATGGCAAATTTAATTTCAAGAAAATCGTTGTCATGAAACTTACGACCAAAAAAGAACCATTTAAATACACTGATAAAAACAGATCCAACAACTTATCACAAGTAAAGAGATTTCAGTCTTCACATTCACACCTAATGCACAGGCATATCGACCTAATTTGCTCCAAAGCACCAGCTTACCGCATATAAGTATGCCTAATAAGACAAATTCTTGAGCATACATGCACTGTTTGGTCACCCTATTATGTGCGTGATGTAAAAAAAACGTGAGTCTCTTCAAAGAAAAGCAATAAGATTTATTTACGGCAGGAACAGAAACTAAATGAAGCGTTTTCAGTGTTCTGCGATTCAAGTGAGAAATGGCAAATTTAATTTCAAGAAAATCGTTGTCATGACACTTACGACCAAAAAAAACCATTTAAATACACTTATAAAAACAGCTCAAACAACTTATCACAAGTAAAGAGATTTCAGTCTTTGGGAGTAACATTCACACCTAATGCACAGGCATATCGACCTAATTTGCTCCAAAGCACAAGCTTACCGCATATAAAATGCCTAATAAGATCAATTCTAGAGCATACATGCCCTGTTTGGTCACCCTATCATGTGAGTGATGTAATAAAAACCTGAGTCTCTTCAAAAAAAGCAATAAGATTTATTTACGGCAGCAAGAGAAACTGAATGAAGCGTTTTCAGTGTTCTGCGATTCAAGTGAGAAATGGCAAATTTAATTTCAAGAAAATCGTTGTCATGAAACTTACGACCAAAAACGAACCATTTAAATACACTTATAAAAACAGATCAAACAACTTATCACAAGTAAAGAGATTTCAGTATCTGGGAGTAACATTCACACCTAATCCACAGGCATATCGACCTAATTTGCTCAAAAGCACAAGCTTACCGCATATAAAAATGCCTAATAAGACCAATTCTTGATCATACATGCGCTGTTTGGTCACCCTATCATGTGCGTGATGTAAAAAAACCTGAGTCTCTTCAAAGAAAAGCAATAAGATTTATTTACGGCAGCAAGAGAAACTAAATGAAGCGTTTTCAGTGTTCTGCGATTGAAGTGATAAATGGAAAATTTAATTTCAAGAAAATCGTCGACACTTACGACCAAAAAAGAACCATTTAAATACACTTATAAAAACAGATCAAACAACTTATCACAAGTAAAGAGATTTCAGTCTTCACATTCACACCTAATGCACAGGCATATCGACCTAATTTGCTCCAAAGCACAAGCTTACCGCATATAAATATGCCTAATAAGACCAATTCTTGAGCATACATGCACTGTTTGGTCACCCTATCATGTGCGTGATGTAAAAAAAACCTGAGTCTCTTCAAAGAAAGGCAATAAGATTTATTTATGGCAGGAAGAGAAACTAAATGAAGCGTTTTCAGTGTTCTGCGATTCAAGTGAGAAATGGCAAATTTAATTTCAAGAAAATCGTTGTCATGACACTTACGACCAAAAAAACCATTTAAATACATTCATAAAAACAGCTCAAACAACTTATCACAAGTAAAGAGATTTCAGTCTTTGGGAGTAACATTCACACCTAATGCACAGGCATATCGACCTAATTTGCTCCAAAGCACAAGCTTACCGCATATAAAAATGCCTAATAAGATCAATTCTAGAGCATACATACCCTGTTTGGTCACCCTATCATGTGAGTGATGTAAAAAAAAACCTGAGTCTCTTCAAAAAAAGCAATAAGATTTCTTTACGGCAGCAAGAGAAACTAAATGAAGCGTTTTCAGTGTTCTGCGATTCAAGTGAGAAATGGCAAATTTAATTTCAAGAAAATCGTTGTCATGACACTTGCGACCAAAAACGAACCATTTAAATACACTTATAAAAACAGATCAAACAACTTATCACAAGTAAAGAGATTTCAGTATCTGGGAATAACATTCACACCTAATCCACAGGCATATCGACCTAATTTGCTCAAAATCACAAGCTTACCGCATATAAAATTGCCTAATAAGACCAATTCTTGATCATACATGCGCTGTTTGGTCACCCTATCATGTGCGTGATGTAAAAAAACCTGAGTCTCTTCAAAGAAAAGATATAAGATTTATTTACGGCAGCAAGAGAAACTAAATGAAGCGTTTTCAGTGTTCTGCGATTGAAGTGATAAATGGCGAATTTAATTTCAAGAAAATCGTTGTCATGACACTTACGACCAAAAAATAACCGTTTAAATACACTTATAAAAACAGATCAAACAACTTATCACAAGTAAAGAGATTTCAGTCTTCACATTCACACCTAATGCACAGGCATATCGACCTAATTTGCTCCAAAGCACAAGCTTACCGCATATAAAAATGCCTAATAAGAACAATTCTTGAGCATACATGCGCTGTTTGGTCCCCCTACATGTGCGTGATGTAAAAAAACCTGAGTCTCTTCTAAGAAAAGCAATAAGATTTATTTACGGCAGGAAGAGAAACTAAATGAAGCGTTTTCAGTGTTCTGGGATTCAAGTGAGAAATGGCAAATTTAATTTCGAGAAAATCGTTGTCATGACACTTACGACCAAAAAAACCATTTAAATACACTTATATAAACAGATCAAACAACCTATCACAAGTAAAGAGATTTCAGTCTTTGGGAGTAACATTCACACCTAATGCACAGGCATATCGACCTAATTTGCTCCAAAGCACAAGCTTACCGCATATAAAAATGCCTAATAAGATCAATTCTAGAGCATACATACCCTGTTTGGTCACCCTATCATGTGAGTGATGTAAAAAAAACCTGAGTCTCTTCAAAAAAAGCAATAAGATTTATTTACGGCAGCAAGAGAAACTAAATGAAGCGTTTTCAGTGTTCTGCGATTGAAGTGAGAAATGGCAAATTTAATTTCAAGAAAATCGTTGTCATGACACTTACGATCAAAAAAGAACCATTTAAATACACTTATAAAAAAGATCAAACAACTTATCACAAGTAAAGAGATTTCAGTCTTCACATTCACACCTAATGCACAGGCATATCGACCTAATTTGCTCCAAAGCACAAGCTTACCGCATATAAAAATGCCTAATAAGAACAATTCTTGAGCATACATGCGGTGTTTGGTCCCCCTACATGTGCGTGATGTAAAAAAACCTGAGTCTCTTCTAAGAAAAGCAATTATATTTATTTACGGCAGCAAGAGAAACTAAATGAAGCGTTTTCAGTGTTCTGCGATTGAAGTGAGAAATGGCAAATTTAATTTCAAGAAAATCGTTGTCATGACACTTACGACCAAAAAAGAACCATTTAAATACACTTATAAAAACAGATCAAACAACTTATCACAATAAAGAGATTTCAGTCTTCACATTCACACCTAATGCACAGGCATATCGACCTAATTTGCTCCAAAGCACAAGCTTACCGCATATAAATATGCCTAATAAGACCAATTCTTGAGCATACATGCACTGTTTGGTCACCCTATCATGTGCGTGATGTAAAAAAAACCTGAGTCTCTTCAAAGAAAAGCAATAAGATTTATTTACGGCAGGAAGAGAAACTAAATGAAGCGTTTTCAGTGTTCTGCGATTCAAGTGAGAAATGGCAAATTTAATTTCAAGAAAATCGTTGTCATGACACTTACGACCAAAAAAACCATTTAAATACACTTCTAAAAACAGATCAAACAACTTATCACAAGTAAAGAGATTTCAGTATCTGGGAATAACACTCACACCTAATCCACAGGCATATCGACCTAATTTGCTCAAAAGCACAAGCTTACCGCATATAAAAATGCCTAATAAGACCAATTCTTGATCATGCATGCGCTGTTTGGTCACCCTATCATGTGCGTGATGTAAAAAAACCTGAGTCTCTTCAAAGAAAAGCAATAAGATTTATTTACGGCAGCAAGAGAAACTAAATGAAGCGTTTTCAGTGTTTTGCGATCGAAGTGAGAAATGGCAAATTTAATTTCAAAAAAATCGTTGTCATGACACGACCAAAAAAGAACAATTTAAATACACTTATAAAAACACATCAAACAACTTATCACAAGTAAAGAGATTTCAGTCTTCACATTCACACCTAATGCACAGGCATATCGACCTAATTTGCTCCAAAGCACCAGCTTACCGCATATAAAAATGCCTAATAAGACCAATTATTGAGCATACATGCGCTGTTTGGTCACCATATCATGTGCGCGATGTAAAAAAACCTGAGTCTCTTCAAAGAAAAGCAATAAGATTTATTTACAGCAGCAAGAGAAACTAAATGAAGCGTTTTCAGTGTTCTGCGATTGAAGTGAAAAATGGCAAATTTAATTTCAAGAAAATCGTTGTCATGAAACGACCAAAAAAGAACCATTTAAATACACTGATAAAAACAGATCCAACAACTTATCACAAGTAAAGAGATTTCAGTCTTCACATTCACACCTAATGCACAGGCATATCGACCTAATTTGCTCCAAAGCACCAGCTTACCGCATATAAGTATGCCTAATAAGACAAATTCTTGAGCATACATGCACTGTTTGGTCACCCTATTATGTGCGTGATGTAAAAAAAACGTGAGTCTCTTCAAAGAAAAGCAATAAGATTTATTTACGGCAGGAACAGAAACTAAATGAAGCGTTTTCAGTGTTCTGCGATTCAAGTGAGAAATGGCAAATTTAATTTCAAGAAAATCGTTGTCATGACACTTACGACCAAAAAAACCATTTAAATACACTTATAAAAACAGCTCAAACAACTTATCACAAGTAAAGAGATTTCAGTCTTTGGGAGTAACATTCACACCTAATGCACAGGCATATCGACCTAATTTGCTCCAAAGCACAAGCTTACCGCATATAAAATGCCTAATAAGATCAATTCTAGAGCATACATGCCCTGTTTGGTCACCCTATCATGTGAGTGATGTAATAAAAACCTGAGTCTCTTCAAAAAAAGCAATAAGATTTATTTACGGCAGCAAGAGAAACTGAATGAAGCGTTTTCAGTGTTCTGCGATTCAAGTGAGAAATGGCAAATTTAATTTCAAGAAAATCGTTGTCATGAAACTTACGACCAAAAACGAACCATTTAAATACACTTATAAAAACAGATCAAACAACTTATCACAAGTAAAGAGATTTCAGTATCTGGGAGTAACATTCACACCTAATCCACAGGCATATCGACCTAATTTGCTCAAAAGCACAAGCTTACCGCATATAAAAATGCCTAATAAGACCAATTCTTGATCATACATGCGCTGTTTGGTCACCCTATCATGTGCGTGATGTAAAAAAACCTGAGTCTCTTCAAAGAAAAGCAATAAGATTTATTTACGGCAGCAAGAGAAACTAAATGAAGCGTTTTCAGTGTTCTGCGATTGAAGTGATAAATGGAAAATTTAATTTCAAGAAAATCGTCGACACTTACGACCAAAAAAGAACCATTTAAATACACTTATAAAAACAGATCAAACAACTTATCACAGGTAAAGAGATTTCAGTCTTCACATTCACACCGAATGCACAGGCATATGGACCTAATTTGCTCCAAAGCACAAGCTTACCGCATATAAATATGCCTAATAAGACCAATTCTTGAGCATACATGCACTGTTTGGTCACCCTATCATGTGCGTGATGTAAAAAAAACCTGAGTCTCTTCAAAGAAAAGCAATAAGATTTATTTACGGCAGGAAGAGAAACTAAATAAAGCGCTTTCAGTGTTCTGCGATTCAAGTGAGAAATGGCAAATTTAATTTCAAGAAAATCGTTGTCATGACACTTACGACCAAAAACGAACCTTTTAAATACACTTATAAAAACAGATCAAACAACTTATCACAAGTAAAGAGATTTCAGTATCTGGGAGTAACATTCACATCTAATGCACAGGCATATGACCTAATTTGCTCCAAAGCACAAGCTTACCTCATATAAAAATGCCTAATAAGATCAATTCTTGAGCATGCATGCGCTGTTTGGTTACCCTATCATGTGCGTGATGTAAAAAAACCTGAGTCTCTTCAAAGAAAAGCAATAAGATTTATTTACGGCAGCAAGAGAAACTAAATGAAGCGTTTTCAGTGTTTTGCGATCGAAGTGAGAAATGGCAAATTTAATTTCAAAAAAATCGTTGTCATGACACGACCAAAAAAGAACAATTTAAATACACTTATAAAAACACATCAAACAACTTATCACAAGTAAAGAGATTTCAGTCTTCACATTCACACCTAATGCACAGGCATATCGACCTAATTTGCTCCAAAGCACCAGCTTACCGCATATAAAAATGCCTAATAAGACCAATTCTTGAGCATACATGCGCTGTTTGGCCACCATATCATGTGCGTGATGTAAAAAAACCTGAGTCTCTTCAAAGAAAAGCAATAAGATTTATTTACAGCAGCAACAGAAACTAAATGAAGCGTTTTCAGTGTTCTGCGATTGAAGTGAAAAATGGCAAATTTAATTTCAAGAAAATCGTTGTCATGAAACTTACGACCAAAAAAGAACCATTTAAATACACTTATAAAAACAGATCAAACAACTTATCACAAGTAAAGAGATTTCAGTCTTCACATTCACACCTAATGCACAGGCATATCGACCTAATTTGCTCCAAAGCACCAGCTTACCGCATATAAAATGCCTAATAAGATCAATTCTAGAGCATACATGCCCTGTTTGGTCACCCTATCATGTGAGTGATGTAATAAAAACCTGAGTCTCTTCAAAAAAAGCAATAAGATTTATTTACGGCAGCAAGAGAAACTGAATGAAGCGTTTTCAGTGTTCTGCGATTCAAGTGAGAAATGGCAAATTTAATTTCAAGAAAATCGTTGTCATGAAACTTACGACCAAAAACGAACCATTTAAATACACTTATAAAAACAGATCAAACAACTTATCACAAGTAAAGAGATTTCAGTATCTGGGAGTAACATTCACACCTAATCCACAGGCATATCGACCTAATTTGCTCAAAAGCACAAGCTTACCGCATATAAAAATGCCTAATAAGACCAATTCTTGATCATACATGCGCTGTTTGGTCACCCTATCATGTGCGTGATGTAAAAAAACCTGAGTCTCTTCAAAGAAAAGCAATAAGATTTATTTACGGCAGCAAGAGAAACTAAATGAAGCGTTTTCAGTGTTCTGCGATTGAAGTGATAAATGGAAAATTTAATTTCAAGAAAATCGTCGACACTTACGACCAAAAAAGAACCATTTAAATACACTTATAAAAACAGATCAAACAACTTATCACAAGTAAAGAGATTTCAGTCTTCACATTCACACCGAATGCACAGGCATATCGACCTAATTTGCTCCAAAGCACAAGCTTACCGCATATGAATATGCCTAATAAGACCAATTCTTGAGCATACATGCACTGTTTGGTCACCCTATCATGTGCGTGATGTAAAAAAAACCTGAGTCTCTTCAAAGAAAAGCAATAAGATTTATTTACGGCAGGAAGAGAAACTAAATGAAGCGTTTTCAGTGTTCTGCGATTCAAGTGAGAAATGGCAAATTTAATTTCAAGAAAATCGTTGTCATGACACTTACGACCAAAAAAACCATTTAAATACACTTATAGAAACAGCTCAAACAACTTATCACAAGTAAAGAGATTTCAGTCTTTGGGAGTAACATTCACACCTAATGCACAGGCATATCGACCTAATTTGCTCCAAAGCACAAGCTTACCGCATATAAAAATGCCTAATAAGATCAATTCTAGAGCATAATACCCTGTTTGGTCACCCTATCATGTGAGTGATGTAAAAAAAACCTGAGTCTCTTCAAAAAAAGCAATAAGATTTATTTACGGCAGCAAGAAAAACAAAATGAAGCGCTTTCAGTGTTCTGCGATTCAAGTGAGAAATGGCAAATTTAATTTCAAGAAAATCGTTGTCATGACACTTACGACCAAAAACGAACCTTTTAAATACACTTATAAAAACAGATCAAACAACTTATCACAAGTAAAGAGATTTAAGTATCTGGGAATAACATTCACACCTAATCCACAGGCATATCGACCTAATTTGCTCAAAAGCACAAGCTTACCGCATATAAAAATGCCTAATAAGTCCAATTCTTGATCATACATGCGCTGTTTGGTCACCCTATCATGTGCGTGATGTAAAAAAACCTTGAGTCTCTTCAAAGAAAAGCAATAAGATTTATTTACGGCAGCAAGAGAAACTAAATGAAGCGTTTTCAGTGTTCTGCGATTGAAGTGATAAATGGCAAATTTAATTTCAAGAAAATCGTTGTCATGACACTTACGACCAAAAAAGAACCATTTAAATACACTTATAAAAACAGATCAAACAACTTATCACAAGTAAAGAGATTTCAGTATCTGGGAGTAACATTCACATCTAATGCACAGGTATATGACCTAATTTGCTCCAAAGCACAAGCTTACCGCATATAAAAATGCCTAATAAGATCAATTCTTGAGCATGCATGCGCTGTTTGGTCACCCTTTCATGTGCGTGATGTAAAAAAACCTGTGTCTCTTCAAAGAAAAGCAATAAGATTTAATTACAGCAGCAAGATAAACTAAATGAAGCGTTTTCAGTGTTCTGCGATTGAAGTGAGAAATGGCAAATTTAATTTCAAGAAAATCGTTGTCATGAAACTTACGACCAAAAAAGAACCATTTAAATACGCTTATAAAAACAGATCAAACAACTTATCACAAGCAAAGAGATTTCAGTCTTCATATTCACACCTAATGCACAGGCATATCGACCTAATTTGCTCCAAAGCACAAGCTTACCGCATATAAATATGCCTAATAAGACAAATTCTTGAGCATACATGCACTGTTTGGTCACCCTATCATGTGCGTGATGTAAAAAAAAACCTGAGTCTCTTCAAAGAAAAGCAATAAGATTTATTTACGGCAGGAACGGAAACTAAATGAAGCGTTTTCAGTGTTCTGCGATTCAAGTGAGAAATGGCAAATTTAATTTCAAGAAAATCGTTGTCATGACACTTACGACCAAAAAAAACCATTTAAATACACTTATAAAAACAGCTCAAACAACTTATCACAAGTAAAGAGATTTCAGTCTTTGGGAGCAACATTCACACCTAATGCACAGGCATATCGACCTAATTTGCTCCAAAGCACAAGCTTACCGCATATAAAAATGCCTAATAAGACCAATTCTTGAGCATGCATGCGCTGTTTGGTCACCCTTTCATGTGCGTGATGTAAAAAAAACCTGTGTCTCTTCAAAGAAAAGCAATAAGATTTATTTACAGCAGCAAGAGAAACTAAATGAAGCGTTTTCAGTGTTTTGCGATCGAAGTGAGAAATGGCAAATTTAATTTCAAAAAAATCGTTGTCATGACACGACCAAAAAAGAACCATTTAAATACACTTATAAAAACAGATCAAACAACTTATCACAAGTAAAGAGATTTCAGTCTTCACATTCACACCGAATGCACAGGCATATCGACCTAATTTGCTCCAAAGCACAAGCTTACCGCATATGAATATGCCTAATAAGACCAATTCTTGAGCATACATGCACTGTTTGGTCACCCTATCATGTGCGTGATGTAAAAAAAACCTGAGTCTCTTCAAAGAAAAGCAATAAGATTTATTTACGGCAGGAAGAGAAACTAAATGAAGCGTTTTCAGTGTTCTGCGATTCAAGTGAGAAATGGCAAATTTAATTTCAAGAAAATCGTTGTCATGACACTTACGACCAAAAAAACCATTTAAATACACTTATAGAAACAGCTCAAACAACTTATCACAAGTAAAGAGATTTCAGTCTTTGGGAGTAACATTCACACCTAATGCACAGGCATATCGACCTAATTTGCTCCAAAGCACAAGCTTACCGCATATAAAAATGCCTAATAAGATCAATTCTAGAGCATAATACCCTGTTTGGTCACCCTATCATGTGAGTGATGTAAAAAAAACCTGAGTCTCTTCAAAAAAAGCAATAAGATTTATTTACGGCAGCAAGAAAAACAAAATGAAGCGCTTTCAGTGTTCTGCGATTCAAGTGAGAAATGGCAAATTTAATTTCAAGAAAATCGTTGTCATGACACTTACGACCAAAAACGAACCTTTTAAATACACTTATAAAAACAGATCAAACAACTTATCACAAGTAAAGAGATTTAAGTATCTGGGAATAACATTCACACCTAATCCACAGGCATATCGACCTAATTTGCTCAAAAGCACAAGCTTACCGCATATAAAAATGCCTAATAAGTCCAATTCTTGATCATACATGCGCTGTTTGGTCACCCTATCATGTGCGTGATGTAAAAAAACCTTGAGTCTCTTCAAAGAAAAGCAATAAGATTTATTTACGGCAGCAAGAGAAACTAAATGAAGCGTTTTCAGTGTTCTGCGATTGAAGTGATAAATGGCAAATTTAATTTCAAGAAAATCGTTGTCATGACACTTACGACCAAAAAAGAACCATTTAAATACACTTATAAAAACAGATCAAACAACTTATCACAAGTAAAGAGATTTCAGTATCTGGGAGTAACATTCACATCTAATGCACAGGTATATGACCTAATTTGCTCCAAAGCACAAGCTTACCGCATATAAAAATGCCTAATAAGATCAATTCTTGAGCATGCATGCGCTGTTTGGTCACCCTTTCATGTGCGTGATGTAAAAAAACCTGTGTCTCTTCAAAGAAAAGCAATAAGATTTAATTACAGCAGCAAGATAAACTAAATGAAGCGTTTTCAGTGTTCTGCGATTGAAGTGAGAAATGGCAAATTTAATTTCAAGAAAATCGTTGTCATGAAACTTACGACCAAAAAAGAACCATTTAAATACGCTTATAAAAACAGATCAAACAACTTATCACAAGCAAAGAGATTTCAGTCTTCATATTCACACCTAATGCACAGGCATATCGACCTAATTTGCTCCAAAGCACAAGCTTACCGCATATAAATATGCCTAATAAGACAAATTCTTGAGCATACATGCACTGTTTGGTCACCCTATCATGTGCGTGATGTAAAAAAAACCTGAGTCTCTTCAAAGAAAAGCAATAAGATTTATTTACGGCAGGAACGGAAACTAAATGAAGCGTTTTCAGTGTTCTGCGATTCAAGTGAGAAATGGCAAATTTAATTTCAAGAAAATCGTTGTCATGACACTTACGACCAAAAAAAACCATTTAAATACACTTATAAAAACAGCTCAAACAACTTATCACAAGTAAAGAGATTTCAGTCTTTGGGAGCAACATTCACACCTAATGCACAGGCATATCGACCTAATTTGCTCCAAAGCACAAGCTTACCGCATATAAAAATGCCTAATAAGACCAATTCTTGAGCATGCATGCGCTGTTTGGTCACCCTTTCATGTGCGTGATGTAAAAAAAACCTGTGTCTCTTCAAAGAAAAGCAATAAGATTTATTTACAGCAGCAAGAGAAACTAAATGAAGCGTTTTCAGTGTTTTGCGATCGAAGTGAGAAATGGCAAATTTAATTTCAAAAAAATCGTTGTCATGACACGACCAAAAAAGAACAATTTATATACACTTATAAAAACACATCAAACAACTTATCACAAGTAAAGAGATTTCAGTCTTCACATTCACACCTAATGCACAGGCATATCGACCTAATTTGCTCCAAAAGCACCAGCTTACCGAATATAAAAATGCCTAATGAGACCAATTCTTGAGCATACATTCGCTGTTTGGTCACCCTATCATGTGCGTGATGTAAAAAAAACCTGAGTCTCTTCAGAGAAAAGCAATAAGATTTATTTACGGCAGCAAGAAAAACTAAATGAAGCGTTTTCAGTGTTCTGCGATTGAAGTGTGAAATGTCAAACTTAATTTCAAGAAAATCGTTGTCATGACACTTACGACCAAAAAAGAGCCATTTAAATACACTTATAAAAACAGATCAAACAACTTATCACAAGTAAAGAGATTTCAGTGTTTGGGAGTAACATTCACACTTAATGCACAGGCATATCGACCTAATTTGCTCCAAAGCACAAGCTTACCGCATATAAATATGCCTAATAAGACAAATTCTTGAGCATACATGCACTGTTTGGTCACCCTATCATGTGCGTGATGTAAAAAAAACCTGAGTCTCTTCAAAGAAAAGCAATAAGATTTATTTACGGCAGGAACAGAAACTTAATGAAGCGTTTTCAGTGTTCTGCGATTGAAGTGATAAATGGCGAATTTAATTTCAAGAAAATCGTTGTCATGACACTTACGACCAAAAAAGAAACGTTTAAATACACTTATAAAAACAGATCAAACAACTTATCACAAGTAAAGAGATTTCACTCTTCACATTCACACCTAATGCACAGGCATATCGACCTAATTTGCTCCAAAGCACAAGCTTACCGCATATAAAAATGCCTAATAAGAACAATTCTTGAGCATACATGCGCTGTTTGGTCCCCCTACATGTGCGTGATGTAAAAAAACCTGAGTCTCTTCTAAGAAAAGCAATAAGATTTATTTACGGCAGCAAGAGAAACTAAATGAAGCGTTTTCAGTGTTCTGCGATTGAAGTGAGAAATGGCAAATTTAATTTCAAGAAAATCGTTGTCATGACACTTACGACCAAAAAAGAACCATTTAAATACACTTATAAAAACAGATCAAACAACTTATCACAAGTAAAGAGATTTCAGTCTTCACATTCACACCTAATGCACAGGCATATCGACCTAATTTGCTCCAAAGCACAAGCTTACCGCATATAAATATGCCTAATAAGACCAATTCTTTAGCATACATGCACTGTTTGGTCACCCTATCATGTGCGTGATGTAAAAAAAACCTGAGTCTCTTCAAAGAAAAGCAATAAGATTTATTTACGGCAGGAAGAGAAACTAAATGAAGCGTTTTCAGTGTTCTGCGATTCAAGTGAGAAATGGCAAATTTATTTTCAAGAAAATCGTTGTCATGACACTTACGACCAAAAAAACCATTTAAATACACTTATAAAAACAGATCAAACAACTTATCACAAGTAAAGAGATTTCAGTATCTGGGAATAACATTCACACCTTATCCACAGGCATATCGACCTAATTTGCTCAAAAGCACAAGCTTACCGCATATAAAAATGCCTAATAAGACCAATTCTTGATCATACATGCGCTGTTTGGTCACCCTATCATGTGCGTGATGTAAAAAAACCTGAGTCTCTTCAAAGAAAAGCAATAAGATTTATTTACGGCAGCAAGAGAAACTAAATGAAGCGTTTTCAGTGTTTTGCGATCGAAGTGAGAAATGGCAAATTTAATTTCAAAAAAATCGTTGTCATGACACGACCAAAAAAGAACAATTTAAATACACTTATAAAAACACATCAAACAACTTATCACAAGTAAAGAGATTTCAGTCTTCACATTCACACCTAATGCACAGGCATATCGACCTAATTTGCTCCAAAGCACCAGCTTACCGCATATAAAAATGCCTAATAAGACCAATTCTTGAGCATACATGCACTGTTTGGTCACCCTATCATGTGCGTGATGTAAAAAAAACGTGAGTCTCTTCAAAGAAAAGCAATAAGATTTATTTACGGCAGGAACAGAAACTAAATGAAGCGTTTTCAGTGTTCTACGATTCAAGTGAGAAATGGCAAATTTAATTTCAAGAAAATCGTTGTCATGACTCTTACGACCAAAAAAAACCATTTAAATACACTTATAAAACAGCTCAAACAACTTATCACAAGTAAAGAGATTTCAGTCTTTGGGAGTAACATTCACACCTAATGCACAGGCATATCGACCTAATTTGCTCCAAAGCACAAGCTTACCGCATATAAAATGCCTAATAAGATCAATTCTAGAGCATACATACCCTGTTTGGTCACCCTATCATGTGAGTGATGTAAAAAAAAACCTGAGTCTCTTCAAAAAAAGCAATAAGATTTATTTACGGCAGCAAGAGAAACTAAATGAAGCGTTTTCAGTGTTCTGCGATTGAAGTGAGAAATGGCAAATTTAATTTCAAGAAAATCGTTGTCATGACACTTACGATCAAAAAAGAACCATTTAAATACACTTATAAAAAAGATCAAACAACTTATCACAAGTAAAGAGATTTCAGTCTTCACATTCACACCTAATGCACAGGCATATCGACCTAATTTGCTCCAAAGCACAAGCTTACCGCATATAAAAATGCCTAATAAGATCAATTCTAGAGCATAATACCCTGTTTGGTCACCCTATCATGTGAGTGATGTAAAAAAAACCTGAGTCTCTTCAAAGAAAAGCAATAAGATTTATTTACGGCAGGAAGAGAAACTAAATGAAGCGTTTTCAGTGTTCTGCGATTCAAGTGAGAAATGGCAAATTTAATTTCAAGAAAATCGTTGTCATGACACTTACGACCAAAAAAACCATTTAAATACACTTATAAAAACAGATCAAACAACTTATCACAAGTAAAGAGATTTCAGTATCTGGGAATAACACTCACACCTAATCCACAGGCATATCGACCTAATTTGCTCAAAAGCACAAGCTTACCGCATATAAAAATGCCTAATAAGACCAATTCTTGATCATGCATGCGCTGTTTGGTCACCCTATCATGTGCGTGATGTAAAAAAACCTGAGTCTCTTCAAAGAAAAGCAATAAGATTTATTTACGGCAGCAAGAGAAACTAAATGAAGCGTTTTCAGTGTTTTGCGATCGAAGTGAGAAATGGCAAATTTAATTTCAAAAAAATCGTTGTCATGACACGACCAAAAAAGAACAATTTAAATACACTTATAAAAACACATCAAACAACTTATCACAAGTAAAGAGATTTCAGTCTTCACATTCACACCTAATGCACAGGCATATCGACCTAATTTGCTCCAAAGCACCAGCTTACCGCATATAAAAATGCCTAATAAGACCAATTCTTGAGCATACATGCGCTGTTTGGTCACCATATCATGTGCGCGATGTAAAAAAACCTGAGTCTCTTCAAAGAAAAGCAATAAGATTTATTTACAGCAGCAAGAGAAACTAAATGAAGCGTTTTCAGTGTTCTGCGATTGAAGTGAAAAATGGCAAATTTAATTTCAAGAAAATCGTTGTCATGAAACTTACGACCAAAAAAGAACCATTTAAATACACTGATAAAAACAGATCCAACAACTTATCACAAGTAAAGAGATTTCAGTCTTCACATTCACACCTAATGCACAGGCATATCGACCTAATTTGCTCCAAAGCACCAGCTTACCGCATATAAGTATGCCTAATAAGACAAATTCTTGAGCATACATGCACTGTTTGGTCACCCTATTATGTGCGTGATGTAAAAAAAACGTGAGTCTCTTCAAAGAAAAGCAATAAGATTTATTTACGGCAGGAACAGAAACTAAATGAAGCGTTTTCAGTGTTCTGCGATTCAAGTGAGAAATGGCAAATTTAATTTCAAGAAAATCGTTGTCATGACACTTACGACCAAAAAAAACCATTTAAATACACTTATAAAAACAGCTCAAACAACTTATCACAAGTAAAGAGATTTCAGTCTTTGGGAGTAACATTCACACCTAATGCACAGGCATATCGACCTAATTTGCTCCAAAGCACAAGCTTACCGCATATAAAATGCCTAATAAGATCAATTCTAGAGCATACATGCCCTGTTTGGTCACCCTATCATGTGAGTGATGTAATAAAAACCTGAGTCTCTTCAAAAAAAGCAATAAGATTTATTTACGGCAGCAAGAGAAACTGAATGAAGCGTTTTCAGTGTTCTGCGATTCAAGTGAGAAATGGCAAATTTAATTTCAAGAAAATCGTTGTCATGAAACTTACGACCAAAAACGAACCATTTAAATACACTTATAAAAACAGATCAAACAACTTATCACAAGTAAAGAGATTTCAGTATCTGGGAGTAACATTCACACCTAATCCACAGGCATATCGACCTAATTTGCTCAAAAGCACAAGCTTACCGCATATAAAAATGCCTAATAAGACCAATTCTTGATCATACATGCGCTGTTTGGTCACCCTATCATGTGCGTGATGTAAAAAAACCTGAGTCTCTTCAAAGAAAAGCAATAAGATTTATTTACGGCAGCAAGAGAAACTAAATGAAGCGTTTTCAGTGTTCTGCGATTGAAGTGATAAATGGAAAATTTAATTTCAAGAAAATCGTCGACACTTACGACCAAAAAAGAACCATTTAAATACACTTATAAAAACAGATCAAACAACTTATCACAAGTAAAGAGATTTCAGTCTTCACATTCACACCGAATGCACAGGCATATCGACCTAATTTGCTCCAAAGCACAAGCTTACCGCATATGAATATGCCTAATAAGACCAATTCTTGAGCATACATGCACTGTTTGGTCACCCTATCATGTGCGTGATGTAAAAAAAACCTGAGTCTCTTCAAAGAAAAGCAATAAGATTTATTTACGGCAGGAAGAGAAACTAAATGAAGCGTTTTCAGTGTTCTGCGATTCAAGTGAGAAATGGCAAATTTAATTTCAAGAAAATCGTTGTCATGACACTTACGACCAAAAAAACCATTTAAATACACTTATAGAAACAGCTCAAACAACTTATCACAAGTAAAGAGATTTCAGTCTTTGGGAGTAACATTCACACCTAATGCACAGGCATATCGACCTAATTTGCTCCAAAGCACAAGCTTACCGCATATAAAAATGCCTAATAAGATCAATTCTAGAGCATAATACCCTGTTTGGTCACCCTATCATGTGAGTGATGTAAAAAAAACCTGAGTCTCTTCAAAAAAAGCAATAAGATTTATTTACGGCAGCAAGAAAAACTAAATGAAGCGCTTTCAGTGTTCTGCGATTCAAGTGAGAAATGGCAAATTTAATTTCAAGAAAATCGTTGTCATGACACTTACGACCAAAAACGAACCTTTTAAATACACTTATAAAAACAGATCAAACAACTTATCACAAGTAAAGAGATTTAAGTATCTGGGAATAACATTCACACCTAATCCACAGGCATATCGACCTAATTTGCTCAAAAGCACAAGCTTACCGCATATAAAAATGCCTAATAAGTCCAATTCTTGATCATACATGCGCTGTTTGGTCACCCTATCATGTGCGTGATGTAAAAAAACCTTGAGTCTCTTCAAAGAAAAGCAATAAGATTTATTTACGGCAGCAAGAGAAACTAAATGAAGCGTTTTCAGTGTTCTGCGATTGAAGTGATAAATGGCAAATTTAATTTCAAGAAAATCGTTGTCATGACACTTACGACCAAAAAAGAACCATTTAAATACACTTATAAAAACAGATCAAACAACTTATCACAAGTAAAGAGATTTCAGTATCTGGGAGTAACATTCACATCTAATGCACAGGCATATGACCTAATTTGCTCCAAAGCACAAGCTTACCGCATATAAAAATGCCTAATAAGATCAATTCTTGAGCATGCATGCGCTGTTTGGTCACCCTTTCATGTGCGTGATGTAAAAAAACCTGTGTCTCTTCAAAGAAAAGCAATAAGATTTAATTACAGCAGCAAGAGAAACTAAATGAAGCGTTTTCAGTGTTCTGCGATTGAAGTGAGAAATGGCAAATTTAATTTCAAGAAAATCGTTGTCATGAAACTTACGACCAAAAAAGAACCATTTAAATACGCTTATAAAAACAGATCAAACAACTTATCACAAGCAAAGAGATTTCAGTCTTCATATTCACACCTAATGCACAGGCATATCGACCTAATTTGCTCCAAAGCACAAGCTTACCGCATATAAATATGCCTAATAAGACAAATTCTTGAGCATACATGCACTGTTTGGTCACCCTATCATGTGCGTGATGTAAAAAAAACCTGGGTCTCTTCAAAGAAAAGCAATAAGATTTATTTACGGCAGGAACGGAAACTAAATGAAGCGTTTTCAGTGTTCTGCGATTCAAGTGAGAAATGGCAAATTTAATTTCAAGAAAATCGTTGTCATGACACTTACGACCAAAAAAAACCATTTAAATACACTTATAAAAACAGCTCAAACAACTTATCACAAGTAAAGAGATTTCAGTCTTTGGGAGCAACATTCACACCTAATGCACAGGCATATCGACCTAATTTGCTCCAAAGCACAAGCTTACCGCATATAAAAATGCCTAATAAGACCAATTCTTGAGCATGCATGCGCTGTTTGGTCACCCTTTCATGTGCGTGATGTAAAAAAAACCTGTGTCTCTTCAAAGAAAAGCAATAAGATTTATTTACAGCAGCAAGAGAAACTAAATGAAGCGTTTTCAGTGTTTTGCGATCGAAGTGAGAAATGGCAAATTTAATTTCAAAAAAATCGTTGTCATGACACGACCAAAAAAGAACAATTTATATACACTTATAAAAACACATCAAACAACTTATCACAAGTAAAGAGATTTCAGTCTTCACATTCACACCTAATGCACAGGCATATCGACCTAATTTGCTCCAAAAGCACCAGCTTACCGAATATAAAAATGCCTAATGAGACCAATTCTTGAGCATACATTCGCTGTTTGGTCACCCTATCATGTGCGTGATGTAAAAAAAACCTGAGTCTCTTCAGAGAAAAGCAATAAGATTTATTTACGGCAGCAAGAAAAACTAAATGAAGCGTTTTCAGTGTTCTGCGATTGAAGTGTGAAATGTCAAACTTAATTTCAAGAAAATCGTTGTCATGACACTTACGACCAAAAAAGAACCATTTAAATACACTTATAAAAACAGATCAAACAACTTATCACAAGTAAAGAGATTTCAGTGTTTGGGAGTAACATTCACACTTAATGCACAGGCATATCGACCTAATTTGCTCCAAAGCACAAGCTTACCGCATATAAATATGCCTAATAAGACAAATTCTTGAGCATACATGCACTGTTTGGTCACCCTATCATGTGCGTGATGTAAAAAAAACCTGAGTCTCTTCAAAGAAAAGCAATAAGATTTATTTACGGCAGGAACAGAAACTTAATGAAGCGTTTTCAGTGTTCTGCGATTCAAGTGAGAAATGGCAAATTTAATTTCAAGAAAATCGTTGTCATGACACTTACGACAAAAAACGAACCATTTAAATACACTTATAAAAACAGATCAAACAACTTATCACAAGTAAAGAGATTTCAGTATCTGGGAGTAACATTCACACCTAATCCACAGGCATATCGACCTAATTTGCTCAAAAGCACAAGTTTACCGCATATAAAAATGCCTAATAAGACCAATTCTTGATCATACATGCGCTGTTTTGTCACCCTATCATGTGCGTGATGTAAAAAAACCTGAGTCTCTTCAATGAAAAGCAATAAGATTTATTTACGGCAGCAAGAGAAACTAAATGAAGCGTTTTCAGTGTTCTGCGATTGAAGTGATAAATGGCGAATTTAATTTCAAGAAAATCGTTGTCATGACACTTACGACCAAAAAAGAAACGTTTAAATACACTTATAAAAACAGATCAAACAACTTATCACAAGTAAAGAGATTTCACTCTTCACATTCACACCTAATGCACAGGCATATCGACCTAATTTGCTCCAAAGCACAAGCTTACCGCATATAAAAATGCCTAATAAGAACAATTCTTGAGCATACATGCGCTGTTTGGTCCCCCTACATGTGCGTGATGTAAAAAAACCTGAGTCTCTTCTAAGAAAAGCAATAAGATTTATTTACGGCAGCAAGAGAAACTAAATGAAGCGTTTTCAGTGTTCTGCGATTGAAGTGAGAAATGGCAAATTTAATTTCAAGAAAATCGTTGTCATGACACTTACGACCAAAAAAGAACCATTTAAATACACTTATAAAAACAGATCAAACAACTTATCACAAGTAAAGAGATTTCAGTCTTCACATTCACACCTAATGCACAGGCATATCGACCTAATTTGCTCCAAAGCACAAGCTTACCGCATATAAATATGCCTAATAAGACCAATTCTTTAGCATACATGCACTGTTTGGTCACCCTATCATGTGCGTGATGTAAAAAAAACCTGAGTCTCTTCAAAGAAAAGCAATAAGATTTATTTACGGCAGGAAGAGAAACTAAATGAAGCGTTTTCAGTGTTCTGCGATTCAAGTGAGAAATGGCAAATTTATTTTCAAGAAAATCGTTGTCATGACACTTACGACCAAAAAAACCATTTAAATACACTTATAAAAACAGATCAAACAACTTATCACAAGTAAAGAGATTTCAGTATCTGGGAATAACATTCACACCTAATCCACAGGCATATCGACCTAATTTGCTCAAAAGCACAAGCTTACCGCATATAAAAATGCCTAATAAGACCAATTCTTGATCATACATGCGCTGTTTGGTCACCCTATCATGTGCGTGATGTAAAAAAACCTGAGTCTCTTCAAAGAAAAGCAATAAGATTTATTTACGGCAGCAAGAGAAACTAAATGAAGCGTTTTCAGTGTTTTGCGATCGAAGTGAGAAATGGCAAATTTAATTTCAAAAAAATCGTTGTCATGACACGACCAAAAAAGAACAATTTAAATACACTTATAAAAACACATCAAACAACTTATCACAAGTAAAGAGATTTCAGTCTTCACATTCACACCTAATGCACAGGCATATCGACCTAATTTGCTCCAAAGCACCAGCTTACCGCATATAAAAATGCCTAATAAGACCAATTCTTGAGCATACATGCACTGTTTGGTCACCCTATCATGTGCGTGATGTAAAAAAAACGTGAGTCTCTTCAAAGAAAAGCAATAAGATTTATTTACGGCAGGAACAGAAACTAAATGAAGCGTTTTCAGTGTTCTACGATTCAAGTGAGAAATGGCAAATTTAATTTCAAGAAAATCGTTGTCATGACTCTTACGACCAAAAAAAACCATTTAAATACACTTATAAAACAGCTCAAACAACTTATCACAAGTAAAGAGATTTCAAAAGAAAACATTCGACAGAAGTCTGTCTGGTTGGGAAATTTAATGTTAGGAGAAGGTAAGTGACGCCAACCAAGTAAAATACAGGAAAAACACGACGTTTCGGGACCGGCTCGGCCCCTTCTTCACGGTGTGACTACGGGCGAGCGCAGCTTGGCTTTTTAAGCCCCTGTGTGGAGGACCTGCGGGTCAATGGCCGCAGCCCATGGACGTAGGATGAGGGGAGAGTCCCCAGGGAACGATTAACATTCTCTCGTGTTTGCTGTATGTGCCACGACTCGAGTAGAAGCCTCCTGCGTGGGTTAGCTTCCGTTTCCAATACAATGGTGCTGTCGAAGTCAATTGGGTGGTCACACCCTTCACAGTGTTCGGCCACGGCGCTGCGTTGACGATTCATGTGACGGACGTCCGCTTTGTGTTGGTTCATCCTTTCCGCGAAGTTCTTCGTTTCCCCTATGTACGACGCCGGGCAGACGGAACACGGAATTTTGTACACGACGCCCTGGGCCTTTTCTCTGGGCTGCCGGTTTTTTGGGCGGGGGAGAAGGCGACCGATAGTGCTGGTCGGTTTGTGCGTTGTCAGCACCCCTTCTTTTCCGAGAATGCGACCGAGCGTCTCGCTCACGCCTCTCACGTAGGGGATGCAAACACGTTTCCGCTTCTGGCATGCGTCTGAGGAAATAATAGACCGGATTTTGTTTTGCCTTTCTTGCTTCCTGATAATGCGCCGGATGAATGAGCTTGGGTAGCCGTTCTTTTGGAGGTCAGAAATGACTCGGTTCTTCTCCTTCCTTTTATCTTCACTTGAGGAACATATGGAGTCGGCTCTCTTCAGTAATGACGTCACGACAGATGCTTTGTGCGGGATGGGATGGTTCGAATCGAAATGTAGGTACCGTCCTGTGTGGGTTGGCTTCCTGTGCACCGAGGACTGCAGGCCTTTGTCGTGCCTTGTAAGTAGGACATCCAGAAAAGGCAGGCTGCCCTGCTGTTCATGTTCAACAGTAAATTGTATGGCCGGTTCAACTGAATTTAGATGACTCTGGAGGTTTTCTATCTCTGAGGTTTTCACCACACAAAAGCAGTCGTCTACATAACGGAGGAATAACTTTGGCTTGGGATTAAAGGAGGAGAGGGCCCGGCTTTCGACGTCCTCCATGGTTAGGTTAGCCACTGTGACTGAAATTGATGCCCCCATAGCAGTTCCGGTTTTTTGCTTGAAAAGTTCTCCGTTGCTATTCTCCGGAACTGCTATGGGGGCATCAATTTCAGTCACAGTGGCTAACCTAACCATGGAGGACGTCGAAAGCCGGGCCCTCTCCTCCTTTAATCCCAAGCCAAAGTTATTCCTCCGTTATGTAGACGACTGCTTTTGTGTGGTGAAAACCTCAGAGATAGAAAACCTCCAGAGTCATCTAAATTCAGTTGAACCGGCCATACAATTTACTGTTGAACATGAACAGCAGGGCAGCCTGCCTTTTCTGGATGTCCTACTTACAAGGCACGACAAAGGCCTGCAGTCCTCGGTGCACAGGAAGCCAACCCACACAGGACGGTACCTACATTTCGATTCGAACCATCCCATCCCGCACAAAGCATCTGTCGTGACGTCATTACTGAAGAGAGCCGACTCCATATGTTCCTCAAGTGAAGATAAAAGGAAGGAGAAGAACCGAGTCATTTCTGACCTCCAAAAGAACGGCTACCCAAGCTCATTCATCCGGCGCATTATCAGGAAGCAAGAAAGGCAAAACAAAATCCGGTCTATTATTTCCTCAGACGCATGCCAGAAGCGGAAACGTGTTTGCATCCCCTACGTGAGAGGCGTGAGCGAGACGCTCGGTCGCATTCTCGGAAAAGAAGGGGTGCTGACAACGCACAAACCGACCAGCACTATCGGTCGCCTTCTCCCCCGCCCAAAAAACCGGCAGCCCAGAGAAAAGGCCCAGGGCGTCGTGTACAA
Organism: Amblyomma mixtum; assembly: GCF_055824585.1. NCBI lineage: Eukaryota > Metazoa > Arthropoda > Arachnida > Ixodida > Ixodidae > Amblyomma > Amblyomma mixtum. Next base: position 201,936,587 of record NC_143016.1, read on the forward strand.
AATTCCGTGTTCCGTCTGCCCGGCGTCGTACATAGGGGAAACGAAGAACTTCGCGGAAAGGATGAACCAACACAAAGCGGACGTCCGTCACATGAATCGTCAACGCAGCGCCGTGGCCGAACACTGTGAAGGGTGTGACCACCCAATTGACTTCGACAGCACCATTGTATTGGAAACGGAAGCTAACCCACGCAGGAGGCTTCTACTCGAGTCGTGGCACATACAGCAAACACGAGAGAATGTTAATCGTTCCCTGGGGACTCTCCCCTCATCCTACGTCCATGGGCTGCGGCCATTGACCCGCAGGTCCTCCACACAGGGGCTTAAAAAGCCAAGCTGCGCTCGCCCGTAGTCACACCGTGAAGAAGGGGCCGAGCCGGTCCCGAAACGTCGTGTTTTTCCTGTATTTTACTTGGTTGGCGTCACTTACCTTCTCCTAAAAGAGATTTCAGTCTTTGGGAGTAACATTCACACCTAATGCACAGGCATATCGACCTAATTTGCTCCAAAGCACAAGCTTACCGCATATAAAATGCCTAATAAGATCAATTCTACAGCATACATGCCCTGTTTGGTCACCCTATCATGTGAGTGATGTAATAAAAACCTGAGTCTCTTCAAAAAAAGGAATAAGATTTATTTACGGCAGCAAGAGAAACTAAATGAAGCGTTTTCAGTGTTTTGCGATCGAGGTGAGAAATGGCAAATTTAATTTCAAAAAAATCGTTGTCATGACACTTACGACCAAAAACGAACCATTTAAATAGACTTATAAAAACAGATCAAACAACTTATCACAAGTAAAGAGATTTCAGTATCTGGGAGTAACATTCACACCTAATCCACAGGCATATCGACCTAATTTGCTCAAAAGCACAAGCTTACCGCATATAAAAATGCCTAATAAGACCAATTCTTGATCATACATGCGCTGTTTGGTCACCCTATCATGTGCGTGATGTAAAAAAACCTGAGTCTCTTCAAAGAAAAGCAATAAGATTTATTTACGGCAGCAAGAGAAACTAAATGAAGCGTTTTCAGTGTTTTGCGATCGAAGTGAGAAATGGCAAATTTAATTTCAAAAAAATCGTTGTCATGACACGACCAAAAAAGAACAATTTAAATACACTTATAAAAACACATCAAACAACTTATCACAAGTAAAGAGATTTCAGTCTTCACATTCACACCTAATGCACAGGCATATCGACCTAATTTGCTCCAAAGCACAAGCTTACCTCATATAAAAATGCCTAATATGACCAATTCTTGATCATGCATGCCCTGTTTGGTCACCCTATCATGTGAGTGATGTAAAAAAACCTGAGTCTCTTCAAAAAAAGGAATAAGATTTATTTACGGCAGCAAGAGAAACTAAATGAAGCGTTTTCAGTGTTCTGCGATTCAAGTGAGAAATGGCAAATTTAATTTCAAGAAAATCGTTGTCATGAAACTTACGACCAAAAACGAACCATTTAAATACACTTATAAAAACAGATCAAACAACTTATCACAAGTAAAGAGATTTCAGTATCTGGGAGTAACATTCACACCTAATCCACAGGCATATCGACCTAATTTGCTCAAAAGCACAAGCTTACCTCATATAAAAATGCCTAATAAGACCAATTCTTGATCATACATGCGCTGTTTGGTCACCCTATCATGTGCGTGATGTAAAAAAACCTGAGTCTCTTCAAAGAAAAGCAATAAGATTTATTTAAGGCAGCAAGAGAAACTAAATGAAGCGTTTTCAGTGTTCTGCGATTGAAGTGATAAATGGAAAATTTAATTTCAAGAAAATCGTCGACACTTACGACCAAACAAGAACCATTTAAATACACTTATAAAAACAGATCAAACAACTTATCACAAGTAAAGAGATTTCAGTCTTCACATTCACACCGAATGCACAGGCATATCGACCTAATTTGCTCCAAAGCACAAGCTTACCGCATATAAATATGCCTAATAAGACCAATTCTTGAGCATACATGCACTGTTTGGTCACCCTATCATGTGCGTGATGTAAAAAAAAACCTCAGTCTCTTCAAAGAAAAGCAATAAGATTTATTTACGGCAGGAAGAGAAACTAAATGAAGCGTTTTCAGTGTTCTGCGATTCAAGTGAGAAATGGCAAATTTAATTTCAAGAAAATCGTTGTCATGACACTTACGACCAAAAAAACCATTTAAATACACTTATAGAAACAGCTCAAACAACTTATCACAAGTAAAGAGATTTCAGTCTTTGGGAGTAACATTCACACCTAATGCACAGGCATATCGACCTAATTTGCTCCAAAGCACAAGCTTACCGCATATAAAATGCCTAATAAGATCAATTCTAGAGCATACATGCCCTGTTTGGTCACCCTATCATGTGAGTGATGTAATAAAAACCTGAGTCTCTTCAAAAAAAGCAATAAGATTTATTTACGGCAGCAAGAGAAACTAAATGAAGCGTTTTCACTGTTCTGCGATTGAAGTGAGAAATGGCAAAATTAATTTCAAGAAAATCGTCATGAAACTTACGACCAAAAAAGAACCATTTAAATACACTTATAAAAAGAGATCAAACAACTTATCACAAGTAAAGAGATTTAAGTATCTGGGAATAACATTCACACCTAATCCACAGGCATATCGACCTAATTTGCTCAAAAGCACAAGCTTACCGCATGTAAAAATGCCTAATAAGACCAATTCTTGATCATACATGCGCTGTTTGGTCACCCTATCATGTGCGTGATGTAAAAAAACCTGAGTCTCTTCAAAGAAAAGCAATAAGATTTATTTACGGCAGCAAGAGAAACTAAATGAAGCGTTTTCAGTGTTCTGCGATTGAAGTGATAAATGGCAAATTTAATTTCAAGAATATCGTTGTCATGACACTTACGACCAAAAAAGAACCATTTAAATACACTTATAAAAACAGATCAAACAACTTATCACAAGTAAAGAGATTTCAGTCTTCACATTCACACCTAATGCACAGGCATATCGACCTAATTTGCTCCAAAGCACAAGCTTACCGCATATAAATATGCCTAATAAGACCAATTCTTGAGCATACATGCACTGTTTGGTCACCCTATCATGTGCTTGATGTAAAAAAAACCTGAGTCTCTTCAAAGAAAAGCAATAAGATTTATTTACGGCAGGAACCGAAACTAAATGAAGCGTTTTCAGTGTTCTGCGATTCAAGTGAGAAATGGCAAATTTAATTTCAAGAAAATCGTTGTCATGACACTTACGACCAAAAAAAACCATTTAAATACACTTATAAAAACAGCTCAAACAACTTATCACAAGTAAAGAGATTTCAGTCTTTGGGAGTAACATTCACACCTAATGCACAGGCATATCGACCTAATTTGCTCCAAAGCACAAGCTTACCGCATATAAAATGCCTAATAAGATCAATTCTAGAGCATACATGCCCTGTTTGGTCACCCTATCATGTGAGTGATGTAATAAAAACCTGAGTCTCTTCAAAAAAAGCAATAAGATTTATTTACGGCAGCAAGAGAAACTAAATGAAGCGTTTTCAGTGTTCTGCGATTCAAGTGAGAAATGGCAAATTTAATTTCAAGAAAATCGTTGTCATGACACTTACGACCAAAAACGAACCATTTAAATACACTTATAAAAACAGATCAAACAACTTATCACAAGTAAAGAGATTTCAGTATCTGGGAGTAACATTCACACCTAATCCACAGGCATATCGACCTAATTTGCTCAAAAGCACAAGCTTACCGCATATAAAAATGCCTAATAAGACCAATTCTTGATCATACATGCGCTGTTTGGTCACCCTATCATGTGCGTGATGTAAAAAAACCTGAGTCTCTTCAAAGAAAAGCAATAAGATTTATTTACGGCAGCAAGAGAAACTAAATGAAGCGTTTTCAGTGTTCTGCGATTGAAGTGATAAATGGCGAATTTAATTTCAAGAAAATCGTTGTCATGACACTTACGACCAAAAAAGAACCGTTTAAATACACTTATAAAAACAGATCAAACAACTTATCACAAGTAAAGAGATTTCATTCTTCACATTCACACCTAATGCACAGGCATATCGACCTAATTTTCTCCAAAGCACAAGCTTACCGCATATAAAAATGCCTAATAAGAACAATTCTTGAGCATACATGCGCTGTTTGGTCCCCCTACATGTGCGTGATGTAAAAAAACCTGAGTCTCTTCTAAGAAAAGCAATAAGATTTATTTACGGCAGGAAGAGAAACTAAATGAAGCGTTTTCAGTGTTCTGGGATTCAAGTGAGAAATGGCAAATTTAATTTCGAGAAAATCGTTGTCATGACACTTACGACCAAAAAAACCATTTAAATACACTTATATAAACAGATCAAACAACTTATCACAAGTAAAGAGATTTCAGTCTTTGGGAGTAACATTCACACCTAATGCACAGGCATATCGACCTAATTTGCTCCAAAGCACAAGCTTACCGCATATAAAAATGCCTAATAAGATCAATTCTAGAGCATACATACCCAGTTTGGTCACCCTATCATGTGAGTGATGTAAAAAAAACCTGAGTCTCTTCAAAAAAAGCAATAAGATTTATTTACGGCAGCAAGAGAAACTAAATGAAGCGTTTTCAGTGTTCTGCGATTGAAGTGAGAAATGGCAAATTTAATTTCAAGAAAATCGTTGTCATGACACTTACGACCAAAAAAGAACCATTTAAATACACTTATAAAAAAGATCAAACAACTTATCACAAGTAAAGAGATTTCAGTCCTCACATTCACACCTAATGCACAGGCATATCGACCTAATTTGCTCCAAAGCACAAGCTTACCGCATATAAAAATGCCTAATAAGAACAATTCTTGAACATACATGCGGTGTTTGGTCCCCCTACATGTGCGTGATGTAAAAAAACCTGAGTCTCTTCTAAGAAAAGCAATTATATTTATTTACGGCAGCAAGAGAAACTAAATGAAGCGTTTTCAGTGTTCTGCGATTGAAGTGAGAAATGGCAAATTTAATTTCAAGAAAATCGTTGTCATGACACTTACGACCAAAAAAGAACCATTTAAATACACTTATAAAAACAGATCAAACAACTTATCACAATAAAGAGATTTCAGTCTTCACATTCACACCTAATGCACAGGCATATCGACCTAATTTGCTCCAAAGCACAAGCTTACCGCATATAAATATGCCTAATAAGACCAATTCTTGAGCATACATGCACTGTTTGGTCACCCTATCATGTGCGTCATGTAAAAAAAACCTGAGTCTCGTCAAAGAAAAGCAATAAGATTTATTTACGGCAGGAAGAGAAACTAAATGAAGCGTTTTCAGTGTTCTGCGATTCAAGTGAGAAATGGCAAATTTAATTTCAAGAAAATCGTTGTCATGACACTTACGACCAAAAAAACCATTTAAATACCCTTATAAAAACAGATCAAACAACTTATCACAAGTAAAGAGATTTCAGTATCTGGGAATAACATTCACACCTAATCCACAGGCATATCGACCTAATTTGCTCAAAAGCACAAGCTTACCGCATATAAAAATGCCTAATAAGACCAATTCTTGATCATGCATGCGCTGTTTGGTCACCCTATCATGTGCGTGATGTAAAAAAACCTGAGTCTCTTCAAAGAAAAGCAATAAGATTTATTTACGGCAGCAAGAGAAACTAAATGAAGCGTTTTCAGTGTTCTGCGATCGAAGTGAGAAATGGCAAATTTAATTTTAAAAAAATCGTTGTCATGACACGACCAAAAAAGAACAATTTAAATACACTTATAAAAACACATCAAACAACTTATCACAAGTAAAGAGATTTCAGTCTTTGGGAGTAACATTCACACCTAATGCACAGGCATATCGACCTAATTTGCTCCAAAGCACAAGCTTACCGCATATAAAATGCCTAATAAGATCAATTCTAGAGCATACATGCCCTGTTTGGTCACCCTATCATGTGAGTGATGTAATAAAAACCTGAGTCTCTTCAAAAAAAGCAATAAGATTTATTTACGGCAGCAAGAGAAACTAAAAGAAGCGTTTTCAGTGTTCTGCGATTCAAGTGAGAAATGGCAAATTTAATTTCAAGAAAATCGTTGTCATGAAACTTACGACCAAAAACGAACCATTTAAATACACTTATAAAAACAGATCAAACAACTTATCACAAGTAAAGAGATCTCAGTATCTGGGAGTAACATTCACACCTAATCCACAGGCATATCGACCTAATTTGCTCAAAAGCACAAGCTTACCCCATATAAAAATGCCTAATAAGACCAATTCTTGATCATACATGCGCTGTTTGGTCACCCTATCATGTGCGTGATGTAAAAAAACCTGAGTGTCTTCAAAGAAAAGCAATAAGATTTATTTACGGCAGCAAGAGAAACTAAATGAAGCGTTTTCAGTGTTCTGCGATTGAAGTGATAAATGGAAAATTTAATTTCAAGAAAATCGTCGACACTTACGACCAAAAAAGAACCATTTAAATACACTTATAAAAACAGATCAAACAACTTATCACAAGTAAAGAGATTTCAGTCTTCACATTCACACCGAATGCACAGGCATATCGACCTAATTTGCTCCAAAGCACAAGCTTACCGCATATAAATATGCCTAATAAGACCAATTCTTGAGCATACATGCACTGTTTGGTCACCCTATCATGTGCGTGATGTAAAAAAAACCTGAGTCTCTTCAAAGAAAAGCAATAAGATTTATTTACGGCAGGAAGAGAAACTAAATGAAGCGTTTTCAGTGTTCTGCGATTCAAGTGAGAAATGGCAAATTTAATTTCAAGAAAATCGTTGTCATGACACTTACGACCAAAAAAACCATTTAAATACACTTATAGAAACAGCTCAAACAACATATCACAAGTAAAGAGATTTCAGTCTTTGGGAGTAACATTCACACCTAATCCACAGGCATATCGACCTAATTTGCTCAAAAGCACAAGCTTACCGCATATAAAAATGCCTAATAAGACCAATTCTTGATCATGCATGCGCTGTTTGGTCACCCTATCATGTGCGTGATGTAAAAAAACCTGAGTCTCTTCAAAGAAAAGCAATAAGATTTATTTACGGCAGCAAGAGAAACTAAATGAAGCGTTTTCAGTGTTTTGCGATCGAAGTGAGAAATGGCAAATTTAATTTCAAAAAAATCGTTGTCATGACACGACCAAAAAAGAACAATTTAAATACACTTATAAAAACACATCAAACAACTTATCACAAGTAAAGAGATTTCAGTCTTCACATTCACACCTAATGCACAGGCATATCGACCTAATTTGCTCAAAAGCACAAGCTTACCGCATATAAGAATGCCTAATAAGACAAATTCTTGAGCATACATGCACTGTTTGGTCACCCTATTATGTGCGTGATGTAAAAAAACCTGAGTCTCTTCAAAGAAAAGCAATAAGATTTATTTACGGCAGGAAAAGAAACTAAATGAAGCGTTTTCAGTGTTCTGCGATTCAAGTGAGAAATGGCAAATTTAATTTCAAGAAAATCGTTGTCATGACACTTACGACCAAAAAAAAACCATTTAAATACACTTATAAAAACAGCTCAAACAACTTATCACAAGTAAAGAGATTTCAGTCTTTGGGAGTAACATTCACACCTAATGCACAGGCATATCGACCTAATTTTCTCCAAAGCACAAGCTTACCGCATATAAAATGCCTAATAAGATCAATTCTAGAGCATACATGCCCTGTTTGGTCACCCTATCATGTGAGTGATGTAATAAAAACCTGAGTCTCTTCAAAAAAAGCAATAAGATTTATTTACGGCAGCAAGAGAAACTAAATGACGCGTTTTCAGTGTTCTGCGATTCAAGTGAGAAATGGCAAATTTAATTTCAAGAAAATCGTTGTCATGAAACTTACGACCAAAAACGAACCATTTAAATACACTTATAAAAACAGATCAAACAACTTATCACAAGTAAAGAGATTTCAGTATCTGGGAGTAACATTCACACCTAATCCACAGGCATATCGACCTAATTTGCTCAAAAGCACAAGCTTACCCCATATAAAAATGCCTAATAAGACCAATTCTTGATCATACATGCGCTGTTTGGTCACCCTATCATGTGCGTGATGTAAAAAAACCTGAGTGTCTTCAAAGAAAAGCAATAAGATTTATTTACGGCAGCAAGAGAAACTAAATGAAGCGTTTTCAGTGTTCTGCGATTGAAGTGATAAATGGAAAATTTAATTTCAAGAAAATCGTCGACACTTACGACCAAAAAAGAACCATTTAAATACACTTATAAAAACAGATCAAACAACTTATCACAAGTAAAGAGATTTCAGTCTTCACATTCACACCGAATGCACAGGCATATCGACCTAATTTGCTCCAAAGCACAAGCTTACCGCATATAAATATGCCTAATAAGACCAATTCTTGAGCATACATGCACTGTTTGGTCACCCTATCATGTGCGTGATGTAAAAAAAACCTGAGTCTCTTCAAAGAAAAGCAATAAGATTTATTTACGGCAGGAAGAGAAACTAAATGAAGCGTTTTCAGTGTTCTGCGATTCAAGTGAGAAATGGCAAATTTAATTTCAAGAAAATCGTTGTCATGACACTTACGACCAAAAAAACCATTTAAATACACTTATAGAAACAGCTCAAACAACTTATCACAAGTAAAGAGATTTCAGTCTTTGGGAGTAACATTCACACCTAATGCACAGGCATATCGACATAATTTGCTCCAAAGCACAAGCTTACCGCATATAAAAATGCCTAATAAGATCAATTCTAGAGCATACATACCCTGTTTGGTCACCCTATCATGTGAGTGATGTAAAAAAAACCTGAGTCTCTTCAAAAAAAGCAATAAGATTTATTTACGGCAGCAAGAGAAACTAAATGAAGCGCTTTCAGTGTTCTGCGATTCAAGTGAGAAATGGCAAATTTAATTTCAAGAAAATCGTTGTCATGACACTTACGACAAAAAAAAACCATTTAAATACACTTATAAAAACAGCTCAAACAACTTATCACAAGTAAAGAGATTTCAGTCTTTGGGAGTAACATTCACACCTAATGCACAGGCATATCGACCTAATTTGCTCCAAAGCACAAGCTTACCGCATATAAAATGCCTAATAAGATCAATTCTAGAGCATACATGCCCTGTTTGGTCACCCTATCATGTGAGTGATGTAATAAAAACCTGAGTCTCTTCAAAAAAAGCAATAAGATTTATTTACGGCAGCAAGAGAAACTAAATGAAGCGTTTTCAGTGTTCTGCGATTCAAGTGAGAAATGGCAAATTTAATTTCAAGAAAATCGTTGTCATGAAACTTACGACCAAAAACGAACCATTTAAATACACTTATAAAAACAGATCAAACAACTTATCACAAGTAAAGAGATTTCAGTATCTGGGAATAACATTCACACCTAATCCACAGGCATATCGACCTAATTTGCTCAAAAGCACAAGCTTACCGCATATAAAAATGCCTAATAAGACCAATTCTTGATCATACATGCGCTGTTTGGTCACCCTATCATGTGCGTGATGTAAAAAAACCTGAGTCTCTTCAAAGAAAAGCAATAAGATTTATTTACGGCAGCAAGAGAAACTAAATGAAGCGTTTTCAGTGTTCTGCGATTGAAGTGATAAATGGAAAATTTAATTTCAAGAAAATCGTCGACACTTACGACCAAAAAAGAACCATTTAAATACACTTATAAAAACAGATCAAACAACTTATCACAAGTAAAGAGATTTCAGTCTTCACATTCACACCGAATGCACAGGCATATCGACCTAATTTGCTCCAAAGCACAAGCTTACCGCATATAAATATGCCTAATAAGACCAATTCTTGAGCATACATGCACTGTTTGGTCACCCTATCATGTGCGTGATGTAAAAAAAACCTGAGTCTCTTCAAAGAAAAGCAATAAGATTTATTTACGGCAGGAAGAGAAACTAAATGAAGCGTTTTCAGTGTTCTGCGATTCAAGTGAGAAATGGCAAATTTAATTTCAAGAAAATCGTTGTCATGACACTTACGACCAAAAAAACCATTTAAATACACTTATAGAAACAGCTCAAACAACTTATCACAAGTAAAGAGATTTCAGTCTTTGGGAGTAACATTCACACCTAATGCACAGGCATATCGACCTAATTTGCTCCAAAGCACAAGCTTACCGCATATAAAAATGCCTAATAAGATCAATTCTAGAGCATACATACCCTGTTTGGTCACCCTATCATGTGAGTGATGTAAAAAAAACCTGAGTCTCTTCAAAAAAAGCAATAAGATTTATTTACGGCAGCAAGAGAAACTAAATGAAGCGCTTTCAGTGTTCTGCGATTCAAGTGAGAAATGGCAAATTTAATTTCAAGAAAATCGTTGTCATGACACTTACGACCAAAAACGAACCTTTTAAATACACTTATAAAAACAGATCAAACAACTTATCACAAGTAAATAGATTTAAGTATCTGGGAATAACATTCACACCTAATCCACAGGCATATCGACCTAATTTGCTCAAAAGCACAAGCTTACCGCATATAAAAATGCCTAATAAGACCAATTCTTGATCATACATGCGCTGTTTGGTCACCCTATCAAGTGCGTGATGTAAAAAAACCTGAGTCTCTTCAAAGAAAAGCAATAAGATTTATTTACGGCAGCAAGAGAAACTAAATGAAGCGTTTTCAGTGTTCTGCGATTGAAGTGATAAATGGCAAATTTAATTTCAAGAAAATCGTTGTCATGACACTTACGACCAAAAAAGAACCATTTAAATACACTTATAAAAACAGATCAAACAACTTATCACAAGTAAAGAGATTTCAGTATCTGGGAGTAACATTCACATCTAATGCACAGGCATATGACCTAATTTGCTCCAAAGCACAAGCTTACCGCATATAAATATGCCTAATAAGACCAATTCTTGAGCATACATGCACTGTTTGGTCACCCTATCATGTGCGTGATGTAAAAAAAACCTGAGTCTCTTCAAAGAAAAGCAATAAGATTTATTTACGGCAGGAACGGAAACTAAATGAAGCGTTTTCAGTGTTCTGCGATTCAAGTGAGAAATGGCAAATTTAATTTCAAGAAAATCGTTGTCATGACACTTACGACCAAAAAAAACCATTTAAATACACTTATAAAAACAGCTCAAACAACTTATCACAAGTAAAGAGATTTCAGTCTTTGGGAGCAACATTCACACCTAATGCACAGGCATATCGACCTAATTTGCTCCAAAGCACAAGCTTACCGCATATAAAAATGCCTAATAAGACCAATTCTTGAGCATGCATGCGCTGTTTGGTCACCCTTTCATGTGCGTGATGTAAAAAAACCTGTGTCTCTTCAAAGAAAAGCAATAAGATTTATTTACGGCAGCAAGAGAAACTAAATGAAGCGTTTTCAGTGTTCTGCGATTGAAGTGATAAATGGAAAATTTAATTTCAAGAAAATCGTCGACACTTACGACCAAAAAAGAACCATTTAAATACACTTATAAAAACAGATCAAACAACTTATCACAAGTAAAGAGATTTCAGTCTTCACATTCACACCGAATGCACAGGCATATCGACCTAATTTGCTCCAAAGCACAAGCTTACCGCATATAAATATGCCTAATAAGACCAATTCTTGAGCATACATGCACTGTTTGGTCACCCTATCATGTGCGTGATGTAAAAAAAACCTGAGTCTCTTCAAAGAAAAGCAATAAGATTTATTTACGGCAGGAAGAGAAACTAAATGAAGCGTTTTCAGTGTTCTGCGATTCAAGTGAGAAATGGCAAATTTAATTTCAAGAAAATCGTTGTCATGACACTTACGACCAAAAAAACCATTTAAATACACTTATAGAAACAGCTCAAACAACTTATCACAAGTAAAGAGATTTCAGTCTTTGGGAGTAACATTCACACCTAATGCACAGGCATATCGACCTAATTTGCTCCAAAGCACAAGCTTACCGCATATAAAAATGCCTAATAAGATCAATTCTAGAGCATACATACCCTGTTTGGTCACCCTATCATGTGAGTGATGTAAAAAAAACCTGAGTCTCTTCAAAAAAAGCAATAAGATTTATTTACGGCAGCAAGAGAAACTAAATGAAGCGCTTTCAGTGTTCTGCGATTCAAGTGAGAAATGGCAAATTTAATTTCAAGAAAATCGTTGTCATGACACTTACGACCAAAAACGAACCTTTTAAATACACTTATAAAAACAGATCAAACAACTTATCACAAGTAAATAGATTTAAGTATCTGGGAATAACATTCACACCTAATCCACAGGCATATCGACCTAATTTGCTCAAAAGCACAAGCTTACCGCATATAAAAATGCCTAATAAGACCAATTCTTGATCATACATGCGCTGTTTGGTCACCCTATCAAGTGCGTGATGTAAAAATCCTGAGTCTCTTCAAAGAAAAGCAATAAGATTTATTTACGGCAGCAAGAGAAACTAAATGAAGCCTTTTCAGTGTTCTGCGATTGAAGTGATAAATGGCAAATTTAATTTCAAGAAAATCGTTGTCATGACACTTACGACCAAAAAAGAACCATTTAAATACACTTATAAAAACAGATCAAACAACTTATCACAAGTAAAGAGATTTCAGTATCTGGGAGTAACATTCACATCTAATGCACAGGCATATGACCTAATTTGCTCCAAAGCACAAGCTTACCGCATATAAAAATGCCTAATAAGATCAATTCTTGAGCATGCATGCGCTGTTTGGTCACCCTTTCATGTGCGTGATGTAAAAAAACCTGTGTCTCTTCAAAGAAAAGCAATAAGATTTAATTACAGCAGCAAGAGAAACTAAATGAAGCGTTTTCAGTGTTCTGCGATTGAAGTGAGAAATGGCAAATTTAATTTCAAGAAAATCGTTGTCATGAAACTTACGACCAAAAAAGAACCATTTAAATACACTTATAAAAACAGATCAAACAACTTATCACAAGCAAAGAGATTTCAGTCTTCACATTCACACCTAATGCACAGGCATATCGACCTAATTTGCTCCAAAGCACAAGCTTACCGCATATAAATATGCCTAATAAGACAAATTCTTGAGCATACATGCACTGTTTGGTCACCCTATCATGTGCGTGATGTAAAAAAAACCTGAGTCTCTTCAAAGAAAAGCAATAAGATTTATTTACGGCAGGAACGGAAACTAAATGAAGCGTTTTCAGTGTTCTGCGATTCAAGTGAGAAATGGCAAATTTAATTTCAAGAAAATCGTTGTCATGACACTTACGACCAAAAAAAACCATTTAAATACACTTATAAAAACAGCTCAAACAACTTATCACAAGTAAAGAGATTTCAGTCTTTGGGAGCAACATTCACACCTAATGCACAGGCATATCGACCTAATTTGCTCCAAAGCACAAGCTTACCGCATATAAAAATGCCTAATAAGACCAATTCTTGAGCATGCATGCGCTGTTTGGTCACCCTTTCATGTGCGTGATGTAAAAAAACCTGTGTCTCTTCAAAGAAAAGCAATAAGATTTATTTACAGCAGCAAGAGAAACTAAATGAAGCGTTTTCAGTGTTTTGCGATCGAAGTGAGAAATGGCAAATTTAATTTCAAAAAAATCGTTGTCATGACACGACCAAAAAAGAACAATTTATATACACTTATAAAAACACATCAAACAACTTATCACAAGTAAAGAGATTTCAGTCTTCACATTCACACCTAATGCACAGGCATATCGACCTAATTTGCTCCAAAGCACCAGCTTACCGAATATAAAAATGCCTAATGAGACCAATTCTTGAGCATACATTCGCTGTTTGGTCACCCTATCATGTGCGTGATGTAAAAAAACCTGAGTCTCTTCAGAGAAAAGCAATAAGATTTATTTACGGCAGCAAGAAAAACTAAATAAAGCGTTTTCAGTGTTCTGCGATTGAAGTGTGAAATGTCAAATTTAATTTCAAGAAAATCGTTGTCATGACACTTACGACCAAGAAAGAACCATTTAAATACACTTATAAAAACAGATCAAACAACTTATCACAAGTAAAGAGATTTCAGTGTTTGGGAGTAACATTCACACTTAATGCACAGGCATATCGACCTAATTTGCTCCAAAGCACAAGCTTACCGCATATAAATATGCCTAATAAGACAAATTCTTGAGCATACATGCACTGTTTGGTCACCCTATCATGTGCGTGATGTAAAAAAAACCTGAGTCTCTTCAAAGAAAAGCAATAAGATTTATTTACGGCAGGAACAGAAACTAAATGAAGCGTTTTCAGTGTTCTGCGATTCAAGTGAGAAATGGCAAATTTAATTTCAAGAAAATCGTTGTCATGACACTTACGACCAAAAACGAACCATTTAAATACACTTATAAAAACAGATCAAACAACTTATCACAAGTAAAGAGATTTCAGTATCTGGGAGTAACATTCACACCTAATCCACAGGCATATCGACCTAATTTGCTCAAAAGCACAAGCTTACCGCATATAAAAATGCCTAATAAGACCAATTCTTGATCATACATGCGCTGTTTTGTCACCCTATCATGTGCGTGATGTAAAAAAACCTGAGTCTCTTCAATGAAAAGCAATAAGATTTATTTACGGCAGCAAGAGAAACTAAATGAAGCGTTTTCAGTGTTCTGCGATTGAAGTGATAAATGGCGAATTTAATTTAAAGAAAATCGTTGTCATGACACTTACGACCAAAAAAGAAACGTTTAAATACACTTATAAAAACAGATCAAACAACTTATCACAAGGAAAGAGATTTCAGTCTTCACATTCACACCTAATGCACAGGCATATCGACCTAATTTGCTCCAAAGCACAAGCTTACCGCATATAAAAATGCCTAATAAGAACAATTCTTGAGCATACATGCGCTGTTTGGTCCCCCTACATGTGCGTGATGTAAAAAAACCTGAGTCTCTTCTAAGAAAAGCAATAAGATTTATTTACGGCAGCAAGAGAAACTAAATGAAGCGTTTTCAGTGTTCTGCGATTGAAGTGAGAAATGGCAAATTTAATTTCAAGAAAATCGTTGTCATGACACTTACGACCAAAAAAGAACCATTTAAATACACTTATAAAAACAGATCAAACAACTTATCACAAGTAAAGAGATTTCAGTCTTCACATTCACACCTAATGCACAGGCATATCGACCTAATTTGCTCCAAAGCACAAGCTTACCGCATATTATTATGCCTAATAAGATCAATTCTAGAGCATACATACCCTGTTTGGTCACCCTATCATGTGAGTGATGTAAAAAAAACCTGAGTCTCTTCAAAAAAAGCAATAAGATTTATTTACGGCAGCAAGAGAAACTAAATGAAGCGCTTTCAGTGTTCTGCGATTCAAGTGAGAAATGGCAAATTTAATTTCAAGAAAATCGTTGTCATGACACTTACGACCAAAAACGAACCATTTAAATACACTTATAAAAACAGATCAAACAACTTATCACAAGTAAAGAGATTTCAGTATCTGGGAGTAACATTCACATCTAATGCACAGGCATATGACCTAATTTGCTCCAAAGCACAAGCTTACCGCATATAAAAATGCCTAATAAGATCAATTCTTGAGCATGCATGCGCTGTTTGGTCACCCTATCATGTGCGTGATGTAAAAAAACCTGAGTCTCTTCAAAGAAAAGCAATAAGATTTATTTACGGCAGCAAGAGAAACTAAATGAAGCGTTTTCAGTGTTTTGCGATCGAAGTGAGAAATGGCAAATTTAATTTAAAAAAAATCGTTGTCATGACACGACCAAAAAAGAACAATTTAAATACACTTATAAAAACACATCAAACAACTTATCACAAGTAAAGAGATTTCAGTCTTCACATTCACACCTAATGCACAGGCATATCGACCTAATTTGCTCCAAAGCACCAGCTTACCGCATATAAGTATGCCTAATAAGACAAATTCTTGAGCATACATGCACTGTTTGGTCACCCTATTATGTGCGTGATGTAAAAAAAACGTGAGTCTCTTCAAAGAAAAGCAATAAGATTTATTTACGGCAGGAACAGAAACTAAATGAAGCGTTTTCAGTGTTCTGCGATTCAAGTGAGAAATGGCAAATTTAATTTCAAGAAAATCGTTGTCATGACACTTACGACCAAAAAAACCATTTAAATACACTTATAAAAACAGCTCAAACAACTTATCACAAGTAAAGAGATTTCAGTCTTTGGGAGTAACATTCACACCTAATGCACAGGCATATCGACCTAATTTGCTCCAAAGCACAAGCTTACCGCATATAAAATGCCTAATAAGATCAATTCTAGAGCATACATGCCCTGTTTGGTCACCCTATCATGTGAGTGATGTAATAAAAACCTGAGTCTCTTCAAAAAAAGCAATAAGATTTATTTACGGCAGCAAGAGAAACTAAATGAAGCGTTTTCAGTGTTCTGCGATTCAAGTGAGAAATGGCAAATTTAATTTCAAGAAAATCGTTGTCATGAAACTTACGACCAAAAACGAACCATTTAAATACACTTATAAAAACAGATCAAACAACTTATCACAAGTAAAGAGATTTCAGTATCTGGGAGTAACATTCACACCTAATCCACAGGCATATCGACCTAATTTGCTCAAAAGCACAAGCTTACCGCATATAAAAATGCCTAATAAGACCAATTCTTGATCATACATGCGCTGTTTGGTCACCCTATCATGTGCGTGATGTAAAAAAACCTGAGTCTCTTCAAAGAAAAGCAATAAGATTTATTTACGGCAGCAAGAGAAACTAAATGAAGCGTTTTCAGTGTTCTGCGATTGAAGTGATAAATGGAAAATTTAATTTCAAGAAAATCGTCGACACTTACGACCAAAAAAGAACCATTTAAATACACTTATAAAAACAGATCAAACAACTTATCACAAGTAAAGAGATTTCAGTCTTCACATTCACACCGAATGCACAGGCATATCGACCTAATTTGCTCCAAAGCACAAGCTTACCGCATATAAATATGCCTAATAAGACCAATTCTTGAGCATACATGCACTGTTTGGTCACCCTATCATGTGCGTGATGTAAAAAAAACCTGAGTCTCTTCAAAGAAAAGCAATAAGATTTATTTACGGCAGGAAGAGAAACTAAATGAAGCGTTTTCAGTGTTCTGCGATTCAAGTGAGAAATGGCAAATTTAATTTCAAGAAAATCGTTGTCATGACACTTACGACCAAAAAAACCATTTAAATACACTTATAGAAACAGCTCAAACAACTTATCACAAGTAAAGAGATTTCAGTCTTTGGGAGTAACATTCACACCTAATGCACAGGCATATCGACCTAATTTGCTCCAAAGCACAAGCTTACCGCATATAAAAATGCCTAATAAGATCAATTCTAGAGCATACATACCCTGTTTGGTCACCCTATCATGTGAGTGATGTAAAAAAAACCTGAGTCTCTTCAAAAAAAGCAATAAGATTTATTTACGGCAGCAAGAGAAACTAAATGAAGCGCTTTCAGTGTTCTGCGATTCAAGTGAGAAATGGCAAATTTAATTTCAAGAAAATCGTTGTCATGACACTTACGACCAAAAACGAACCTTTTAAATACACTTATAAAAACAGATCAAACAACTTATCACAAGTAAATAGATTTAAGTATCTGGGAATAACATTCACACCTAATCCACAGGCATATCGACCTAATTTGCTCAAAAGCACAAGCTTACCGCATATAAAAATGCCTAATAAGACCAATTCTTGATCATACATGCGCTGTTTGGTCACCCTATCAAGTGCGTGATGTAAAAAAACCTGAGTCTCTTCAAAGAAAAGCAATAAGATTTATTTACGGCAGCAAGAGAAACTAAATGAAGCGTTTTCAGTGTTCTGCGATTGAAGTGATAAATGGCAAATTTAATTTCAAGAAAATCGTTGTCATGACACTTACGACCAAAAAAGAACCATTTAAATACACTTATAAAAAGAGATCAAACAACTTATCACAAGTAAAGAGATTTCAGTATCTGGGAGTAACATTCACATCTAATGCACAGGCATATGACCTAATTTGCTCCAAAGCACAAGCTTACCGCATATAAAAATGCCTAATAAGATCAATTCTTGAGCATGCATGCGCTGTTTGGTCACCCTTTCATGTGCGTGATGTAAAAAAACCTGTGTCTCTTCAAAGAAAAGCAATAAGATTTAATTACAGCAGCAAGAGAAACTAAATGAAGCGTTTTCAGTGTTCTGCGATTGAAGTGAGAAATGGCAAATTTAATTTCAAGAAAATCGTTGTCATGAAACTTACGACCAAAAAAGAACCATTTAAATACACTTATAAAAACAGATCAAACAACTTATCACAAGCAAAGAGATTTCAGTCTTCACATTCACACCTAATGCACAGGCATATCGACCTAATTTGCTCCAAAGCACAAGCTTACCGCATATAAATATGCCTAATAAGACAAATTCTTGAGCATACATGCACTGTTTGGTCACCCTATCATGTGCGTGATGTAAAAAAAACCTGAGTCTCTTCAAAGAAAAGCAATAAGATTTATTTACGGCAGGAACGGAAACTAAATGAAGCGTTTTCAGTGTTCTGCGATTCAAGTGAGAAATGGCAAATTTAATTTCAAGAAAATCGTTGTCATGACACTTACGACCAAAAAAAACCATTTAAATACACTTATAAAAACAGCTCAAACAACTTATCACAAGTAAAGAGATTTCAGTCTTTGGGAGCAACATTCACACCTAATGCACAGGCATATCGACCTAATTTGCTCCAAAGCACAAGCTTACCGCATATAAAAATGCCTAATAAGACCAATTCTTGAGCATGCATGCGCTGTTTGGTCACCCTTTCATGTGCGTGATGTAAAAAAACCTGTGTCTCTTCAAAGAAAAGAAATAAGATTTATTTACAGCAGCAAGAGAAACTAAATGAAGCGTTTTCAGTGTTTTGCGATCGAAGTGAGAAATGGCAAATTTAATTTCAAAAAAATCGTTGTCATGACACGACCAAAAAAGAACAATTTATATACACTTATAAAAACACATCAAACAACTTATCACAAGTAAAGAGATTTCAGTCTTCACATTCACACCTAATGCACAGGCATATCGACCTAATTTGCTCCAAAGCACCAGCTTACCGAATATAAAAATGCCTAATGAGACCAATTCTTGAGCATACATTCGCTGTTTGGTCACCCTATCATGTGCGTGATGTAAAAAAACCTGAGTCTCTTCAGAGAAAAGCAATAAGATTTATTTACGGCAGCAAGAAAAACTAAATGAAGCGTTTTCAGTGTTCTGCGATTGAAGTGTGAAATGTCAAATTTAATTTCAAGAAAATCGTTGTCATGACACTTACGACCAAAAAAGAACCATTTAAATACACTTTAAAAACAGATCAAACAACTTATCACAAGTAAAGAGATTTCAGTGTTTGGGAGTAACATTCACACTTAATGCACAGGCATATCGACCTAATTTGCTCCAAAGCACAAGCTTACCGCATATAAATATGCCTAATAAGACAAATTCTTGAGCATACCTGCACTGTTTGGTCACCCTATCATGTGCGTGATGTAAAAAAAACCTGAGTCTCTTCAAAGAAAAGCAATAAGATTTATTTACGGCAGGAACAGAAACTAAATGAAGCGTTTTCAGTGTTCTGCGATTCAAGTGAGAAATGGCAAATTTAATTTCAAGAAAATCGTTGTCATGACACTTACGACCAAAAACGAACCATTTAAATACACTTATAAAAACAGATCAAACAACTTATCACAAGTAAAGAGATTTCAGTATCTGGGAGTAACATTCACACCTAATCCACAGGCATATCGACCTAATTTGCTCAAAAGCACAAGCTTACCGCATATAAAAATGCCTAATAAGACCAATTCTTGATCATACATGCGCTGTTTTGTCACCCTATCATGTGCGTGATGTAAAAAAACCTGAGTCTCTTCAATGAAAAGCAATAAGATTTATTTACGGCAGCAAGAGAAACTAAATGAAGCGTTTTCAGTGTTCTGCGATTGAAGTGAGAAATGGCAAATTTAATTTCAAGAAAATCGTTTTCATGACACTTACGACCAAAAAAGAACCATTTAAATACACTTATAAAAACAGATCAAACAACTTATCACAAGTAAAGAGATTTCAGTCTTCACATTCACACCTAATGCACAGGCATATCGACCTAATTTGCTCCAAAGCACAAGCTTACCGCATATAAATATGCCTAATAAGACCAATTCTTGAGCATACATGCACTGTTTGGTCACCCTATCATGTGCGTGATGTAAAAAAAACCTGAGTCTCTTCAAAGAAAAGCAATAAGATTTATTTACGGCAGGAAGAGAAACTAAATGAAGCGTTTTCAGTGTTCTGCGATTCAAGTGAGAAATGGCAAATTTAATTTCAAGAAAATCGTTGTCATGACACTTACGACCAAAAAAACCATTTAAATACACTTATAAAAACAGATCAAACAACTTATCACAAGTAAAGAGATTTCAGTATCTGGGAATAACATTCACACCTAATCCAAAGGCATATCGACCTAATTTGCTCAAAAGCACAAGCTTACCGCATATAAAAATGCCTAATAAGACCAATTCTTGATCATGCATGCGCTGTTTGGTCACCCTATCATGTGCGTGATGTAAAAAAACCTGAGTCTCTTCAAAGAAAAGCAATAAGATTTATTTACGGCAGCAAGAGAAACTAAATGAAGCGTTTTCAGTGTTTTGCGATCGAAGTGAGAAATGGCAAATTTAATTTCAAAAAAATCGTTGTCATGACACGACCAAAAAAGAACAATTTAAATACACTTATAAAAACACATCAAACAACTTATCACAAGTAAAGAGATTTCAGTCTTCACATTCACACCTAATGCACAGGCATATCGACCTAATTTGCTCCAAAGCACCAGCTTACCGCATATAAAAATGCCTAATAAGACCAATTCTTGAGCATACATGTGCTGTTTGGTCACCATATCATGTGCGTGATGTAAAAAAACCTGAGTCTCTTCAAAGAAAAGCAATAAGATTTATTTACAGCAGCAAGAGAAACTAAATGAAGCGTTTTCAGTGTTCTGCGATTGAAGTGAAAAATGGCAAATTTAATTTCAAGAAAATCGTTGTCATGAAAGTTACGACCAAAAAAGAACCATTTAAATACACTTATAAAAACAGATCAAACAACTTATCACAAGTAAAGAGATTTCAGTCTTCACATTCACACCTAATGCACAGGCATATCGACCTAATTTGCTCCAAAGCACAAGCTTACCGCATATAAGTATGCCTAATAAGACAAATTCTTGAGCATACATGCACTGTTTGGTCACCCTATTATGTGCGTGATGTAAAAAAAACGTGAGTCTCTTCAAAGAAAAGCAATGAGAATTATTTACGGCAGGAACAGAAACTAAATGAAGCGTTTTCAGTGTTCTGCGATTCAAGTGAGAAATGGCAAATTTAATTTCAAGAAAATCGTTGTCATGAAAGTTACGACCAAAAAAGAACCATTTAAATACACTTATAAAAACAGATCAAACAACTTATCACAAGTAAAGAGATTTCAGTCTTCACATTCAAACCTAATGCACAGGCATATCGACCTAATTTGCTCCAAAGCACAAGCTTACCGCATATAAGTATGCCTAATAAGACAAATTCTTGAGCATACATGCACTGTTTGGTCACCATATCATGTGCGTGATGTAAAAAAACCTGAGTCTCTTCAAAGAAAAGCAATAAGATTTATTTACAGCAGCAAGAGAAACTAAATGAAGCGTTTTCAGTGTTCTGCGATTGAAGTGAAAAATGGCAAATTTAATTTCAAGAAAATCGTTGTCATGAAAGTTACGACCAAAAAAGAACCATTTAAATACACTTATAAAAACAGATCAAACAACTTATCACATTTAAAGAGATTTCAGTCTTCACATTCACACCTAATGCACAGGCATATCGACCTAATTTGCTCCAAAGCACCAGCTTACCGCATATAAGTATGCCTGATAAGACAAATTCTTGAGCATACATGCACTGTTTGGTCACCCTATTATGTGCGTGATGTAAAAAAAACGTGAGTCTCTTCAAAGAAAAGCAATAAGATTTATTTACGGCAGGAACAGAAACTAAATGAAGCGTTTTCAGTGTTCTGCGATTCAAGTGAGAAATGGCAAATTTAATTTCAAGAAAATCGTTGTCATGAAAGTTACGACCAAAAAAGAACCATTTAAATACACTTATAAAAACAGATCAAACAACTTATCACAAGTAAAGAGATTTCAGTCTTCACATTCAAACCTAATGCACAGGCATATCGACCTAATTTGCTCCAAAGCACAAGCTTACCGCATATAAGTATGCCTAATAAGACAAATTCTTGAGCATACATGCACTGTTTGGTCACCATATCATGTGCGTGATGTAAAAAAACCTGAGTCTCTTCAAAGAAAAGCAATAAGATTTATTTACAGCAGCAAGAGAAACTAAATGAAGCGTTTTCAGTGTTCTGCGATTGAAGTGAAAAATGGCAAATTTAATTTCAAGAAAATCGTTGTCATGAAAGTTACGACCAAAAAAGAACCATTTAAATACACTTATAAAAACAGATCAAACAACTTATCACAAGTAAAGAGATTTCAGTCTTCACATTCACACCTAATGCACAGGCATATCGACCTAATTTGCTCCAAAGCACCAGCTTACCGCATATAAGTATGCCTAATAAGATCAATTCTAGAGCATACATACCCTGTTTGGTCACCCTATCATGTGAGTGATGTAAAAAAAACCTGAGTCTCTTCAAAAAAAGCAATAAGATTTATTTACGGCAGCAAGAGAAACTAAATGAAGCGCTTTCAGTGTTCTGCGATTCAAGTGAGAAATGGCAAATTTAATTTCAAGAAAATCGTTGTCATGACACTTACGACCAAAAACGAACCATTTAAATACACTTATAAAAACAGATCAAACAACTTATCACAAGAAAAGAGATTTCAGTATCTGGGAGTAACATTCACATCTAATGCACAGGCATATGACCTAATTTGCTCCAAAGCACAAGCTTACCGCATATAAAAATGCCTAATAAGATCAATTCTTGAGCATGCATGCGCTGTTTGGTCACCCTATCATGTGCGTGATGTAAAAAAACCTGAGTCTCTTCAAAGAAAAGCAATAAGATTTATTTACGGCAGCAAGAGAAACTAAATGAAGCGTTTTCAGTGTTTTGCGATCGAAGTGAGAAATGGCAAATTTAATTTAAAAAAAATCGTTGTCATGACACGACCAAAAAAGAACCATTTAAATACACTTATAAAAACAGATCAAACAACTTATCACAAGTAAAGAGATTTCAGTCTTCACATTCACACCTAATGCACAGGCATATCGACCTAATTTGCTCCAAAGCACCAGCTTACCGCATATAAAAATGCCTAATAAGACCAATTCTTGAGCATACATGCACTGTTTGGTCACCATATCATGTGCGTGATGTAAAAAAACCTGAGTCTCTTCAAAGAAAAGCAATAAGATTTATTTACAGCAGCAAGAGAAACTAAATGAAGCGTTTTCAGTGTTCTGCGATTGAAGTGAAAAATGGCAAATTTAATTTCAAGAAAATCGTTGTCATGAAAGTTACGACCAAAAAAGAACCATTTAAATACACTTATAAAAACAGATCAAACAACTTATCACAAGTAAAGAGATTTCAGTCTTCACATTCACACCTAATGCACAGGCATATCGACCTAATTTGCTCCAAAGCACCAGCTTACCGCATATAAGTATGCCTAATAAGATCAATTCTAGAGCATACATACCCTGTTTGGTCACCCTATCATGTGAGTGATGTAAAAAAAACCTGAGTCTCTTCAAAAAAAGCAATAAGATTTATTTACGGCAGCAAGAGAAACTAAATGAAGCGCTTTCAGTGTTCTGCGATTCAAGTGAGAAATGGCAAATTTAATTTCAAGAAAATCGTTGTCATGACACTTACGACCAAAAACGAACCATTTAAATACACTTATAAAAACAGATCAAACAACTTATCACAAGAAAAGAGATTTCAGTATCTGGGAGTAACATTCACATCTAATGCACAGGCATATGACCTAATTTGCTCCAAAGCACAAGCTTACCGCATATAAAAATGCCTAATAAGATCAATTCTTGAGCATGCATGCGCTGTTTGGTCACCCTATCATGTGCGTGATATAAAAAAACCTGAGTCTCTTCAAAGAAAAGCAATAAGATTTATTTACGGCAGCAAGAGAAACTAAATGAAGCGTTTTCAGTGTTTTGCGATCGAAGTGAGAAATGGCAAATTTAATTAAAAAAAAATCGTTGTCATGACACGACCAAAAAAGAACAATTTAAATACACTTATAAAAACACATCAAACAACTTATCACAAATAAAGAGATTTCAGTCTTCACATTCACACCTAATGCACAGGCATATCGACCTAATTTGCTCCAAAGCACCAGCTTACCGCATATAAAAATGCCTAATAAGACCAATTCTTGAGCATACATGCGCTGTTTGGTCACCATATCATGTGCGTGATGTAAAAAAACCTGAGTCTCTTCAAAGAAAAGCAATTTAATTTATTTACAGCAGCAAGAGAAACTAAATGAAGCGTTTTCAGTGTTCTGCGATTGAAGTGAAAAATGGCAAATTTAATTTCAAGAAAATCGTTCTCATGAAACTTACGACCAAAAAAGAACCATTTAAATACACTTATAAAAACAGATCAAACAACTTATCACAAGTAAAGAGATTTCAGTCTTCACATTCACACCTAATGCACAGGCATATCGACCTAATTTGCTCCAAAGCACCAGCTTACCGCATATAAGTATGCCTAATAAGACAAATTCTTGAGCATACATGCACTGTTTGGTCACCATATCATGTGCGTGATGTAAAAAAAACGTGAGTCTCTTCAAAGAAAAGCAATAAGATTTATTTACGGCAGGAACAGAAACTAAATGAAGCGTTTTCAGAGTTCTGCGATTGAAGTGATAAATGGAAAATTTAATTTCAAGAAAATCGTTGTCATGACACTTACGACCAAAAAAAACCATTTAAATACACTTATAAAAACAGCTCAAACAACTTATCACAAGTAAAGAGATTTCAGTCTTTGGGAGTAACATTCACACCTAATGCACAGGCATATCGACCTAATTTGCTCCAAAGCACAAGCTTATCGCATATAAAATGCCTAATAAGATCAATTCTAGAGCATACATGCCCTGTTTGGTCACCCTATCATGTGAGTGATGTAATAAAAACCTGAGTCTCTTCAAAAAAAGCAATAAGATTTATTTACGGCAGCAAGAGAAACTAAATGAAGCGTTTTCAGTGTTCTGCGATTCAAGTGAGAAATGGCAAATTTAATTTCAAGAAAATCGTTGTCATGAAACTTACGACCAAAAACGAACCATTTAAATACACTTATAAAAACAGATCAAACAACTTATCACAAGTAAAGAGATTTCAGTATCTGGGAGTAACATTCACACCTAATCCACAGGCATATCGACCTAATTTGCTCAAAAGCACAAGCTTACCGCATATAAAAATGCCTAATAAGACCAATTCTTGATCATACATGCGCTGTTTGGTCACCCTATCATGTGCGTGATGTAAAAAAACCTGAGTCTCTTCAAAGAAAAGCAATAAGATTTATTTACGGCAGCAAGAGAAACTAAATGAAGCGTTTTCAGAGTTCTGCGATTGAAGTGATAAATGGAAAATTTAATTTCAAGAAAATCGTCGACACTTACGACCAAAAAAGAACCATTTAAATACACTTATAAAAACAGATCAAACAACTTATCACAAGTAAAGAGATTTCAGTCTTCACATTCACACCGAATGCACAGGCATATCGACCTAATTTGTTACAAAGCACAAGCTTACCGCATATAAATATGCCTAATAAGACCAATTCTTGAGCATACATGCACTGTTTGGTCACCCTATCATGTGCGTGATGTAAAAAAAACCTGAGTCTCTTCAAAGAAAAGCAATAAGATTTATTTACGGCAGGAAGAGAAACTAAATGAAGCGTTTTCAGTGTTCTGCGATTCAAGTGAGAAATGGCAAATTTAATTTCAAGAAAATCGTTGTCATGACACTTACGACCAAAAAAACCATTTAAATACACTTATAGAAACAGCTCAAACAACTTATCACAAGTAAAGAGATTTCAGTCTTTGGGAGTAACATTCACACCTAATGCACAGGCATATCGACCTAATTTGCTCCAAAGCACAAGCTTACCGCATATAAAAATGCCTAATAAGATCAATTCTAGAGCATACATACCCTGTTTGGTCACCCTATCATGTGAGTGATGTAAAAAAAACCTGAGTCTCTTCAAAAAAAGCAATAAGATTTATTTACGGCAGCAAGAGAAACTAAATGAAGCGCTTTCAGTGTTCTGCGATTCAAGTGAGAAATGGCAAATTTAATTTTAAGAAAATCGTTGTCATGACACTTACGACCAAAAACGAACCTTTTAAATACACTTATAAAAACAGATCAAACAACTTATCACAAGTAAATAGATTTAAGTATCTGGGAATAACATTCACACCTAATCCACAGGCATATCGACCTAATTTGCTCAAAAGCACAAGCTTACCGCATATAAAAATGCCTAATAAGACCAATTCTTGATCATACATGCGCTGTTTGGTCACCCTATCAAGTGCGTGATGTAAAAAAACCTGAATCTCTTCAAAGAAAAGCAATAAGATTTATTTACGGCAGCAAGAGAAACTAAATGAAGCGTTTTCAGTGTTCTGCGATTGAAGTGATAAATGGCAAATTTAATTTCAAGAAAATCGTTGTCATGACACTTACGACCAAAAAAGAACCATTTAAATACACTTATAAAAACAGATCAAACAACTTATCACAAGTAAAGAGATTTCAGTATCTGGGAGTAACATTCACATCTAATGCACAGGCATATGACCTAATTTGCTCCAAAGCACAAGCTTACCGCATATAAAAATGCCTAATAAGATCAATTCTTGAGCATGCATGCGCTGTTTGGTCACCCTTTCATGTGCGTGATGTAAAAAAACCTGTGTCTCTTCAGAGAAAAGCAATAAGATTTAATTACAGCAGCAAGAGAAACTAAATGAAGCGTTTTCAGTGTTCTGCGATTGAAGTGTGAAATGTCAAATTTAATTTCAAGAAAATCGTTGTCGTGACACTTACGACCAAAAAAGAACCATTTAAATACACTTATAAAAACAGATCAAACAACTTATCACAAGTAAAGAGATTTCAGTGTTTGGGAGTAACATTCACACTTAATGCACAGGCATATCGACCTAATTTGCTCCAAAGCACAAGCTTACCGCATATAAATATGCCTAATAAGACAAATTCTTGAGCATACATGCACTGTTTGGTCACCCTATCATGTGCGTGATGTAAAAAAAACCTGAGTCTCTTCAAAGAAAAGCAATAAGATTTATTTACGGCAGGAACAGAAACTAAATGAAGCGTTTTCAGTGTTCTGCGATTCAAGTGAGAAATGGCAAATTTAATTTCAAGAAAATCGTTGTCATGACACTTACGACCAAAAACGAACCATTTAAATACACTTATAAAAACAGATCAAACAACTTATCACAAGTAAAGAGATTTCAGTATCTGGGAGTAACATTCACACCTAATCCACAGGCATATCGACCTAATTTGCTCAAAAGCACAAGCTTACCGCATATAAAAATGCCTAATAAGACCAATTCTTGATCATACATGCGCTGTTTTGTCACCCTATCATGTGCGTGATGTAAAAAAACCTGAGTCTCTTCAATGAAAAGCAATAAGATTTATTTACGGCAGCAAGAGAAACTAAATGAAGCGTTTTCAGTGTTCTGCGATTGAAGTGATAAATGGCGAATTTAATTTCAAGAAAATCGTTGTCATGACACTTACGACCAAAAAAGAAACGTTTAAATACACTTATAAAAACAGATCAAACAACTTATCACAAGTAAAGAGATTTCAGTCTTCACATTCACACCTAATGCACAGGCATATCGACCTAATTTGCTCCAAAGCACAAGCTTACCGCATATAAAAATGCCTAATAAGAACAATTCTTGAGCATACATGCGCTGTTTGGTCCCCCTACATGTGCGTGATGTAAAAAAACCTGAGTCTCTTCTAAGAAAAGCAATAAGATTTATTTACGGCAGCAAGAGAAACTAAATGAAGCGTTTTCAGTGTTCTGCGATTGAAGTGAGAAATGGCAAATTTAATTTCAAGAAAATCGTTTTCATGACACTTACGACCAAAAAAGAACCATTTAAATACACTTATAAAAACAGATCAAACAACTTATCACAAGTAAAGAGATTTCAGTCTTCACATTCACACCTAATGCACAGGCATATCGACCTAATTTGCTCCAAAGCACAAGCTTACCGCATATAAATATGCCTAATAAGACCAATTCTTGAGCATACATGCACTGTTTGGTCACCCTATCATGTGCGTGATGTAAAAAAAACCTGAGTCTCTTCAAAGAAAAGCAATAAGATTTATTTACGGCAGGAAGAGAAACTAAATGAAGCGTTTTCAGTGTTCTGCGATTCAAGTGAGAAATGGCAAATTTAATTTCAAGAAAATCGTTGTCATGACACTTACGACCAAAAAAACCATTTAAATACACTTATAAAAACAGATCAAACAACTTATCACAAGTAAAGAGATTTCAGTATCTGGGAATAACATTCACACCTAATCCAAAGGCATATCGACCTAATTTGCTCAAAAGCACAAGCTTACCGCATATAAAAATGCCTAATAAGACCAATTCTTGATCATGCATGCGCTGTTTGGTCACCCTATCATGTGCGTGATGTAAAAAAACCTGAGTCTCTTCAAAGAAAAGCAATAAGATTTATTTACGGCAGCAAGAGAAACTAAATGAAGCGTTTTCAGTGTTTTGCGATCGAAGTGAGAAATGGCAAATTTAATTTCAAAAAAATCGTTGTCATGACACGACCAAAAAAGAACAATTTAAATACACTTATAAAAACACATCAAACAACTTATCACAAGTAAAGAGATTTCAGTCTTCACATTCACACCTAATGCACAGGCATATCGACCTAATTTGCTCCAAAGCACAAGCTTACCGCATATAAGTATGCCTAATAAGACAAATTCTTGAGCATACATGCACTGTTTGGTCACCCTATTATGTGCGTGATGTAAAAAAAACGCGAGTCTCTTCAAAGAAAAGCAATAAGATTTATTTACGGCAGGAACAGAAACTAAATGAAGCGTTTTCAGTGTTCTGCGATTCAAGTGAGAAATGGCAAATTTAATTTCAAGAAAATCGTTGTCATGAAAGTTACGACCAAAAAAGAACCATTTAAATACACTTATAAAAACAGATCAAACAACTTATCACAAGTAAAGAGATTTCAGTCTTCACATTCAAACCTAATGCACAGGCATATCGACCTAATTTGCTCCAAAGCACAAGCTTACCGCATATAAGTATGCCTAATAAGACAAATTCTTGAGCATACATGCACTGTTTGGTCACCATATCATGTGCGTGATGTAAAAAACCTGAGTCTCTTCAAAGAAAAGCAATAAGATTTATTTACAGCAGCAAGAGAAACTAAATGAAGCGTTTTCAGTGTTCTGCGATTGAATTGAAAAATGGCAAATTTAATTTCAAGAAAATCGTTGTCATGAAAGTTACGACCAAAAAAGAACCATTTAAATACACTTATAAAAACAGATCAAACAACTTATCACATTTAAAGAGATTTCAGTCTTCACATTCACACCTAATGCACAGGCATATCGACCTAATTTGCTCCAAAGCACCAGCTTACCGCATATAAGTATGCCTAATAAGACAAATTCTTGAGCATACATGCACTGTTTGGTCACCCTATTATGTGCGTGATGTAAAAAAAACGTGAGTCTCTTCAAAGAAAAGCAATAAGATTTATTTACGGCAGGAACAGAAACTAAATGAAGCGTTTTCAGTGTTCTGCGATTCAAGTGAGAAATGGCAAATTTAATTTCAAGAAAATCGTTGTCATGAAAGTTACGACCAAAAAAGAACCATTTAAATACACTTATAAAAACAGATCAAACAACTTATCACAAGTAAAGAGATTTCAGTCTTCACATTCA
Source organism: Amblyomma mixtum (assembly GCF_055824585.1). Classification (NCBI taxonomy): domain Eukaryota; kingdom Metazoa; phylum Arthropoda; class Arachnida; order Ixodida; family Ixodidae; genus Amblyomma; species Amblyomma mixtum. The sequence continues at coordinate 201,966,902 of NC_143016.1, forward strand.
AACCTAATGCACAGGCATATCGACCTAATTTGCTCCAAAGCACAAGCTTACCGCATATAAGTATGCCTAATAAGACAAATTCTTGAGCATACATGCACTGTTTGGTCACCATATCATGTGCGTGATGTAAAAAAACCTGAGTCTCTTCAAAGAAAAGCAATAAGATTTATTTACAGCAGCAAGAGAAACTAAATGAAGCGTTTTCAGTGTTCTGCGATTGAAGTGAAAAATGGCAAATTTAATTTCAAGAAAATCGTTGTCATGAAAGTTACGACCAAAAAAGAACCATTTAAATACACTTATAAAAACAGATCAAACAACTTATCACAAGTAAAGAGATTTCAGTCTTCACATTCACACCTAATGCACAGGCATATCGACCTAATTTGCTCCAAAGCACCAGCTTACCGCATATAAGTATGCCTAATAAGATCAATTCTAGAGCATACATACCCTGTTTGGTCACCCTATCATGTGAGTGATGTAAAAAAAACCTGAGTCTCTTCAAAAAAAGCAATAAGATTTATTTACGGCAGCAAGAGAAACTAAATGAAGCGCTTTCAGTGTTCTGCGATTCAAGTGAGAAATGGCAAATTTAATTTCAAGAAAATCGTTGTCATGACACTTACGACCAAAAACGAACCATTTAAATACACTTATAAAAACAGATCAAACAACTTATCACAAGAAAAGAGATTTCAGTATCTGGGAGTAACATTCACATCTAATGCACAGGCATATGACCTAATTTGCTCCAAAGCACAAGCTTACCGCATATAAAAATGCCTAATAAGATCAATTCTTGAGCATGCATGCGCTGTTTGGTCACCCTATCATGTGCGTGATGTAAAAAAACCTGAGTCTCTTCAAAGAAAAGCAATAAGATTTATTTACGGCAGCAAGAGAAACTAAATGAATCGTTTTCAGTGTTTTGCGATCGAAGTGAGAAATGGCAAATTTAATTTAAAAAAAATCGTTGTCATGACACGACCAAAAAAGAACAATTTAAATACACTTATAAAAACACATCAAACAACTTATCACAAGTAAAGAGATTTCAGTCTTCACATTCACACCTAATGCACAGGCATATCGACCTAATTTGCTCCAAAGCACCAGCTTACCGCATATAAAAATGCCTAATAAGACCAATTCTTGAGCATACATGCGCTGTTTGGTCACCATATCATGTGCGTGATGTAAAAAAACCTGAGTCTCTTCAAAGAAAAGCAATAAGATTTATTTACAGCAGCAAGAGAAACTAAATGAAGCGTTTTCAGTGTTCTGCGATTGAAGTGAAAAATGGCAAATTTAATTTCAAGAAAATCGTTCTCATGAAACTTACGACCAAAAAAGAACCATTTAAATACACTTATAAAAACAGATCAAACAACTTATCACAAGTAAAGAGATTTCAGTCTTCACATTCACACCTAATGCACAGGCATATCGACCTAATTTGCTCCAAAGCACCAGCTTACCGCATATAAGTATGCCTAATAAGACAAATTCTTGAGCATACATGCACTGTTTGGTCACCCTTTCATGTGCGTGATGTAAAAAAACCTGTGTCTCTTCAAAGAAAAGAAATAAGATTTATTTACAGCAGCAAGAGAAACTAAATGAAGCGTTTTCAGTGTTCTGCGATTCAAGTGAGAAATGTCAAATTTAATTTCAAGAAAATCGTTGTCATGACACTTACGACCAAAAAAGAACCATTTAAATACACTTATAAAAACAGATCAAACAACTTATCACAAGTAAAGAGATTTCAGTGTTTGGGAGTAACATTCACACTTAATGCACAGGCATATCGACCTAATTTGCTCCAAAGCACAAGCTTACCGCATATAAATATGCCTAATAAGACAAATTCTTGAGCATACATGCACTGTTTGGTCACCCTATCATGTGCGTGATGTAAAAAAAACCTGAGTCTCTTCAAAGAAAAGCAATAAGATTTATTTACGGCAGGAACAGAAACTAAATGAAGCGTTTTCAGTGTTCTGCGATTCAAGTGAGAAATGGCAAATTTAATTTCAAGAAAATCGTTGTCATGACACTTACGACCAAAAACGAACCATTTAAATACACTTATAAAAACAGATCAAACAACTTATCACAAGTAAAGAGATTTCAGTATCTGGGAGTAACATTCACACCTAATCCACAGGCATATCGACCTAATTTGCTCAAAAGCACAAGCTTACCGCATATAAAAATGCCTAATAAGACCAATTCTTGATCATACATGCGCTGTTTTGTCACCCTATCATGTGCGTGATGTAAAAAACCTGAGTCTCTTCAATGAAAAGCAATAAGATTTATTTACGGCAGCAAGAGAAACTAAATGAAGCGTTTTCAGTGTTCTGCGATTGAAGTGATAAATGGCGAATTTAATTTCAAGAAAATCGTTGTCATGACACTTACGACCAAAAAAGAAACGTTTAAATACACTTATAAAAACAGATCAAACAACTTATCACAAGTAAAGAGATTTCAGTCTTCACATTCACACCTAATGCACAGGCATATCGACCTAATTTGCTCCAAAGCACAAGCTTACCGCATATAAAAATGCCTAATAAGAACAATTCTTGAGCATGCATGCGCTGTTTGGTCCCCCTACATGTGCGTGATGTAAAAAAACCTGAGTCTCTTCTAAGAAAAGCAATAAGATTTATTTACGGCAGCAAGAGAAACTAAATGAAGCGTTTTCAGTGTTCTGCGATTGAAGTGAGAAATGGCAAATTTAATTTCAAGAAAATCGTTTTCATGACACTTACGACCAAAAAAGAACCATTTAAATACACTTATAAAAACAGATCAAACAACTTATCACAAGTAAAGAGATTTCAGTCTTCACATTCACACCTAATGCACAGGCATATCGACCTAATTTGCTCCAAAGCACAAGCTTACCGCATATAAATATGCCTAATAAGACCAATTCTTGAGCATACATGCACTGTTTGGTCACCCTATCATGTGCGTGATGTAAAAAAACCTGAGTCTCTTCAAAGAAAAGCAATAAGATTTATTTACGGCAGGAAGAGAAACTAAATGAAGCGTTTTCAGTGTTCTGCGATTCAAGTGAGAAATGGCAAATTTAATTTCAAGAAAATCGTTGTCATGACACTTACGACCAAAAAAACCATTTAAATACACTTATAAAAACAGATCAAACAACTTATCACAAGTAAAGAGATTTCAGTATCTGGGAATAACATTCACACCTAATCCAAAGGCATATCGACCTAATTTGCTCAAAAGCACAAGCTTACCGCATATAAAAATGCCTAATAAGACCAATTCTTGATCATGCATGCGCTGTTTGGTCACCCTATCATGTGCGTGATGTAAAAAAACCTGAGTCTCTTCAAAGAAAAGCAATAAGATTTATTTACGGCAGCAAGAGAAACTAAATGAAGCGTTTTCAGTGTTTTGCGATCGAAGTGAGAAATGGCAAATTTAATTTCAAAAAAATCGTTGTCATGACACGACCAAAAAAGAACAATTTAAATACACTTATAAAAACACATCAAACAACTTATCACAAGTAAAGAGATTTCAGTCTTCACATTCACACCTAATGCACAGGCATATCGACCTAATTTGCTCCAAAGCACAAGCTTACCGCATATAAGTATGCCTAATAAGACAAATTCTTGAGCATACATGCACTGTTTGGTCACCCTATTATGTGCGTGATGTAAAAAAAACGCGAGTCTCTTCAAAGAAAAGCAATAAGATTTATTTACGGCAGGAACAGAAACTAAATGAAGCGTTTTCAGTGTTCTGCGATTCAAGTGAGAAATGGCAAATTTAATTTCAAGAAAATCGTTGTCATGAAAGTTACGACCAAAAAAGAACCATTTAAATACACTTATAAAAACAGATCAAACAACTTATCACAAGTAAAGAGATTTCAGTCTTCACATTCAAACCTAATGCACAGGCATATCGACCTAATTTGCTCCAAAGCACAAGCTTACCGCATATAAGTATGCCTAATAAGACAAATTCTTGAGCATACATGCACTGTTTGGTCACCATATCATGTGCGTGATGTAAAAAAACCTGAGTCTCTTCAAAGAAAAGCAATAAGATTTATTTACAGCAGCAAGAGAAACTAAATGAAGCGTTTTCAGTGTTCTGCGATTGAAGTGAAAAATGGCAAATTTAATTTCAAGAAAATCGTTGTCATGAAAGTTACGACCAAAAAAGAACCATTTAAATACACTTATAAAAACAGATCAAACAACTTATCACATTTAAAGAGATTTCAGTCTTCACATTCACACCTAATGCACAGGCATATCGACCTAATTTGCTCCAAAGCACCAGCTTACCGCATATAAGTATGCCTAATAAGACAAATTCTTGAGCATACATGCACTGTTTGGTCACCCTATTATGTGCGTGATGTAAAAAAAACGTGAGTCTCTTCAAAGAAAAGCAATAAGATTTATTTACGGCAGGAACAGAAACTAAATGAAGCGTTTTCAGTGTTCTGCGATTCAAGTGAGAAATGGCAAATTTAATTTCAAGAAAATCGTTGTCATGAAAGTTACGACCAAAAAAGAACCATTTAAATACACTTATAAAAACAGATCAAACAACTTATCACAAGTAAAGAGATTTCAGTCTTCACATTCAAACCTAATGCACAGGCATATCGACCTAATTTGCTCCAAAGCACAAGCTTACCGCATATAAGTATGCCTAATAAGACAAATTCTTGAGCATACATGCACTGTTTGGTCACCATATCATGTGCGTGATGTAAAAAAACCTGAGTCTCTTCAAAGAAAAGCAATAAGATTTATTTACAGCAGCAAGAGAAACTAAATGAAGCGTTTTCAGTGTTCTGCGATTGAAGTGAAAAATGGCAAATTTAATTTCAAGAAAATCGTTGTCATGAAAGTTACGACCAAAAAAGAACCATTTAAATACACTTATAAAAACAGATCAAACAACTTATCACAAGTAAAGAGATTTCAGTCTTCACATTCACACCTAATGCACAGGCATATCGACCTAATTTGCTCCAAAGCACCAGCTTACCGCATATAAGTATGCCTAATAAGATCAATTCTAGAGCATACATACCCTGTTTGGTCACCCTATCATGTGAGTGATGTAAAAAAAACCTGAGTCTCTTCAAAAAAAGCAATAAGATTTATTTACAGCAGCAAGAGAAACTAAATGAAGCGTTTTCAGTGTTCTGCGATTGAAGTGAAAAATGGCAAATTTAATTTCAAGAAAATCGTTGTCATGAAAGTTACGACCAAAAAAGAACCATTTAAATACACTTATAAAAACAGATCAAACAACTTATCACAAGTAAAGAGATTTCAGTCTTCACATTCACACCGAATGCACAGGCATATCGACCTAATTTGTTACAAAGCACAAGCTTACCGCATATAAATATGCCTAATAAGACCAATTCTTGAGCATACATGCACTGTTTGGTCACCCTATCATGTGCGTGATGTAAAAAAAACCTGAGTCTCTTCAAAGAAAAGCAATAAGATTTATTTACGGCAGGAAGAGAAACTAAATGAAGCGTTTTCAGTGTTCTGCGATTCAAGTGAGAAATGGCAAATTTAATTTCAAGAAAATCGTTGTCATGACACTTACGACCAAAAAAACCATTTAAATACACTTATAGAAACAGCTCAAACAACTTATCACAAGTAAAGAGATTTCAGTCTTTGGGAGTAACATTCACACCTAATGCACAGGCATATCGACCTAATTTGCTCCAAAGCACAAGCTTACCGCATATAAAAATGCCTAATAAGATCAATTCTAGAGCATACATACCCTGTTTGGTCACCCTATCATGTGAGTGATGTAAAAAAAACCTGAGTCTCTTCAAAAAAAGCAATAAGATTTATTTACGGCAGCAAGAGAAACTAAATGAAGCGCTTTCAGTGTTCTGCGATTCAAGTGAGAAATGGCAAATTTAATTTTAAGAAAATCGTTGTCATGACACTTACGACCAAAAACGAACCTTTTAAATACACTTATAAGAACAGATCAAACAACTTATCACAAGTAAATAGATTTAAGTATCTGGGAATAACATTCACACCTAATCCACAGGCATATCGACCTAATTTGCTCAAAAGCACAAGCTTACCGCATATAAAAATGCCTAATAAGACCAATTCTTGATCATACATGCGCTGTTTGGTCACCCTATCAAGTGCGTGATGTAAAAAAACCTGAGTCTCTTCAAAGAAAAGCAATAAGATTTATTTACGGCAGCAAGAGAAACTAAATGAAGCGTTTTCAGTGTTCTGCGATTGAAGTGATAAATGGCAAATTTAATTTCAAGAAAATCGTTGTCATGACACTTACGACCAAAAAAGAACCATTTAAATACACTTATAAAAACAGATCAAACAACTTATCACAAGTAAAGAGATTTCAGTATCTGGGAGTAACATTCACATCTAATGCACAGGCATATGACCTAATTTGCTCCAAAGCACAAGCTTACCGCATATAAAAATGCCTAATAAGATCAATTCTTGAGCATGCATGCGCTGTTTGGTCACCCTTTCATGTGCGTGATGTAAAAAAACCTGTGTCTCTTCAGAGAAAAGCAATAAGATTTAATTACAGCAGCAAGAGAAACTAAATGAAGCGTTTTCAGTGTTCTGCGATTGAAGTGAGAAATGGCAAATTTAATTTCAAGAAAATCGTTGTCATGAAACTTACGACCAAAAAAGAACCATTTAAATACACTTATAAAAACAGATCAAACAACTTATCACAAGCAAAGAGATTTCAGTCTTCACATTCACACCTAATGCACAGGCATATCGACCTAATTTGCTCCAAAGCACAAGCTTACCGCATATAAATATGCCTAATAAGACAAATTCTTGAGCATACATGCACTGTTTGGTCACCCTATCATGTGCGTGATGTAAAAAAAACCTGAGTCTCTTCAAAGAAAAGCAATAAGATTTATTTACGGCAGGAACGGAAACTAAATGAAGCGTTTTCAGTGTTCTGCGATTCAAGTGAGAAATGGCAAATTTAATTTCAAGAAAATCGTTGTCATGACACTTACGACCAAAAAAAACCATTTAAATACACTTATAAAAACAGCTCAAACAACTTATCACAAGTAAAGAGATTTCAGTCTTTGGGAGCAACATTCACACCTAATGCACAGGCATATCGACCTAATTTGCTCCAAAGCACAAGCTTACCGCATATAAAAATGCCTAATAAGACCAATTCTTGAGCATGCATGCGCTGTTTGGTCACCCTTTCATGTGCGTGATGTAAAAAAACCTGTGTCTCTTCAAAGAAAAGCAATAAGATTTATTTACAGCAGCAAGAGAAACTAAATGAAGCGTTTTCAGTGTTTTGCGATCGAAGTGAGAAATGGCAAATTTAATTTCAAAAAAATCGTTGTCATGACACTTACGACCAAAAAAGAACCATTTAAATACACTTATAAAAACAGATCAAACAACTTATCTCAAGTAAAGAGATTTCAGTGTTTGGGAGTAACATTCACACTTAATGCACAGGCATATCGACCTAATTTGCTCCAAAGCACAAGCTTACCGCATATAAATATGCCTAATAAGACAAATTCTTGAGCATACATGCACTGTTTGGTCACCCTATCATGTGCGTGATGTAAAAAAAACCTGAGTCTCTTCAAAGAAAAGCAATAAGATTTATTTACGGCAGGAACAGAAACTAAATGAAGCGTTTTCAGTGTTCTGCGATTCAAGTGAGAAATGGCAAATTTAATTTCAAGAAAATCGTTGTCATGACACTTACGACCAAAAACGAACCATTTAAATACACTTATAAAAACAGATCAAACAACTTATCACAAGTAAAGAGATTTCAGTATCTGGGAGTAACATTCACACCTAATCCACAGGCATATCGACCTAATTTGCTCAAAAGCACAAGCTTACCGCATATAAAAATGCCTAATAAGACCAATTCTTGATCATACATGCGCTGTTTTGTCACCCTATCATGTGCGTGATGTAAAAAAACCTGAGTCTCTTCAATGAAAAGCAATAAGATTTATTTACGGCAGCAAGAGAAACTAAATGAAGCGTTTTCAGTGTTCTGCGATTGAAGTGATAAATGGCGAATTTAATTTCAAGAAAATCGTTGTCATGACACTTACGACCAAAAAAGAAACGTTTAAATACACTTATAAAAACAGATCAAACAACTTATCACAAGTAAAGAGATTTCAGTCTTCACATTCACACCTAATGCACAGGCATATCGACCTAATTTGCTCCAAAGCACAAGCTTACCGCATATAAAAATGCCTAATAAGAACAATTCTTGAGCATACATGCGCTGTTTGGTCCCCCTACATGTGCGTGATGTAAAAAAACCTGAGTCTCTTCTAAGAAAAGCAATAAGATTTATTTACGGCAGCAAGAGAAACTAAATGAAGCGTTTTCAGTGTTCTGCGATTGAAGTGAGAAATGGCAAATTTAATTTCAAGAAAATCGTTGTCATGACACTTACGACCAAAAAAGAACCATATAAATACACTTATAAAAACAGATCAAACAACTTATCACAAGTAAAGAGATTTCAGTCTTCACATTCACACCTAATGCACAGGCATATCGACCTAATTTGCTCCAAAGCACAAGCTTACCGCATATAAATATGCCTAATAAGACCAATTCTTGAGCATACATGCACTGTTTGGTCACCCTATCATGTGCGTGATGTAAAAAAAACCTGAGTCTCTTCAAAGAAAAGCAATAAGATTTATTTACGGCAGGAAGAGAAACTCAATGAAGCGTTTTCAGTGCTCTGCGATTCAAGTGAGAAATGGCAAATTTAATTTCAAGAAAATCGTTGTCATGACACTTACGACCAAAAAAACCATTTAAATACACTTATAAAAACAGATCAAACAACTTATCACAAGTAAAGAGATTTCAGTATCTGGGAATAACATTCACACCTAATCCAAAGGCATATCGACCTAATTTGCTCAAAAGCACAAGCTTACCGCATATAAAAATGCCTAATAAGACCAATTCTTGATCATGCATGCGCTGTTTGGTCACCCTATCATGTGCGTGATGTAAAAAAACCTGAGTCTCTTCAAAGAAAAGCAATAAGATTTATTTACGGCAGCAAGAGAAACTAAATGAAGCGTTTTCAGTGTTTTGCGATCGAAGTGAGAAATGGCAAATTTAATTTCAAAAAAATCGTTGTCATGACACGACCAAAAAAGAACAATTTAAATACACATATAAAAACACATCAAACAACTTATCACAAGTAAAGAGATTTCAGTCTTCACATTCACACCTAATGCACAGGCATATCGACCTAATTTGCTCCAAAGCACCAGCTTACCGCATATAAAAATGCCTAATAAGACCAATTCTTGAGCATACATGTGCTGTTTGGTCACCATATCATGTGCGTGATGTAAAAAAACCTGAGTCTCTTCAAAGAAAAGCAATAAGATTTATTTACAGCAGCAAGAGAAACTAAATGAAGCGTTTTCAGTGTTCTGCGATTGAAGTGAAAAATGGCAAATTTAATTTCAAGAAAATCGTTGTCATGAAAGTTACGACCAAAAAAGAACCATTTAAATACACTTATAAAAACAGATCAAACAACTTATCACAAGTAAAGAGATTTCAGTCTTCACATTCACACCTAATGCACAGGCATATCGACCTAATTTGCTCCAAAGCACCAGCTTACCGCATATAAGTATGCCTAATAAGACAAATTCTTGAGCATACATGCACTGTTTGGTCACCCTATTATGTGCGTGATGTAAAAAAAACGTGAGTCTCTTCAAAGAAAAGCAATAAGATTTATTTACGGCAGGAACAGAAACTAAATGAAGCGTTTTCAGTGTTCTGCGATTCAAGTGAGAAATGGCAAATTTAATTTCAAGAAAATCGTTGTCATGAAAGTTACGACCAAAAAAGAACCATTTAAATACACTTATAAAAACAGATCAAACAACTTATCACAAGTAAAGAGATTTCAGTCTTCACATTCAAACCTAATGCACAGGCATATCGACCTAATTTGCTCCAAAGCACAAGCTTACCGCATATAAGTATGCCTAATAAGACAAATTCTTGAGCATACATGCACTGTTTGGTCACCATATCATGTGCGTGATGTAAAAAAACCTGAGTCTCTTCAAAGAAAAGCAATAAGATTTATTTACAGCAGCAAGAGAAACTAAATGAAGCGTTTTCAGTGTTCTGCGATTGAAGTGAAAAATGGCAAATTTAATTTCAAGAAAATCGTTGTCATGAAAGTTACGACCAAAAAAGAACCATTTAAATACACTTATAAAAACAGATCAAACAACTTATCACAAGTAAAGAGATTTCAGTCTTCACATTCACACCTAATGCACAGGCATATCGACCTAATTTGCTCCAAAGCACCAGCTTACCGCATATAAGTATGCCTAATAAGACAAATTCTTGAGCATACATGCACTGTTTGGTCACCATATCATGTGCGTGATGTAAAAAAACCTGAGTCTCTTCAAAGAAAAGCAATAAGATTTATTTACAGCAGCAAGAGAAACTACATGAAGCGTTTTCAGTGTTCTGCGATTCAAGTGAAAAATGGCAAATTTAATTTCAAGAAAATCGTTGTCATGAAAGTTACGACCAAAAAAGAACCATTTAAATACACTTATAAAAACAGATCAAACAACTTATCACAAGTAAAGAGATTTCAGTCTTCACATTCACACCTAATGCACAGGCATATCGACCTAATTTGCTCCAAAGCACCAGCTTACCGCATATAAGTATGCCTAATAAGACAAATTCATGAGCATACATGCACTGTTTGGTCACCATATCATGTGCGTGATGTAAAAAAACCTGAGTCTCTTCAAAGAAAAGCAATAAGATTTATTTACAGCAGCAAGAGAAACTAAATGAAGCGTTTTCAGTGTTCTGCGATTGAAGTGAAAAATGGCAAATTTAATTTCAAGAAAATCGTTGTCATGAAAGTTACGACCAAAAAAGAACCATTTAAATACACTTATAAAAACAGATCAAACAACTTATCACAAGTAAAGAGATTTCAGTCTTCACATTCACACCTAATGCACAGGCATATCGACCTAATTTGCTCCACAGCACCGCATATAAGTATGCCTAATAAGACAAATTCTTGAGCATACATGCACTGTTTGGTCACCCTATTATGTGCGTGATGTAAAAAAACCTGAGTCTCTTCTAAGAAAAGCAATAAGATTTATTTACAGCAGCAAGAGAAACTAAATGAAGCGTTTTCAGTGTTCTGCGATTGAAGTGAAAAATGGCAAATTTAATTTCAAGAAAATCGTTGTCATGAAACTTACGACCAAAAACGAACCATTTAAATACACTTATAAAAACAGATCAAACAACTTATCACAAGTAAAGAGATTTCAGTATCTGGGAGTAACATTCACACCTAATCCACAGGCATATCGACCTACTTTGCTCAAAAGCACAAGCTTACCGCATATAAAAATGCCTAATAAGACCAATTCTTGATCATACATGCGCTGTTTGGTCACCCTATCATGTGCGTGATGAAAAAAACCTGAGTCTCTTCAAAGAAAAGCAATAAGATTTATTTACGGCATCAAGAGAAACTAAATGAAGCGTTTTCAGTGTTCTGCGATTGAAGTGATAAATGGAAAATTTAATTTCAAGAAAATCGTCGACACTTACGACCAAAAAAGAACCATTTAAATACACTTATAAAAACAGATCAAACAACTTATCTCAAGTAAAGAGATTTCAGTCTTCACATTCACACCGAATGCACAGGCATATCGACCTAATTTGCTCCAAAGCACAAGCTTACCGCATATAAATATGCCTAATAAGACCAATTCTTGAGCATACATGCACTGTTTGGTCACCCTATCATGTGCGTGATGTAAAAAAAACCTGAGTCTCTTCAAAGAAAAGCAATAAGATTTATTTACGGCAGGAAGAGAAACTAAATGAAGCGTTTTCAGTGTTCTGCGATTCAAGTGAGAAATGGCAAATTTAATTTCAAGAAAATCGTTGTCATGACACTTACGACCAAAAAAACCATTTAAATACACTTATAGAAACAGCTCAAACAACTTATCACAAGTAAAGAGATTTCAGTCTTTGGGAGTAACATTCACACCTAATGCACAGGCATATCGACCTAATTTGCTCCAAAGCACAAGCTTACCGCATATAAAAATGCCTAATAAGATCAATTCTAGAGCATACATACCCTGTTTGGTCACCCTATCATGTGAGTGATGTAAAAAAAACCTGAGTCTCTTCAAAAAAAGCAATAAGATTTATTTACGGCAGCAAGAGAAACTAAATGAAGCGCTTTCAGTGTTCTGCGATTCAAGTGAGAAATGGCAAATTTAATTTCAAGAAAATCGTTGTCATGACACTTACGACCAAAAACGAACCTTTTAAATACACTTATAAAAACAGATCAAACAACTTATCACAAGTAAATAGATTTAAGTATCTGGGAATAACATTCACACCTAATCCACAGGCATATCGACCTAATTTGCTCAAAAGCACAAGCTTACCGCATATAAAAATGCCTAATAAGACCAATTCTTGATCATACATGCGCTGTTTGGTCACCCTATCAAGTGCGTGATGTAAAAAAACCTGAGTCTCTTCAAAGAAAAGCAATAAGATTTATTTACGGCAGCAAGAGAAACTAAATGAAGCGTTTTCAGTGTTCTGCGATTGAAGTGATAAATGGCAAATTTAATTTCAAGAAAATCGTTGTCATGACACTTACGACCAAAAAAGAACCATTTAAATACACTTATAAAAACAGATCAAACAACTTATCACAAGTAAAGAGATTTCAGTATCTGGGAGTAACATTCACATCTAATGCACAGGCATATGACCTAATTTGCTCCAAAGCACAAGCTTACCGCATATAAAAATGCCTAATAAGATCAATTCTTGAGCATGCATGCGCTGTTTGGTCACCCTTTCATGTGCGTGATGTAAAAAAACCTGTGTCTCTTCAAAGAAAAGCAATAAGATTTAATTACAGCAGCAAGAGAAACTAAATGAAGCGTTTTCAGTGTTCTGCGATTGAAGTGAGAAATGGCAAATTTAATTTCAAGAAAATCGTTGTCATGAAACTTACGACCAAAAAGGAACCATTTAAATACACTTATAAAAACAGATCAAACAACTTATCACAAGCAAAGAGATTTCAGTCTTCACATTCACACCTAATGCACAGGCATATCGACCTAATTTGCTCCAAAGCACAAGCTTACCGCATATAAATATGCCTAATAAGACAAATTCTTGAGCATACATGCACTGTTTGGTCACCCTATCATGTGCGTGATGTAAAAAAAACCTGAGTCTCTTCAAAGAAAAGCAATAAGATTTATTTACGGCAGGAACGGAAACTAAATGAAGCGTTTTCAGTGTTCTGCGATTCAAGTGAGAAATGGCAAATTTAATTTCAAGAAAATCGTTGTCATGACACTTACGACCAAAAAAAACCATTTAAATACAC